>NC_133328.1:592041539-592387372 GCF_042186555.1 Aquarana catesbeiana | reverse complement strand
ACACGTTCTGTAGAGCAAATCTGCAAAATGCAAAAAGCACTAAAAATGCATAGATGTGAATCAGGCATAAATGTGGTGTCTGTCAGCCAGTCATTGATTTGTACAGACTGCTGGCCATGGTGCTACACAAACATCTGTCATTCCCAAGCACAGAAAAACACTTCTTGCCCTTGTAGCGTCACATATGGCGACCCATCACATTTGGCTACCCGCTGAAGTGCGCATGCGCAACGCCGCCATATGCGTTCCAACATTTTTACGACAAAACAGCACAGTAAAAGTGGCTCCATCCCTAAGTCCAGGTTCAAGCCACTTTGCAACAGAGCCCCTCACGGGCTTGCTTCGCTTGCCACGCTTCGGGCACGGCCTCGCTTCGATCGGCATAATTATAATCTAACTCTATGTCCACTTGGATGGTGGGGCTTGAACCTGGACTTAGGGGTGGAGCCACATAATAACTGCGCAAGTGCAGTTCAACGTCACTATCTGACAGTTTTAGTGTGTCGTAAAAGTGTTGGAACGCATATGGCGGAGTCGCACATGCGCACTCCAGCGGGTAGCCAAATGTGATGGGTCGCCATATGTGACGCTACACCCTCTGTGGCCATGTGAATGAGATCTTAAAGCGGGATTCCGGCCAGCTAAAAAAAAAATGTTAAAGTCAGCAGCTACAAACACTGTAGCTGCTGACTTTAAATAAGTAGACTTACCTGTCCTGGGTGCCCGCGATGTCGGCCGCCTGAGGCCCACCCGTCCCTCGGCTCTCGGGTCCTGGCACCGCCATCCTATGTAAGGGAAACAGGCAGTGGAGCCTTGCGGCTTCACTGCCAGTTTCCTACTGCACACACGCGAGCGGCGCAGCGATCTGTGAATGGCCCCGTGGTGTTCTGGGAACACACACAGTTCCCAGAAGGCAACGGGGCCGCTCACCGAGGAGCAGAACACGCCGCGGAATGGGAAGAGGCAGATTAGGAAGACTGCCTAGCAACAAGGGTTTAGGTAAGTATAACATTTTTTTTTTTTCCAAATGTTTTTTTTTTATTTTTTTAGGAATTTTGGTGGCATTTTTTTTTTACAGTTGGCCCTCCGCTTTAAAGAAGTCTCTACAAATGAAAACATGTAGATTTCATTGGAAAGTTTGATCAGATTTGGTAACATGCTTGTTCAGCCATAATACAAATATTTTTTGCTGCTTTTATAGTTTGAAATTCTTTTCAAAAGTTTGATTTTAAACCCACAGAAATCAATGAATTTTCATCTCATTTTCATTGGATTTTTCCATGCTCCAAGGGATTGCAGCAAAAGAAATCGATTTTAATACTAACATGCTACAAAAGAATTGAGAACCTAAAGAATATTATCTAAAAGAATAAAGAAATACTTTTTTAAAGATGTTTTTCTACATCTGATTACAATATTGAGTGCGTTGCAAAATCAGTTAGATTGGCACATGTGCAATCACCAATAATATACATCTGTAGAGCAGGAGGAACATTAAAGTGTAAAAAAAAAAAAAAAAACGTTTTTTTCTTGATCTTATTTTTTTCTTTGCGGTCTGGTAAATATACCCCTAGAAAAGAATTTAGCTATATCTGATTGATAAGAGCAAAAATCCCTATTTATCCTGCCTCTGCCGTTTTATCCCAAGCAATGATGTCAGCCGTAAGCCGACCATACATGGATCGAAATTGAGCCAACCCCTTCTACAATTGTTACATTTGGTTACAGGTTCTCTGAAGTGCTATTAAAGACAAAAACAAAAACATTTATGCCGCGTACACGCGGTCGGAATTTCCGACAACAAATGTTCGATGGGAGCTTGTTTCGGTAATTCCGACCGTGTGTAGGCTCCATTGGGCATTTGCAGTCGGAATTTCCGACAACAAATGTTTGAGAGCTGGTTCTCAAATTGTCCGACAACAAAATTTGCTGTCGGAAATTCCGACCATGTGTACACAATTCCGACGCACAAAATTCCATGCATGCTCGGAATCAAACAGAAGAGCCGCACTGGCTACTGAACTTCATTTTTCTTGGCCCGTCGTACGTGTTGTAAGTCACCGCGTTCTTGACGTTAGGAATTTCCGACAAGATTTGTGTGACCGTGTGTATGCAAGACAAGTTTGAGCCAACATCCGTCGGAAAAAAATCCACAGTTTTGTTGGCGGAATGTCCGATCGTGTGTAATTAAACCACAAAACAAAAAATTGAATATATTGCACCTAAACGATCTTTTAAATGTCGTGGCTACATTCGTTTTCTTTTGTTTCTCATTTTTACCTTGATTTTTACCTGTTGACCTGGCCAGGAAGTATCTTATTTTTTAACTTTCCTTTAAAGGGTTAGTTCACCTTTATCAAAAAACTGCCTATGCAGATAAGGAGTATTTGTAGCTAAAAACAAACTGTGCAGTTCTGACTAAAGTTGAATAAAGCCCTTGCTAGGCCATTTATGTACCTCCTGAGGCCTGACTGGAATACTCCCGGAACATTGTTAGGATGTTGCAAAGTGAAGCCTAGTCATCACTGCCCCCCTCTACTATCACAGGAGCGAGCGCTCTAAGGGCCCATTCACACGATCGGACGTTCCGAAGGGAAATGTTGGATGTCAGGCTGTTAGCGGTAAGTCCGATCGTGTGTATGCTTCATCGGACATTTGTTGGCGGACTTTCCGCCAACAAATGTTGGCTAGCATGTTCTCAAAATTTCCACCAACAAATCTGTTGTCGGAATTTCCGATCGTGTGTACACAAGTCCGTCGGACAAAAGTCCAAAGTACTAACACGCATGTCAGAAGCAGAAGCAGTCGGTCTTGTAAACTAGCGTTCATAATGGAGAATTAACATTCGTGACGTGGCAAATTATGAAATCTCCAAATGCAGCGCACAATTCTCTTCTTCTTTAATGGGATAATAATGAAGCTGCTTTGCTGGTGATACTGATGGAGTTATTGCAAACAAATTTTCAAAGGCTTTTTTTTCTATTGATATCAAGAATAATATTATTATGCTTCTTTTTTTTTTTTTTTTCTTTTTTTGGGCAAGTTGGTATCCCTTGTTAATTTTACATTGTATTTTTTAAAATGTAACTGCCTACTCCCAAACTGTCATTTGAAGTAAAACACATAGCCAAGTATTATTCTACACAATTTTTTTTTTTTTGCATCCAAAAATATAGAAAATATACCAAATCAAATAATTATTATCCAACCAAAAAATAAAATAAAAGCCTCATGCATATGTCCTGCTTCTTAATATAGGGGGTCCACAATGCCAAGAGTTGGTGAAAGCAGGGGTCCGTCATCCGGAGATAATTCCAAAAATCATCTGGATTATTCTCCTGGAGCTCCCACAGCAAAGGCATATGACATAATTGGTCACGATTAATAAGGCAACCAATTTTTGGTCCAAGAAATCCTCCTCCTCCTGTTCCTGGACTGGACTTGGCTCAAAGCAATAACTCCAAGGCCAATAATAAATAACACGTTATCTCCTCCGATTCCGCAACATGGCTGAAAAGTGCTAAATGAAAAGCGTGAATCAACACTCACCAAACTTCTACTAATACGAAATTAGCAGAAGGAGCCCAAACAGTGGAGCTAAAGAGCTGAAAAACCACGTAGTACATCACTACATTCGTGTTTGTTGACCAACAATTCCTTGCCGTTTGTATGCAAGACAAAATCCAGGCACATGCCTTCGGGGAAAACTCAGAGGTTTTGTCTGCGGAAAATTCGATCGTGTGTACGAGGCTTTAGAAGAAGTGCAATCTTCTACAGGTCCAAAGCCAAACAGAATCTACTCAATGCAAACATTCTTTAGATGGCCATTCACATTACAATGTGATAGTACACTCTCCTTTGACTTACCAAAAATGAAATCTATACAATCAAATCAAATTGTCTCAAATCAATGAAGTCATTACACTTCATCATTGTAGGTAGATCTGAAGAATATTGTATAATCAGATATTATCAGATATAATGTAATATGTATGATCAGCTTTATATAAAGAACTCACTGAAAGTTCTGAAATTAGCTTTCTTGTCCTGATCACTGACTTCCTTAATGGGAAAGTATAGTGTTCATTCATACATTAAATATTTTAAAGTGGAACTTCAGTAACTTTTTCATCTTTCCATCTATTAAATCTTCTGCCCTTGTTGTTTTAACTTTGGATAGTAAAATATTTGTTTTCTCCCAGTAAATACCTTATACAGCCCACTTCCTCTTCCTTGTCTGGAAAAAAGCCTAGGCTTATGACATCATGCACGGCTCTCTCTCTCACTCTTGTGAAAGTTTGCCACAAATGGAGAGGGAATGAGTCATAAGAGGGCCAATGAGAGCTGCAGAGCTGGAGGTGTGTCTGTGTAAATCCAGGAAGTGAACAGTCAGCAGCTTCAGCTGCCCACAGTTAAAATGGTTGCAGCCAGACTTAGTGGAGGGAGATTTCTGCAGCATATTTGGAAAGTACAGAATCACAGTATATATAAAATAATATGCAAAGTGTTTGGAGGGAAGCTTCAGAATGACAAAGATGTTTTTATTGCAAATTATGTGAGCAGACTGCAGTTCCTCTTTAAGTTCGTTTTCAGCATTTACCTTAAAGTGGAACTAAAGTGTATTGTACATTCTATACAAGTTTGCGAGGCAGTTAGGAAGGTTTTATTATACAAGAGATATGGCTGATTTGCTAGCTATTGACAAATATTAACTGTCCTCCCACCCTCCACTAACCGGTCTTTGTGAAGTAAGATATTTACTCACTTTATTCGCTTATTACTAACTTTATTCATTTAAACTGATAATCAAGCCTTGTTTTTAAATGACAAACATGGTATACTTACCTGCTCTGTGCAATAGTTTTGCACAGAGCAGCCCAGATCCTCCTCTTCTCATGTCTGCGCTCCTGGCTCCTCCCTCCTGCCAGGTGCCCTCATAGCAAGCAGCTTACTCTGGGAGCACCCAAGCAGGTGCGCTCCTGAGCCGTGACTCTGTGTGTCCAATCACACACTCAGCCCCACCCCCTCCTTCTCCTGATTGGCTCACTGCTGCCAGAAGCCAATCAGGAGTGTGAGTCCCCGAGAGGCAAGGCTCTTGTGGACATCGCTGGATCAAGAGGGGGCTTGGGTGGGTATTAGGGGGGGCGGCTGCACACAGAAGGTTTTTTAGAGAAAAAAAGTGGTTGTAAAGGCAAAAAAACTTGTGCCTTTACAACCACTTCAAGTCCACCATCCGGGTCCCTTGATACTTCCAGGTGTGGGGAATTGCTATTCCAGCACTGCAGATGTGCCTGCACCAGCTGGCCCCTGACAGTCCCCTTACACTGACATCATCCCTGAAGACCCCTCTACTGGATTCAGAGAGGACCCCACTTCACAGCCATTGGAGTGACTTGAACACCTAAAGAAGAACCCCAAATCCTGTAAACAGAAGATGAGAGATGACGCTGGATTGGAGCATCACATGACCACAGCTTTAGGTGAGTAAAAAAGGACATAATTAAAATTCTCTATTTAATGGCAGCAATCAGTTACAGGGTGATGGGGGATAAGGGGAGCCCAGAAATCAGCTTTAAAAAAATAGTATGAATATTCACAATTATTTATTCATGTGAATAGCAAATTCCTGTTTACTTATTTCATCAGCACCTGATTGAGTATTCAAAGTGAACAGAAATGTGTTTTTCAGTTTTCATGTCTGGATAATTGAAGTGAATATTCACATCATTTATTGAGTGAAGATTATCAACTCTCTTAATAGATCTTATAGTATGTCTCTTCTGCCAAAAAAAAAAAAAAAACCTTCCTAGAATTTATTCCAGTTAAAGTTTCACTTTAACCACTTAAGGACCGAAAGGATTTACCCCCTTAATGACCAGGCCATTTTTTGCGATACGGCACTGCGTCGATTTAACTGACAATTGCGCGGTCATGCGATGCTGTACCCAAATAAAATTGATGTCCCTTTTTCCCACAAATAGAACTTTCTTTTTGTAGTATTTGATCACCTCTGCGGTTATTATTTTTTGCACTATAAACAAAAAAAAAACAATATTTTTTACTTTTTGCTATAATAAATATCCTCAAAAAATGTAAAAAAAAAACAAAAACAAATTTCTCCATCAGTGTAGGCCAATACGTATTCATGTACATATTTTTGGTAAAAAAAAATTGCAATAAGCGTATATTGATAGGTTTGCGCAAAAGTTATAGCATCTACAAAATAGGGAATATATTTAAGGCATTTTTATTATTATTTTTTTTTTTTACTAGTAATGGCGATTTTTAGCAGAACTAAGATATTGCAGTGGACAGATCGGACACTTTTGACACTTTGTTGGGACCAGTGACATTTATACAGCCATCAGTGCTATAAAAATGCACTGATTACTGTATAAATGACTCTGGCAGGGAAGGGGTTAACACTAGGGGGCGATCAAGGGGTTAAGTGTTCCCTAGGGAGATGTTTATAACTGTGGGGGGGGGGAGTGTACTGGCTGGGAGTAGAGAGAGATCGCTGTTCACTAGGAACAGACAATCACTCTGAACTCCCCTTCACTAGGAACAGACAATCACTCTGTACTCCCCTTCACTAGGAACAGACAATCACTCTGTACTCCCCTTCACTAGGAACAGACAATCACTCTGTACTCCCCTTCACTAGGAACAGACAATCACTCTGTGCTCCCCTTCACTAGGAACAGACGATCACTCTGTACTCCCCTTCACTAGGAACAGACAATCACTCTGTACTCCCCTTCACTAGGAACAGACGATCACTCTGTACTCCCCTTCACTAGGAACAGACAATCACTCTGTACTCCCCTTCACTAGGAACAGACGATCACTCTGTACTCCCCTTCACTAGGAATAGACAATCACTCTGTACTCCCCTTCACTAGGAACAGACGATCACTCTGTACTCCCCTTCACTAGGAACAGACGATCACTCTGTACTCCCCTTCACTAGGAACAGACGATCACTCTGTACTCCCCTGAGCACACGCATCAGCTCCCCCACCTGCTATAGCTGTTAAAGGGACCGCCATACCGGTACAGCAATTTGTGGGAACGAGACGACCTGCCGCAGTATAACGACGGCGGCTGCTCGGCAAGTGGTTAAATAATTTCTATATGTTTTTTTACATGCTAGATTTTTTTCATACTTTTGTTATTGTATTACATGTACAGATCTGCACATTAGCCACTGGAGGGAGCTGTCAATGGCTATGTGCTGTCACTCTTCTTGCTTTCTGCATAGCAGCTACAGAGATATCGGCCACACAAAAGAAAAGTTATTATTTGGCTAACTCTGGAGTTAATTTACAGTATAAAAGAAGTAGAGGAAGTTTTAATTAATAAGATGAAGCTGTGTTTACCCCAATCCACTGTTCTCATAATAATCTGAGAATTTTATGGGCCAGTGTTGTTATTATGTGTTATTATGTTCACAGCGTGTAACATGGTGAAGGACCAAAGGGGTGGAGTCTGTATAAAATATACATCATTATTCACTAGGGAAACAAATGATAATGATATGTACAAGATTTTAGTAATAAGAACGGTATCATTAGCAGTAATCAGCATGGATTCATGAAGAATCGTTCTTGCCAAACCAATCTATTAACCTTCTATGAGGAGGTGAGTTGCCATCTAGATAAAGGAAGGCCCGTAGACGTGGTGTATCTGGATTTTGCAAAAGCATTTGACACAGTTCCCCATAAACGTTTACTGTACAAAATAAGGTCCGTTGGCATGGACCATAGGGTGAGTACATGGATTGTAAACTGGCTACAAGGGCGAGTTCAGAAGTTGGTGATAAATGGGGAGTACTCATAATGGTCAGGGGTGGGTAGTGGGGTTCCCCAGGGTTCTGTGCTGGGACCAATCCTATTTAATTTGTTCATAAACGACCTGGAGGATGGGATAAACAGTTCAATCTCTGTATTTGCAGACGATACTAAGCTAAGCAGGGCAATAACTTCTCCGCAGGATGTGGAAACCTTGCAAAAAGATCTGAACAAATTAATGGGGTGGGCGACTACATGGCAAATGAGGTTCAATGTAGAAAAATGTAAAATAATGCATTTGGGTGGCAAAAATATGAATGCAATCTATAGACTGGGGGGAGAACCTCTGGGGGAATCTAGGATGGAAAAGGACCTGGGGGTCCTAGTAGATGATAGGCTCAGCAATGGCATGCAATGGCAAGCCGCTGCTAACAAAGCAAACAGAATATTGGCATGCATTAAAAAGGGGATCAACTCCAGAGATAAAACGATAATTCTCCCACTCTACAAGACTCTGGTCTGGCCGCACCTGGAGTATGCTGTCCAGTTCTGGGCACCAGTCCTCAGGAGGGATGTACTGGAAATGGAGCGAGTACAAAGAAGGGCAACAAAGCTAATAAAGGGTCCAGAGGATCTTAGTTATGAGGAAAGGTTGCGAGCACTGAACTTATTCTCTCTGGAGAAGAGACTCTTGAGAGGGGATATGATTTCAATATACAAATACCGTACTGGTGACCCCACAATAGGGATAAAACTTTTCAGCGGAAGGGAGTTTAACAAGACACGTGGCCACTCATTAAAATTAGAAGAAAAGAAGTTTAAGCTTAAACTACGTAGAGGGTTCTTTACTGCAAGAGTGGCAAGGATGTGGAATTCCCTTCCACAGGTGGTGGTCTCAGCGGGGGGCATCGATAGTTTCAAAAATCTATTAGATAATCACCTGAATGACCACAACATACAGGGATATACAATGTAATACTGACATATAATCACACACATAGGTTGGACTTGATGGACTTGTGTCTTTTTTCAACCTCACCTACTATGTAACTATGTAATTAAATCAAGCATTGGCCGCGTTATTTTTTATTAATGTAACTGTGGCAAACACTGATTGTATGATAGCTGACAGATTAAGTAGTCAGATTGTAATTCCCCACAGTGATGTGCCCCCCCAGCAACACCAATCAGCCTCCTGAAGTGCCTATGAAAATATTGACTTTTTTAAAACCTACTGCTTGCATATCCATAGAACCTTACGTAACAATGTATAGGCACTAACACCCTGGGCATTGTACTGTGGAATTAAGGCTGGAGGCAACACAATAATGAGCCAGGATATACCTTATAAACTATTTTGCCAAAAGTATTGGAACACCTGCCTTTACACGCACATGTACTTTAATGGCATCCCAGTCTTAGTCTGTAGGGTTCAGTATTGAGTTGGCCCACCCTTTGCTGCTATAAGAGCTTCAACTCATCTGGGAAGGCTGTCCACAAGGTTTAGGAGTGTGTCTATGGGAATGTTTGACCATTCTTCCAGAAGTGCATTTGTGAGGTCAGACACTGATGTTGGACGAGAAGGCCTGGCTTGCAGTCTCTGCTCGAATTCATCCCAATGGCGTTCTGTATTGGGTTTAGGTCAGGACTTTGTGCAGGCCAGTCAAGTTCCTTCACCCCAAACTCACTCATCCAAATCTTTATGGACCTTGCTTTGTTCACTGGTCCAAATCATTTGGTGGAGAGGGGATTATGGTGTGGGGTTGTTTTTCAGTGGTTTGGCTTGGCCCCCCTAGTTCCAGTGAAGGGAACTCTTAAGGCGAACAGTTTGGGGATGGCCCCTTCCTGTTCCAACATGACAGCACACCAGTGCACAAAGCAAGGTTCATAAAGACATGGATGAGTGAATTTGAAGTGGAGGAACTTGACTGACCTCAACCCTATAGAACACCTTTGGGATGAATTAGAGCGGAGACTGCGAGCCAGGCCTTCTTGTCCAACATCAGTGCCTGACCTCACAATTGCTCTTCTGGAAGAATGGTCAAAAATTCCCATAGACACACTCCTAAACCTTGTGGACAGCCTTCCTAGAAGACTTGAAGCTCTTATAGCTGCAAAGGGTGGGCCAACTCAATATTGAACCCTGCAGAGTAAGACTGGGATGCCTTTAAAGTTCATGTGTGTGTAAAGGCAGGCGTCCCAATACTTTTGGAAATATTGTGTATTTTACTCTAAATGACTAAAGATGGCCTTCTGAGACCCTTAAAACAATTATACAAACACTGACTTCTTGGGAGTCAATATATAACCATACACCTTGTGCCTTCCAAGTGGCAAAGCCTGGACTCTCCAGTAGGTCACTCAGATACTGAAAAGTGCATTCTGGGATGAGGGAGGGTCACATGCCCATGTTCTGACTTTTAGGAAGTCAGTATTTACATAGGTTGTTTTGGGGGACCCAGATGTGATCGGCAGATAAAGACTGTAAAATAAATTTGATACCTGCTCTAATGTAAAAATGTTTCTAGATATATGTATATATATATATATATGACCATAAGTTCAACATAAGGATTCAGAACCTCCCTCTATGTCCTTCAATACTTGCAGTTTGTACCAGTTCCATTTCACTTATGAGCTCCATGTATTTTAGCTAAATTAAAATATAGCAAAAATCCTTTAATATTTTTGTCTGTGAGATATTTTCTTCTAAAATATGTAATAAACATTAAGTAATAAAATTTGAAATAAATTATATTTTAGTTTCAAATATGTGCATGTGTATTTTTTTATCTTATATCTGCAGTTATATAGGATTTACCTATTTTGTGGTATTCCATCATACATCAGTGTTGTGTCACGGGAGCTTACTATCTGGAATGTCATTCTCGTGGTTACAAATTTGGGCTTTACTTAGTATAATGCAAGTAATAAAGACAGTGTGATATAGTCTACAGCAGCCTTTCTCAAACTTGTTCAGATGGAGGAACCTTCGAAATAACTTCTCAGTCTCTGAAAAGCCCTTCTAATATTTACTCTATCTACAGGTCAGGATACATTAGAGGTATGGTCACTGGTAAGGATGCTCTTACATTTGTGGTCACATCCCCCCCCTCCCACCACCACCTTTACATATAGCTAAAAAGATCAATGGTGTCAAGTGCTTACGGGCAGAGGCAGAAATTGTTCATTGCTCAGAGAACCCCCAGAAACCTCTGTAGGAATCCTGATGTTCCACAGAAGCCTGTTTGAGAAAGGCTAGTCTACAGAAATAAGACAAATATATTGTCAATAATTATTGCTGGATTTATTAAAAATAAATAACAACTAAATAATAAATAAACTCAAAATCTATTTTTTTTATAGTTTCAACAATTTTTGTAGGATTTATCAGAAATAAATAACAACTAAATAATAAATAAACTCTAAATCTATATTTTTATAGTTTCAACAATTTTTGTAGGATTTATTAGAAATAAATAACAACTAAATAATAAATAAACTCAAATTATTTTTTTTTTTTTTTTTTATATTTTCAACAATTATTGTAGGATTTATTTGAAATAAATAACAACTAAATAATAAATAAACTCTAAATCTATTTCTTTATATTTTCAACAATTATTGTAGGATTTATCAGAAATAAATAACAGCTAAATAATAAATACATTCGAAATCTATTTTTTTAATCTTTTATCTGCAGTTATATAGGGTTTACTTATTTCATGGCATTCCATCATACATCAGTGCTGTGTCATGGGAGCATACCATCTGGAATGTCATTCTTGTGGTTACAAATTTGGCTTTAGTTAGTGAAATGCAAGTAATAAAGACAGTGTGATATAGTCTACAGCAGCCTTTCCCAAACTTTTTATGATAGAGGAACCTTTGAAACAACTTCTTAGTCTCAGAGAATCCCTGCTAATATTTACTCTATCTACAGCTAAGTATACATTAGTGGTATGGTCACTGGAAAGAATTCTCCTTACATTTGTGGTCATTGCGAAGACCCCCCCCTTGCATATAGCTAAAAAAGATCAATGGTGTCAAGTGCTTACAGGCAGAGGAAGAAATTGTTCACTGCCCAGAGGACCCCCAGAAACCTTTGGAGGAATCCTGGGGTTCCACAAAAGCCTGTTTGAGAAAGGCTAGTCTACAGCAATATGACAAGTATTTTGTCAACAATTTTTGTAGGATTTATTATAAATAAATAACAACTAAATAATAAATAAACTCTGAATCGATTTTTTTATATATTTTCAACAATTATTGTAGGATTTATTATAAATAGTTAACAACTAAATAATAAATAAACTCTAAATCTATTTTTTATATTTTCAACAATTATTTTAGAATTTATTAGAAATAAATAACAACTAAATAATAAATAAACTCTAAACCTATTTGTTTTTATATTTATAACAATTATTGTAGGATTTATTATAAATAATTAACAACTAAATAATGAATAAACTCTAAATCAATTTTTTTTTACATTTTCAACAATTATTGTAGGATTTATTAGAAATAAATAACAACTAAATAATAAATAAACTCTAAATCGATTTTTTTTTTATATTTTCAACAATTATTGTAGGATTTATTAGAAATAAATAACAACTAAATAATAAATAAACTCTAAATCTAATCTTTTTTTTTTTATATTTTCAATTCTCAGAGAATCCCTGCTAATCTACAGCTCAGGCAGAGGAAGAAATTGTTCATTACTTAGAGAACCCCCAGAAACCTTTGGAGGAATCCTGGGGTTCCACATAAGCCTGTTTGAGAAAGGCTAGTCTACAGCAATATGACAAGTATATTGTCAATAATTATTGTAGGATTTATTAGAAATGAATAGCAACTGAATAATAATTAAAATATAATTTATATTTAATAAGAACACACTTGATTTGTCATTATAGTAACTTTTACATGAAATTTATTTTTTAAAGATTTTTCATGCTCTGAATGGACAAAATGACAGTATTCCTGAAATGTATGGCAATACACCTGCTCTATGTGTGTTGTGGTGCTATTCATTGTGAATCGCCCCTCAATGAACTGTACAATAGAGGGGAAGCACACAAATCGCCGAGAAGCGCCACAGTACACATAGCATGCATTACGTTGCACTGTTTTGATAAAAAAAAAAAAAAAACATCATGTGGGCATTTTAATCTGTAACATGTATACAGTAAATGCAATCTCTCAGTCTTCATTTAATGAAGATTGAGAATAGTTATGTCAAGTTTATCCCATTCAAATAGATATCTATGAAACAGAAAAATGAAACAAATAAAAAAGTATATAAAATGGCTGAACTTTCCCTTTGAAAATCCACTTTCAGAATTCAGGGACCGTGCCTCTTTAGACCTCATACACACTGGGCATTATAAATGCTGCTTTTAAGGGCTTTTGAGGGTTTTTTATGCCTCTAAATGCCCCGCTGTGTCATCCTATATGTCCAGGCACACATAAGGTGTTTATAGGCATATTAGAGGCGGAAAAAAAAAAAAAAACATGACTTAGTTATTCAGGAAAGAAGCTTTTGGAAAGAAAAAATGCTTGACACACCAAATTGTATGTAAACGTATTTAACCACTTCCCACCCGGACTATAGCAAAATGATGTCCGGGAAGTGGTTCCGTTATACTGACTGGGCCCCATATGACGTCCAGCTGGCTAAGCCGTGATCGTGCGCCCACGGTCGGCATGCAGAGCGGCGATTGGTGATGTGGTGTATCACTCTGACACACCGCATCTCCGATCATGGTAAAGAGCCTCTGACGGAAGCTCTTTACCACGTGAACAGTTGTGACCAATCACAGCTTATCACAGCATGAGCCAGGAAGTGCCGGTAATTGGCTTTCCTCAGTTCGCGCTGACAGGGAGAGCCAATTGGCGGCTCTCTTGTCAGAGGGTGGGGGGGTGTGCTCTAATAATCAGCACATTGATTATCAGCGCAGTCCCCATCAGAGGTGCCCATCACAATGCCAATCAGTGCCCATCAGCTGCCAGTCAGTGCACACCCAAATCGCAAATCAGTGCCTATCAAAGTGCCAATCAGTGCCCATCAAAGTGCCAATCAGTGCCCATCAGTAACGCCTTTCAGTGCCCTTCACAGATACCCATCAGTAATGCATGTCAATACCTCCTCATCAGTGCTGCCTATCAGTGCCATCTATTAGTGCCCATCAGTGCTGCCTATCAGTGCCCATCAGTGCCACTGATCATTGCCCATCAGTGCTACCTATCAGTGCCCATCAGTGCTGCTTATCAGTGCCACCTATTAGTGCCCATTAGTGCCACCTATTAGTGCCCATCAGTGCCGCCTATCAGTGCCACCTATTAGTGCCCATCAGTGCCGCCTATCAGTGCCACCTATCAGTGCCCATCAGTGCCACCTATCAGTGCCCATCAGTGCCGCCTATCAGTGCCCATCAGTGCTGCCTATCAGTGCCCATCAGTGCCCATCAATTCTACATATTAGTGCCACCTTATCAGTGCCGCCTCATCAGTGCCCATTAGTGAAGGAGAAAACTAAATTTTATAACAGAAACGAAGAAAAACTTTTTTTTCCCAAAAATTTCAGTCTTTTTTAGTTTGTTTGGCAAGAAATAAAAAATCCCAATGGTGATCAAATACCACCAAAAGAAAGTTCTATTTGTGGGAAGAAAATGATAAAAATGTAGTTTGCGTACAGTGATGTATGACCGCGCAATTGTCATTCAAAGAGTGACAGCCCTGAAAGCTGAAAATTGTCCTGGGCAGGAGGGGGGGGGGGGGGGACAAGTGCCTGGTATTGAAGTGGTTAAACGTGTCTAAACACTTGGCTTGTTTAGCGCTTGAGAATTCATTTATTCCAATGGCAAAGTCACACCTTTCCTGGTCAAAGCACGCTCCGCTAGTTCAGCCCATACTACTTGGACTTCAGCTTCAGGTATCAGTTTCTCAAATTTGCATCGCTGCCACCTAGTGTTCTGTTCTAACATTTATTAAAGTGTAAAGCAGAGCTTCACTCTCTCAATCAACATTGACTATGCATAATTCTTCCTCTGCTAGCATTAGTAAATAGATAGGAAATTATATCATATTTATTTGTTTTAAACTTTTTTTTTATATTCCTTTAGTAACTTCCTGGTTTCTAGGCCTAGGCAAATGATGTCATACACCCCAGGAGTCTTCATGCCTGCCTGCATGCCTGAGCTAAGGGCACATGGATTTTAGGAAGTAAATGCTACATGAATCATCTTCCCTTACTCAAGATGGCCACAGCCAGAAATGCTAGGGGGTGTTTTTTTTAAAGGAAATTCTAAGCAAAATAAACATGAAGACATGGATGGATGGGGGGATTTTCTTTGAATATCAAAAATGATTTTTTTTGTGGGCCTCTAAGCCTTTCTTGCTTGTCTTCCCCAGCTATTGTTTATTATATTCATGGTAAAATCAGCCAGATGTTTACTTGTGAAGTATTAACTGTTTCACTACCCCTATACCAGTGGTGGCGAACCTTGGCACTCCAGATGTTTTGGAACTACATTTCCCATGATGCTCCACTACACTGCAGGGTGCATGAGGATCATGGGAAATGTAGTTCCAAAACAACTGGGGTGCCAAGGTTCACCATCACTGCCCTATACCATGCAAGGCAAATCAATAGGCTCTCAAAAATGCCCACCCACTCCGCATTGATACTTACCTTCTCCATGCTATCCTGCCACTATGTCTCCCGCCAGAACCCTCAAAAAATAGCCACGTGTAAGCTCAGTGTTAGAGTTTTTGCAGAGCATCGGACCTTCTCCCCATCAATATATGACAATACTTGGGCTTCTCAGAAATGGAATCCTGTATCATGGGAGGAAGAGGTATGGGACACACCGCCCACCCTATATCACTTATTCCAATGGGCTCTGGCTGGTGAAGAGGTGTCTACAATACAATATCTGGTGGAAACCTCTTACTTCACTCCACATAGACATTCCATGGCTCATGTAGGGTTTACATTTTTCAACAACTTAAAAAAACTACTACAGTCTGATGCTCAGATTTGTGATCTGAACTTAAAGTGTTACTACACCCAGAACCCGGCATTCACTATATCTGGTCTCCCACAGTACACAGATCATGGAAATGCAATTATTTTAGTAAATATAAACTGCTAAATACATTTTCTCATCAGCAGTATATAGAAGTCTTGGGACTTCTGTCAGTGTCTGGTTAAAGCTTGTAGGAGGAGGTTTTATTACACTCTGACTGTCTTATGAGGCTGCAGGATCCCTGACCCTCTGTCTGGACAGTGCTGATTGGCCCTGTGCTGATCACATGCACTCTCCCAAGAAAAAAGAACAACTCTAAAGCAATACGCACCAAACTGAGCATGTGCAGAGTGACTTCAAGGCTCTGTACTATCAAGAGATGGATTGGGGAGAGTGGAAGAAGGGGAGGATCAGAGAAGACAGGATCAAACAGCCTTTTTTACACAATGCGGAGGATTAACCCCTTAGGTTCCACAATAAGTATAATAAGCATGCTGTACTGCATATACAGACTGATTTTACTGTTGTGGGTTTAGTAACACTTTAACCACTTCCCGTCCGCTGGCTGGGCGGGGCGGCTCTCGTTCTGGGGGGCCGTCATATGAACGACCGCTCTCACGCGCCCCTGGGGGTGCACATTGCAGCGATCGGTGGTGTGGTGTGTCAGTCTGTCACACCTCTGACGGAGGCTCTTTACCACGTGATCAGCCATGTCCAATCACGGCTGATCACAATGTAAACAGGAAGAGCCGTTGATCAGCTTTTCCTCACTCTCGTCTGACAGACACGAGTAGAGGAGAGCCGATCGGCTGCTCTCCTGACAGGGGGGGTGGTCTGTGCTGATTGTTTGTCAACTCAGCCCCCCTTGTATGCCCACCCTGGACCACCAGGATGCCGCCAGGACCACCAAGGATGGCCACCAGACTGGACCACCAGGGAAATGCCAATCAGTGCCCAGGCAGCAGCCAATCAGTGCCCATCCCCAATGCCTGCCAGTGCCAGTCCATCAGTGATGCCTATCAATGCCATCTATCAGTGCTGCATATCAGTGCCTATCAGTGCCATGTATAAGTGCCCAGCAGTGCCGCCTATCAGTGCCTATCACTGCCGCCTATCAGTGCCACCCATAAATACCCATGAGTGCAGCCTTTCAGTGCCCATCAGTGTCACATATCAGTGCCCACCAGTGCCACCCATGAGTGCCCATCAGTGCCTCCTATCAATGCCCATCAGTGCTGCATATCAGTACCACCCATCAGTGCCGCCTACCAGTGCCCATCGTCAGTGCCAGTCAGTGCCCACCTGTGCCACCTCATTGGTACCACCTCATCGGTGCCACCTTATCAGTGCCCATCAGTGAAGGAGAAAACTTACTTATTTACAAAATTTTATAACAGAAACAAAAGAAAAACTTTTTTTTTTCAAAATTTTAGGTCTTTTTTTATTTGTATAGCAAAAAATAAAAACTGATGGGCATTGATAGGAGGCACTGATGGGCACTCATGGGTGGCACTGGTGGGCACTGATATGTGACACTGATGGGCACTGAAAGGCTGCACTCATGGGTATTTATGGGTGGCACTGATAGGCGGCAGTGATAGGCACTGATAGGCGGCACTGCTGGGCACTTATACATGGCACTGATAGGCACTGATATGCAGCACTGATAGATGGCATTGATAGGCATCACTGATGGACTGGCACTGGCAGGCATTGGGGATGGGCACTGATTGGCTGCTGCCTGGGCACTGATTGGCATTTCCCTGGTGGTCCAGTCTGGTGGCCATCCTTGGTGGTCCTGGCGGCATCCTGGTGGTCCAGGGTGGGCATACAAGGGGGGCTGAGTGATCAAGTACCTCCAAAAGAAAGCTCTGTTTATGGTAACAGAATGATAAAAATTCTGTTTGGGTACAGTGTTGTATGACCCCGCAATTGTCATTTAAACCGCGACAGTGCCTAAAGATGAAAATTGGCCTGGGCAGGAAGGGGGTGTAAGTGCCCAGTATTGAAGTAGTTAAAGTAAGCTAGTGATTCAGCCCACCAATAACACCACAAAACACAAGTTTTAGTCTCAGCCACACTAATGTATTTTCTAAAAATAATAAAATAGCATGCATCATTTATAGGCAGGCTTCTTTGTAGTTCAGTGTTATTAATAAAAGACCTTCACTTTTTATTCTGCTGACATGGAAATATTCCTTATACTAAAGGCTGCCTCCTTGCAGAACAACAATCCGGAGGCGTTTTGTACATGATATTTGTATAGAACATATATGTGTACCTGACTGCTTTGGCTATAAGTCTGTACTGAGGTACAAGTCCTATTTCAAGCATCCCCTGCAATTTTAAATAAGATAAAAAATGCTGATTTGAGAATCTTCACTTGAGAATCTTCACTTGATAAATTGAGTGAAGATCACAAATTGTTCAATCATGTGAAAAGAAAAATTCATGTTCATTTATGCATATGATTGGATATTCAAAGTCAACACGGCTCCAATCTATAGTATTAAGATTTTCCATTTCTTTAGCCAATCAGTCTCAAAATCTCTGACTTAAGAGAAGCTTTTCTCATCACAACTCTGATAATGCTCTGACCTTCACATTCAGAAATCTGTTGGAGAAAGAATACGGTAAGGCAAACAACAGTTTCTTAAAGCGGCCCTTCAGTCATTTTTTTCATCTTTCTATCTATTAAATCTTCTGCCCTTGTTATTTTAACTTTATAAGTAAAACTTTTTTTTTTTTTCTGCCAGTAAATACCTTCTACAGCCCACTTCCTGTTTCTTGTCTAGTAAAAAGCCTAGGCTTATGACATCATACACAGCTCTCTTTCTAACTCTAGTGCCAGGTAGGGAGGGGGGTGTGAGTTGTAAGAGGGCCAATGAGAGCTGCAGAGCTAGAGGCGTGCCTCTGTGTGTCTGTGTAAATCCAGGAAGTGAACAGGCAGCCGCTTCAGCTGCCCACAGTTAACATGGATGCAGCCAAACTCAGTGCAGGAAGATTTCTGCAGCATATTTGGCAAATACTGAATCACAGTATATATAAAATAAGAAGCAAAGTGGTTGGAGGGAAGCTTCAGAATGGCAAAGATGTTTTTATTACAAATTATGTGAGCAGACTGCAGTTCATCTTTAACCACTTACCGACCGCCAATATGTGTCGGCACAATGGCAGCGGTGGGCAAATGGGTGTACCTGTAGGTCCCCTTTAAGAGGCGGGGATAGCAGGTGAGCCACGTACAGCGTGATCGTGCCCGCGGGACCGGCGTACTCGATCTCCGCCGGTCTCCCGACGATCGTGTCACAGAGCCGCAGAACGGGGGAAGTGCTTATGTAAACAAGGTATTTCCCCATTCTGGCTTGTGTCATGACAGAGATCACCGCTCCCTGTCATCGAGAGCAGTGATCGCTGTCATGTGACTTAAACCCCATCCCCCCCACAGTTAGAATCACTCCCTAGGACACACTTAACCCCTTCATTGCCCACTAGTGGTTAACCCCTTCCCTGCCAGTGTCATTTACACAGTAATCAGTGCATTTTTTTAGCATTAATCGCTGTATAAAAGACAATGGTCCCAAAATAGTGTCAAAAGTGTCCGATGTGTCCTCCATAATGTCGCAGTCCTGATAAAAATTGCAGATTGCCACCAAAAAAAATTAATAATAAAAATGCCATAAAACTATTTTGTAGACGATATAACTTGCGAAAACCAATCAATATACGCTTATTGTGATTTTTTTTTACCAAAAATATGTAGAAGAATATATATCGGCCTAAACTGAGGAAAAAAAATTGTTTTTTTTATATATTTTTGGGGGATATTTATTATAGCAAAAAGTAAAAAATATTGCGTTTTTTTTCAAAATTGCTGCTCTTTTTTTGTTTATAGCGCAAAAAATAAAACCCACAGAGGTGATCAAATACCACCAAAAGAAAGCTCTATTTGTGGGGAAAAAAGGACATCAATTTTGTTTGGGTGCAATGTTGCACGACCGCGCAATTGTCAGGTAAAGCAACGCAGTGCCGAATCACAAAAAGTGCTCTGGTCAGGAAGGGGGTAAAATCTTCCGGGGCTGAAGCATTTCAGAACAGACACGGGTATGATTCTGCATTTGGAAAATTACTTTTTTTTTTATTCAACAAAGCTGCACTTTAAAACCCACACTAATGCCGGGTACACACGGGCGGACTTTTCGACCAGACTGGTCCGACGGGACAAATCTGTCAGACAATCCGACCGTGTGTGGGCTTCATCGGACCTGCAGCAGACATTTTCGGTCGAAAATCAGACGGACTTTAGATTCGGAACATGTTCCAAATCTTTCCGCTGAAACTCCGCCGGACCCAGTTCCTATCGAGAAATCTGCTCGACTGTAGGCTAGTCCGACAGACGAAAACCGACGCTAGGGCAGCTATTGGCCACTGGCTATGAACTTCCTTATTTTAGTCCGGTGTACGTCATCACGTACATATCTGTCGGACTTTGGTGTGATCGTGTGTAGCCAAGTCCGTTCATTCGAAAGTCCATCGGAAGTCCTTCAAAAGTTCTTTGAAAGTCCGTCAGAAAAACCATCGGACCTTTGATGTCGAAAAGTCCGCCCGTGTGTACAGGGCATTAGACATTTACAACCTTCAACTATATAAAATTAATCAAGCTTTAAAATACAAACATTATGGTGGACCTGAACTCAAAAGGTGAAGATTTTTTATTTAATAATGAAAATCTAAAAATGTTAATTGTGTCCAATTTTACCTATCGGATTCCGCCAGAAAAAAAAAAAACATGCTCTTACTGTGCCTAGGCAGTCCTGTGCTTTGCACCTCATAACTGTATATCTCTTTTATATAATCCTTTGGGAAATATGAAGAGTGGAAGTCACACATGCTACTGATCCACATCAAGGTATATTTTTACTACTATACTGTGCTGGACTATACACGCTACATATAAATGAACCTATCCTTACTGCAAAAGAAAAATTGCTTTCAATATGAATGCCATCAAATAAAAAGAACATTAGAATATTGCTGCTTATGTTTTCATCTTATGAATGGGTCTTGGGCTGGATTTATCATTAGGCTCAACAGGTCTGTAATTATAGGAGCCATTGTCAGAGTGACACCCAGTCAGGAGAACAACCAAGTCCCAAATCTCCAGTCTATAGATATGTTATAATACATTATCAGCCTTGACTCTGCTCCTTTGTGTTCTTTCTTTGCCATCCATAGGTAATCAAATGTCTGTATTTCATTGTTTGCATGACAATTGCTGACTGGCCATGACCACTGAGAAGCATATGTGTAAAGCACACATAACAGCAGTCTTACCAAATCATGATGTAGACACACATTCAAAAGGAAAAAGGCAAGACCACAGCTTTAGAAAATATTGAACAAAAGACAAATAACCAATGACCATAGAAAAAGCACATGCTAGTCATAGGTATACTGGGAGCCCCTCAAAAATCTCAACACTTGCCTAAAGGATCATCCTAATGCCCCATACAAGCGATCGGATTTTCCGCCAACAAATCCATGGAATTTTGTCCGAAGGGTGTTGGCTTAAACTTGTCTTGCATACACACGGTCACACAAATGTTGGCCAACAATTACAAACATAGTGACGTACTGCGTGGTTTTTCTTAACTCTTTAGCACCACCCTTTGGGCTCCTTCTGCTAATTTCGTGTTAGAAGTTTGGTGAGTGTTGATTTGCGCTTTTCTTTTCGCGTTTTTCATTTAGCACTTTTCAGTTTGTTCCTGAACGGTCGTTCGTCAACCAGACATGTTGCGGAATCAGAGAAGATAATGTGTTATTTATTATTGGCCTTGGAGTTATTGCTTTGCAATTATTTTTTTGGTTGAATAATGATTTGATTTGGTATATTTTTTATATTTGTGGATGCATAGAATGCACTTTTTGGTTAAGTTCTATTGGCAGATAGCATGTTTAATTTTTTTTTTTTCTTTAATGCACAATAAAAAAAGTTGTGGAGAATAATACTTGGTTATGTGTTTTACTTCAAATGACAGTTTGGGAGTAGGCAGTTACATTTTAAAAAATACAATGTAAAATTGACAAGGGACACCAACATAGTTGTATCTTTGATCTTATAAACCAGGGGATAATGGTGTTGTGGCAACTTGCACAAATAAAAAAAAAAAAGCATAATAATATTATTCTTGATATCACTAGAAAAAAAAGCCTTTGAAAATTTGTTTGAAATAACTCCATCAGTATCACCAGCAAAGCAGCTTCATTATTATCCCATTAAAGAAGAAGAGAATTGTGCGCTGCATTTGGAGATTTCATAATTTGCCACGTCACAAATGTTAATTCTCCATTACAAACGCTAGTTTACAAGACCAACTACTTCTGGCTCATCCTTGCTTCCGAGCATGCGTGTTTGTACTTTGGACTTTTGTCCGACGGACTTGTGTACACAAGATTGGAAAATCCGACAACACATATTTGTTGGCAGAAAATTTGAACACATGCTAGCCAACGGAAGGCAAGTCCGACAACAATTGTCCAGTGGAGCATACACTGATTGTGTGTACGGGCCTTTACAATGAGTGCCGAACAGGTATTCAAACTGTGTAGCTATTAAAGTACCATACTACCAGCAATCAAGGCTCCCTTTTATTCCTGCTCAGGGCTATCATCATTGGTGTCAATCATAAGCCGGCAGCACACAGGAAACCACAACATGCATGACAATAATCTTAGCACCATAAGGAAGGGGTAGCTCTGAGGTCTGGCAACAAGCAAGCCATAAGCACTGCGACAGATGTACAGACTATGGTGATTCTGGTTATAGGGCTTACAATAAAAGTACAGTGCCTTGAAAAAGTATTCGTACCCCTTGAAATTTTCCACATTTTGTCATGTTACAACCAAAACGTAAATGTATTTTATTGGGATTTTATGTGATGGACCAACACAAAGTGGCACATAATTGTGAAGTGGAAGCCAAATGATAAATTGTTTTCAAATTTTTTTACAAATAAATATCTGAAAAGTGTGGCGTGCATTTGTGTTCAGCTCCCTTTACTCTGATACCTTTAACTAAAATCTAGTGGAACCAATTGCCTTCAGAAGTCACCTAATTAGTAAACAGAGTCCACCTGTGTGTAAATTAATCTCAGTATACATACAGCTGTTGTGAAGCTGTGCTGTGAAGCAAGCCCTCAGAGGCTTGTTAGAGAACCTTAGTGAAAAACAGCATCATGAAGGCCAAGGAACACATCAGATACATCAGGGATAAAGTTGTGAAGAAGTTTAACCACTTCAATACCAGGCACTTAGACACCTTCCCGCCCAGCCCAATTTTCAGCTTTCAGCGCTGTCGCAATTTGAATGACAATTGCGCGGTCATGCTACACTGTACCCAAACAAATTTTTTATCATTTTGTTCCCACAAATAGAGCTTTCTTTTGGCGGTATTTGATCACCTTTGCGGTTTTTAGTTTTTGCGCAACAAATAAAAAAAGACCGAAAATTTTGAAAAAAAACAAGTTTTTCTTTGTTTCTGTTAAAACTTTTTGTAAATAAGTACGTTTTCTTCTTCAATGACGGGCACTGATATGGCTGCACTGACGGGCACTGATATGGCGGCACTGATGGGCACCGATGAGGTGGCACTGATGAGGTGGCACTGACGGGCACTGATGATGGGCACTGATAGGCGGCACTGATGGGCACTGATAGGTGGCACTGATGGGCACTGATAGGTGGCACTGGTATGCAGCACTGATGGGCACTCATAGGTGGCACGGATGGGCACTCATAGGTGGCACGGATGGGCACTCATAGGTGGCATTGATGGGCACTCGTAGGTGGCATTGATGGTTACTTATGGGTGGCACTGATAGTTGGCACAGATGGGCACGGGTGGGCACTAATAGATGGGCACTGATGGGCACAGATGGGCACTGACAGGTGGCATGAATAGACACTGATGGGTGGCACTGATGGCATTTGTTTGCAGTGATGCCCCTAAGGGTGGCATTGCTGGGCATCACTGCAACATAATTGTGCCAATCAGTGCCCATTTGTGGGCACTGATTGGCACAGATTTGGCACACTGGGCACATGTGGATGGCCATGTGGTACATACCTGGCCATCCACATGTTGCCCCTTCCCTGGTGGTCCTAGTGGCGATCCCTGGTGGTCCAGTGTGGTGATCTGCGGGGGGGCTGCGCTGATAAACAATCAGTGCAGACCCCCCCTGCCAGGAGAGCCGCCGATCGGCTCTCCTCTACTTGCGTCTGTCAGACGCGAGTGAGGAAGGGCCGATCAACGGCTCTTCCTATTGACAGCGTGATCAGCCGTGATTGGACACGGCTGATCACGTGGTAAAGAGCCTCCGCCGGAGGCTTTTTACCAAGATCAGTGTAGCTCCACTGATCGCCGCGATGCGCGCCCCCGGGGGCGCGCTGCGGCATGTTATCCTGCTGGACGTCATATGACGTCCAGTCAGGATAACAGAACCACTTCCCGGACGTCAATCCGCTATAGGGCGGGCGGGAAGTGGTTAAAGCAGGGTTAGGTTATAAAAAAAATATCCCAAGCTTTGAACATCTCACGGAGCACTGTTCAATCTATCATCCGAAAATGGAAAGAGTATGGTACAACTACAAACCTACCAAGACATGGCCGTCCACCTAAACTGACAGGCCGGGCAAGGAGAACATTCATCAGAGAAGCAGCCAAGAGGCCCATGGTAACTCTGGAGGAGCTACAGAGAACCACAGCTCAAGTGGGAGAATCTGTCCACAGGGCAACTATTAGTCGTGCACTTCACAAATCTGGCCTTTAATGGATAAGTGGCAAGAAGAAAGCCATTGTTGAAAGAAAGCCATAAGATGTCCCATTTGCAGTTTGCGAGAAGCCATGGGGGGGACACAGCAAACATGTGGAAGAAGGTGCTCTGGTCAAATGAGACCAAAATGTAAGTTTTTGGCCTAAAAGCAAAACACTTTGTGTGGCAGAAAACTAACATTGCACATTACCCTAAACACACCATCCCCACCGTGAAGCATGGTGGTGGCAGGATCATGTTGTGGGGATGCTTTTCTTCAGCAGAGACAGGGAAGCTGGACAGAGTTGATGGGAAGATGGGCAATCTTAGACTGAGACGGAGGTTCACCTTCCAGCAGGACAACGACCCTAAACATACAGCCAGAGCTACAATTGAATGGTTTAGATCAAAGCATATTCATGTGTTAGAATGGTCCATTCAAAGTCCAGATCTAAATCCAATTGAGAATCTGTGGCAAGACTTGAAAATTGCTGTTCACAGATGCTCTCCATCCAATTTGACAGAGCTTGAGCTATTTTATAAAAGAAGAATGGGCAAAAATGTCACTCTGTAGATTTGCAAAGCTGGTAGAGACATCGCCAAAGACTTGCAGCTGTAATTTCAGCAAAAGGGGGTTCTATAAAGTATTGACTCAGGGAGGCTGAATACAAATGTACGCCACACTTTTCACATATTTATTTGTAAAAAAAATTAAAAAACATTTATCATTTTCCTTCCGATTCACAATTATGTGCCACTTTGAGTTGGTCTATCACATAAAATTCCAATAAAATACATTTACCGTTTTGGTTGTAAAATGACAAAATGTGGAAACTTTCAAGGGGTATGAATACTTTTTCAAGACACTGTAGCTCAGACAAGTACTATAGAACTGGTGCTTTACTTTAACTTAAAATGAAATCAAACTAAGGGACCTAATGAGACATACAGTATCTACAGTCCATAAATGCAATAATTGGTATAACCCAAAAGAACATTTTTTTTTAAATAAAGTCTTTGCTGCTTTTCACTGGCTCTTTGGAGGAAGTTTTTTTTTTTTTTTAAACCCAGCTCACCACAACTTGTCTGGTTATAGTTTCTCATTGGAACCCAAGCTCCATAAAAGTCATAGTTTCCTTATACTGATGGTCACCAGCCTGAAACAGTAAAATGTATGTTACTGAATAAATTGTTGCATAATGTTAGGCTTTATCTGGTATCCAAGCCAGCGGTTCTGAAAGCTGAACTCGCAATGCTAAAATGAGGAATAATCCCTTGTATTTTTGGATTATGATGAAAATCCCTAAATGATATACCTTCTGTTTTAAGGAGGCTCTGTCATACTTTGAATGTTTTGGTTCCGTAGAGGATTTTTTGGTTTCTGTAAGCCAAATTTACCATAGCATATGTGGTTATCCTGTCTCATTGGTCCCCAAATCTTACTTTGATAATGACCAGATAGGACACAATCATAGTAGTCAAAGCAGTTTGGAATAAATTGCTGTGTAATATTAGGATATACCTGTACTATAAACAGGTGGTTCTGGATACACAGTTAGCCTGGAGGCGAAAAGGAAAAATTTGCACAGTCCTGCCAGTTTAGAAGTAATCTTCTTATTTTTGACATGTAATGGAATTCATTACATATAAAAACCTGCTGTGATTTGCACAGGTTAAGTGGGGGATTTTTTGGCTCTTTAACCCTCATTAACCCTTGTCATAAACTGTCTGGTGACAACTTAAAAATGCTTAAAGTGATACTAAATGATATCCTTATTCTCAAAAAAAAAATCCACACATACACATCCACTATTCTAATACCCATGTCATTTATTTCTCTTTTTTTTCCCCAAAAACATTTTATTGGAAATTTTGTAAGTACAAATAAAAGCCAATGAAAAACAAAATAATACAGTGTTGTATTACAGAACAGAGATAGAATAATAAGGAGATGTAATATAATAAGGAGCGTTTCCTGGATGTCAGTAGTCCAATTATAAAGGAGATAAAGAAAAAAATAGGAAATATAAAATAAGTGCAAATTATTAATGCAGCAAACGTATCATATATACGCAATTGGCTTAAAGGTAGGAAAACTATGTAACGTGGGCAGGCTTGGTAGGGGTGGGTGGAGAGAGAGACAAATGAAGAGAAAGGCATCAAAATCTTTACTCCTTGAGCAAGTAGTAGCAGAAGACAAGTGGAAGGGGAGGCATGTTTGAAATTTAAAAGGAGAAAGGTAATTACAGCTGTGGCCAATGTGATCCTCCCAGAAAAGAAAAGGGGGGGGGGCGGATCAAGGGAATATGAGAGAGGGAAAAGGTGGGAAAGAAAGAAGAAAGGAAGTGAAGGGGGTAAAAGAAAGGAGGAAACTCACAAGGTGGTCCCTCCAGCATGTGCTTACCTTGACCATCAGTCAGTGTCAAATGGGTTATGGCAATAATGTCAAAGGCATTGGGGAGCAGGGGAGACAGGCAGTGATGCCTGAGTGTCTAGTAAGTGGCGCTATGTCTCAGTCGTTTGAAAATGAACCAACGTGCCAATGTAGACTTGAATGTGGAAAGTCGATCTTTGGCGAAGGTGATGAGTTCTTCCATTTCAGCTATTTTAAGTAGACGAGACCATTCCGAGATTGAACATGAGATGTACCCCAGTGTACTGAGATGCATAGCTTAGCGGCATTAAGCTTATACATCTAGAGATCTAAAGTAGGATTTGCGAGGCAGCAAGGTGTGGTGTAGAAGTAATTGCATTGGAAAAAAGTCTAAAATGTACATTGTTACTTGTGATATCGTAGAATGTACTTCTGTCCAGAAAGGTTGGATTAATGTGCATTCTCACCAGATATGAAGGTGTGAGCCAGTTGCACCATGACATCACCAACAGAGTTGTCCTGAGTTTGCTGTCTTTGAAAAAAAGTATAGGCGTGAGTGGAGACAGCAAGCTCCCTGCCTGACAGAAAGTCAATGGACATTCCTTGAGGGAATGCTGGATTCGACAGGAGTAAGGGGGCTTGGTATTGAAGATATTCCATACTTCTTACATGTCTCTCAAAAACAAGAAAGGGTCGGGCTTATGAGAAGATGGTTTTGGAGGGTGGATGGATATTTTTGATTACATCATTCCTTACTGTGTTTTTCTGCCTCCTTGTAATTCCCTCCATGAGTTCCAGAACCTCACCATTTTCACTCTCATTTCCATTTGTTTGGAAAGAGCAGTGAACGTTAGTTGCGGTCATGTGCACTGCTCTATGCCTACTACAAATCACTTCGACCATAGTCCATCTCAGGACCGAGCAAGAAAGAGTGGCTATGTTCCTACATACTGTGGGACCATGGAGAATAAACATAACCACCCTCTAACAGGATGTAAAAAAAAAAAAAAAGAAATTATGAGATTTGGAGGAGGCTAAAAGAAACAGAAGGGACTATGCTGAGTTAAAGCAGAACTTCACCTAAAAAGAGAAGTTACACACATTCCCCTTCTATCCCCCCTAATTACTGCAAACATTTTTTTTCAGGGAGCGGGTACTTATTTCTAGTAGGTACCTGCTCCCACTTCAGAAGTTCTGCCCCCTCCACCCTGTCCACGTCACATGTCCCAAGAGGCTGTTGTTCCACTTAGAAAGTACAGCATAACTCACACATGTGCAGTGGGGAGCCCGTTGTGAAGGCACAGGAAGTCACAGCCAGCTCCCCACCAGCAAGATGGTGGCCCTGGAGACCCAGAGACCAGTGAAGAACCGGCCTGGGTTATCACAGCGTTAGATTCCTGGACTGGTAAGAATACAAACTTGTATTTAATTGTATCTATTCTAAACAATAGTTCAATGTCACATTAGAAGGCTCCAGTCACACAACTTAATAAAAAGAAATACATATGAAGTATTATCGCTACAAAGCAAGGGGAGAACGCAGATTCGTAGTCAAGGGACCCCGGCTATGGAATGCTCTTCCGACTCACATCCGCATGGAAGAAAACCATCTGGCCTTCAGGAAAAAACTCAAAACCTTCCTCTTCTAAGAAGCTGGTCAACACTAACGCATTTAGTGCCTTGAGGCGATTCAGTTCGCATTTGCAGCGCTTTACAAATCATTCATTCATTCATTCATTCATTCATTCATGAAGTACACATATGTGAACTCCTTAACCTGTGAAAATGTTGGCCACCCTGTTTGGCTAGTTTCATGACTCGCACACCCTACACTACACTACAAAGCAAACTAGGTGACACCACCATATCTTAGTGGAGATTTGTAGTTTCCTGTATCACCTGAACTGTGAAAGAGCAGCAATTCACAGCTGAAATCCTTCTTATGCGCTACCTTCCTGCACACTTCTTCAACCTCTCCCAGTGCAGCTCTACAAATGCAGTAGATGCTTACGGTGCATAGCTCCCAGTCTGACTTCTGCTGCACTGGTAAATGTGCGAAGTTAGATGCTGGTTAGATATAAACTGGTGACAGATACTCTTGATTTTGACTTTCCTTCTATTGCAAGTGTTGGGTGCCATGGCAGATATATTTTGCCAGAGAAAGTGATACAAAGTGGATCTCACAGGCTGAGATTTTTTTAGCCCATTTCTTGATGTGTTTTCTATAACAATATAAATACTACCAATTCCAGCAGACTGCGTTAGCTGAAAGCTGTCTAAATGTAAAAGTGCTGACTGGCTCAGGTGGCGTAATCTAAAGCTTTCACCTTATTCATGTAACACCATTATGCTAAAATAGTTATTTTCTTTTGCTAACCAGCTCTTCATCTTACAGAGAGATGGAAGAGGTAATGGGTTGCCTTGACACTTAGTCTCTATATATATTACTTTGTACAGAAATTATGTTTTAACTTACTGTACATTACAGTCTCACTTACATTGGTTTTAGTCTTTAATGCTTAAAGGATAAATGTACCTCTGTACAGTTTTTCTTTAATAATTTCCCCCAACCCCGGAATGCTCCCTGATCCAGCAATGCTCACTGTGTGGCCCCGGTAGGAGCTGTCCAGACTCTCTTCCAAAAATGGCCACTTTGTACTCTGCATGGGAGAAATGCTCTTTTAGGGCTCATTCGCACTAGTGGTTGAAGGGTGGTAAAACCCAGTGGTTGAGATGTGGTTTTTACCACCCCCAACCGCTCCCCTTTAGCTGCAGAGGCAGCAGCTGGGGGTGTACACATGCCGTTGCCACAATGCTTTGCTTAGCAGTCGCAGCAGGAATTCCACCCCCTTTCACTTTAGGCGGGCCTACCAAGAGTGACCCATTTAGGTGAATGGGGGAGCTCTGAAAGGGGTTAAAGCAGGCAGCCCGTCAAATGTTCTTTGAAGAGCAATCCGAATGTGGATCACTCTTCAGAGACCAAAGTATGAACGAGCCCTTAGACAGTTGTCACCACAACAAAGGTACCCATTGGAAGATTTTGCCTTTATTCCTGTTCTGGTGGCAATTAACATTTTTGAATTTGCCTTCACTTTTAGCTCTGGTGCTAATAGAAAACATAGAACATTTTAATTTCCCCAGTGGAGAAACAGGCATTAATAACACATAACAGAGGTTCTAACCCATCATCGCTGTTCTACCAAAACAATTTCTGTAACTTTCAAGTGTGTACACAGTTCCCATGTGACACCAGGGAGCCACATAATGAGAGGATACATGTGCAGATAAATTATAAACCACAAAAGGAACTTAAAGAGGAACTTCACTCATGTTCACCAATGCCAGGAGCCTGGTGGACAAGATGGGTGAACTAGAGATACTGTTGTACGAGGAGGATTTGGATTTTGTGGGAATTTCAGAGACCTGGTTCAACAGCTCTCATGATTGGCTGGCAAACATTCAAGGGTATACCCTTTATCGCAAGAATAGAGAGGGTAAAAAGGGGGAGGGGTATGCCTATATATCAAGAATAATGTACAAGTGAATGTGAGAGATGACATCACTAAGGGAGCTAGGGAGGAGGTGGAATCCTTATTGGTAGAGCTCCAAAGGGATGAAGTTAAGGGGAAAATAATACTGGGAGTATGCTATAGGCCCCCAAACCTGAGGGAGGAAGGGGAGACAGGTCTCCTATCACAATTTGGATTAGCAGCAAGGATGGGAAGTGTTATCATAATGGGGGATTTTAACTTTCCAGACATAGACTGGGCGGAGGGAACCGCGCATTCATCTAAGGCTCGCCAGTTCATAAATGTCTTTCAGGACAATTTTATGGGTCAGATGGTAGACGCACCAACTAGAAATAAAACATTACTGGATCTACTGATTACCAACAATACAGACCTGATCACGGATGTGGAAATACGGGGCAATTTAGGTAACAGCGATCACAGGTCAATTGGCTTCAGTATAAATCACACAAATAGGAAACATAAGGGGAATGCACAGACACTGAATTTCAAAAGAGACAACCTCCCCATAACTACAAACCTTGCTAGAAGGCATAAATTGGGATAAAATCTTAGGAACAAAGAACAAGGAGGAGAGATGGGTTTGCTTTAAGAGCATATTAAATAAGGGCATTAGCCAATGCATCCCAGTGGGTAAGGAGAAGACCTTCAAAAAATACAAGGTTGAGGGATCATCATCAGCATTCAGACTTTATAAAGAATGCAACAAGAAATGTAAGGGTGCAATAAGGACGGCTAAGATAGAACATGAAAGACACATAGCGGAGGAGAGCAAAACAAATCCCAAGAAATTCTTTAAGAATGTAAACAGTAAAAAAGGGAGGACAGACCATATTGGCCCCATAAAGAATGAGGAAGGACATCTGGTTACAAAGGATGGGGAGATGGTGAAGGTATTGAATTTATTCTTCTCCTCAGTCTTCACGAGGGAATCAAGGGGGGCTTCAGTAACCAAAACTGCAGTGTTTACCCTCATGACACTGCAGTGTTTACCCTCATGACATAGCACAGGAAGCACCTCCATGGTTAACAGAGGACAGAATTAAAATTAGACTTGGGAAACTTAACATTAATAAATCACCAGGACCATATGGCTTGGGGAAGGGTACTTAGGGAACTCAGTCAAGTAATTGCCAGACCATTGTTCCTAATTTTTACTGACAGTCTACTGACTGGAATGATACCAGCTGAGTGGAGAAAAGCCAATGTAGCACCAATATTTAAAAAGGGCCCAAAATACATCCCTGGGAATTACAGACCAGTTAGCCTAACATCAATAGTATGTAAACTCTTGGAGGGGATGATAAGAGACTATACACAAGATTTTAGTAATGAGAACGGTATCATTAGCAGTAATCAGCATGGATTCATGAAGAATCATGCTTGCCAAACCAATCTATTAACCTTCTATGAAGAGGTGAGTTGCCATCTAGATAAAGGAAGGCCCGGTTGATGTGGTGTATCACCATAGGGTGAGTACACGGATTGAAAACTGGCTACAAGAGTGAGTTCAGAGGGTGGTGATAAATGGGGAGTACTCGGAATGGTCAGAGGTGGGTAGTGGGGTCCCCCAGGGTTCTGTGCTGGGACCAATCCCGTTTAATTTGTTCATAAATGACCTGGAGGATGGAGTAAACAGTTCAATCTCTATATTTGCGGACAATACTAAGCTGAGCAGGGCAATAACTTCTCCGCAGGATGTGGAAACCTTACAAAAAGATCTGAACAAATTAATGGGGTGGGCAACTACATGGCAAATGAGGTTCAATGTAGAAAAATGTAAAATAATGCATTTGGGTGGCAAAAATATGAATGCAATCTATACACTGGGGGGAGAACCTCTGGGGGAATCTAGGATGGAAAAGTCCTAGTAGATGATAGGCTCAGCTGCTGCTAACAAAACAAACAGAATATTGGCATGCATTAAAAAGGGGAGCACTGAACTTATTCTCTCTGGAGAAGAGATGCTTGAGAGGGGATATGATTTCAATATACAAATACCATACTGGTGACCCCACAATAGGGATACAACTTTTTTGCAGAAGGGAGTTTAACAAGACTCATGGACACTCATTAAAAATTAGAAGAAAAGAGGTTTAACCATAAACTACGTAGAGGGTTCTTTACTGTAAGTGCGGCAAGGATGTGGAATTCCCTTCCACAGGCGATGGTCTCAGCGGGGGGCATTGAAAATTTCAAGAAACTATTAGATAAGCACCTGAACGACCGCAACATACAGGGATATACAATGTAATACTGACATATAATCACACACATAGTTTGGACTTAATGGACTTGTGTCTTTTTTCAACCTCATGGAGTTCATGGAGTCCATTGCTGTCTTCCCTGGAACTGATTCTTCGCTAGATTTCATATCCCTATCCTATTGTTAACGTAGGAGCCAACTTTGACTTCCAGACGTCTCACCACTTTTTAATGCTTGAGATTGTGCAGCACTGTGAGACCAGGACTTGTGACGTGTCCCAGGAGGTTGACGGAAGCAGGGAGAGGGCCAAACCAATGTCATCCTTGCCTAGGGGTGAGGATTGAGGAAGTGAGAGTGAGTACCTGCCACAAAAAGGTAGTAGGTAAAGGATAACAAGTATATCAGGAAGTAAAACTGTGCTATTTTATAAACATAAACTCCTAAAGTAGCAACTCTCTTGTGAAATACACACAGCACCAATTATATTCCGTTACTGATTTGCGCTAAAACCGAAAGAAAAAAACATGGAAAGTAAAATAGAGTATATAAATATACAAAAGAAAAGAAAGTCCATACGTGATAAGCAAAGTCCTTCATAAATAAATACACTATCCGACACCAGATAGGGAACTTGATCCTTAGTGAATGCCTCTACCTTACAAAGTGCTTGCCTACCAGCCTATATTTACCTCCTATTATGGAAGGTCAATCTCGCTTGTGGCTCAAACCCAGCCAGGGCCTCTATACATCCGAAGGGACATACACGGAGGTAGGGAAATCCACCACTTGAAAGGGATTTAGTCGTCCAAAATCTGAAAAAATAAAATAAAACTTGCCATAGCATTAAATCCTTTTGACATTTATTAAGATAAAAAAAATTTGCACTTACAACAAAGCACTATAAAGCACGCATAAGAAAAAAGCCGGCCGGCTCCACGTAGCAGCCCGTCCTTCAGAGATTGGCGCAGCGCGGTGACGTCAGCACGTCGCTCCACCCAGTGCATTTCGTTACACAATGACGTCATTCTGGGGCACGGGCGGCGTACTGACTCTCCACTATATTTACAAGATACAAATTAAGCGCGCCTTGATCTGAGCCTCGGGCAGTCATTCATAAGATTTGGTCATATTGGTAAAGGGCTTCCAGTTTTGGGTGAAGATCCGCTTTAAGGGTCTTTTTAAATGTTTTCACCCAATATTCACACAAATTTCACCCAACATTCACACATATTTTATTAAAACGTATTCAATTGGAAAATTGTGTGAAATCTGGGTGAAAGTTGTGTCACTCTTGGGAGAAAACATTTATAAATAGACCGCTGTGTTGTCAAGCATGTCTGCAATTAATTTCCCTGTCCTCCTTAAGAAGAAGCATTTTTATTTGCAGACAGGAATGGTAAGAGAGATAAAATATTCTGTCGGACATAATGTACAAAAATAAACAGTTATTGCAGTAAATATGATGTTTCGATTATGCAACATTTACTCCTGAAAATTACCCAGTAGCGGAATTGTGCGTTAACTATGGTAATGAGCAATACAGTGACAAAGTAGTGTGCCTGAATCCTTGAAAAGTGTGATTTAAAAAAAGGCAATGGCCTTTGCACAGACATTGTAATATCTTAGATTTATTTTAAACTCCAGATTTCCCACCGATTATTTGGAGCAAGTCTAGAATTTTTTTTTTCTACATTTTATTATGTACATGACCTCAATCTACTATTCCCACTTGCACTACAGCTTGTAAAAATGCCTGGCTGACCCATTTTCATCTGCGAATCTGTTCCCTGGAGCCATCTCATACGGAAAATTAAGATATTCTCCTGGCCATAACCACCGCTTTCAGCTGAAAAGTGTCTTAAAGGACATGGTAGTTTATTTCAAAACATGATGTAATGAGTATAACTAGGCTACAGCCCAAGGCAACTGATCAGGGTATGTTTTCTGGAACAGTTTAAGGAAAAATTTGATTGGATGAAGTTTCCATACGTAGTTCTAGTAAATACTGTCAAAATGTAAAGGAGAAACTCAACAGAGAAGATTGCTAATTTTACTAAATTAACAGACATAAAGTGTATGGAAACCTTAAAGCGCAACTTCACTTAAAAGTGAAAGTTCCCCTCATCCCCCTGCCCCCTCCCTTATTATTGACATTTTTTATTTTTTATTTTTTTCTAGGAAGTAGGTACCTTTTGCTGACAGATACCTGCTCCTACTTCTTGCCTAGGCGAGAATTGCAGAAGTTCGGCCAGCCTTCCCCACCTGCAACAGGTTTGCAGACCCCAAATGCATAATAACACCCATCATTATCAGACATGACATCATCACGGCCATTTTCTGGGCCTGCCACACTTCCCTGCTGTCCACAGTGGTTCTTATCCATATGATAAACACACTCAGTCTGCTGCTTCTGCTGGCTCTTCCTGGTGTTCCCCTGGTCAACTTCCTGGTTCCAAGCACCTTACATCACATCCACGTGGAGGGGCTTGCTCCCCATTAATCACCTGGGAGGTTGTCACCTACTGGAGACCTATTGATCTGCTTTTTAAAGTGGAGGGCCACCCTAGAAAAAAAAATTACATTAACAGTCTTAAAAAAATATAAAAAAAAACATTTGAAAAAAAAAATATTACTCACCAGAAATCCCTGTTGCTAGGCAGTCTTCCTAATCTGCCTGTTCCTATTCCGCGTGTTTCTTCAATTCCTCCTCCTCAGCGAGCGGCCTCGTTGTCTTCTGGGACATGTGTGTGTCCCAGGAAACAATGGGGCCATTCACAAAGCGCCGCGCGGCTCGCACATGCGAAGTAGGAAACGGCAGTGAAGCAGCAAGGCCTGTTTCCATCGGATCGGATGCTGGCGGTGCCGGCATTCCGATCCGATGGACGGATCGGCCTCGGGGGGGGGCAACATAGCGGGCTCGCTGGACAGGTAAGTGTCCTTATTAAAAGTCAGCAGCTACAGTGTTTGTAGCTGCTGACTTTAAAAAAAAAAAAAAAAATGGCCGGAACACCCCTTTGATGTCTTTTAAACGTGAGTGCATATTTATTGCTTTTCATTTTACCAATATGTTTTAAAGCGGAGTTCCACCTATTTAAGAGTCAGCAGCTACAAAAAGTGTAGCTGCTGAATTATAATAATCAAACACTCATCCGTCCCACGGACCAGCGACGCCAGCGCAGGAAGCCTCACTCCTCTCCCCCTCCTTTCTGTGGCATTCTAACTGTGGGCACCTGGCTGTGGCTTCACAGCCGGGTGCGCACTGCGAATGCGCGAGCCGCGCTGCACGTTGTGAATGGCCGGGCAATCTTCTGGGACCTGTGACGTGTCCCAGAAGATTGCAGGGAGGGAGGGGGGAGAGGTGATCTTTCTTCCGGCGCCGTGGTGCCAGGGGAGGAAGTGGGAGCTGGGTGCCTGTAAAAACAGGGTACCCGCTCCCCCTGAAAAAAATGACATGCCAAATGTGGCATGTCAGGGGGCGACCAGCACTGAAAGTGGAAGTTCCATTTTTGGGTAGAACTCTGATTTAATAAATGCTACACTTAGGTAGTGGTGCTTTTCTCTCCTTCCTTTTTTCTTTTTATACAGTATCTCTAGCTGTGGACTGATTTTTTTTTTTTTTTTTAAATGACCGCAGCTCCTCTTTAACAATGTAATTCCTTTACTTGCTTATTTTGGGTCTGTTCAACATACCATTGAAAGTGTTATGTAATATCTGTTCAATAAGTGCAAAAAAAAGGAAACTGTTAAAATCGAAAAAGTTGTGCAAAGTCTGAGCACGTAGAGGAGGAGAGGAGGGAGAGCAGGGTGGGTATGAGACATGATCTCTACTGAATCCACAGAATGCCTTGTATTGCCAGTAAAAAAAACAAGGCCTTTTGTGAATGGGCAAGGAGAGAAGAAGAGATGAGGATGAGATTGGAGCCATTCACTGCCGTAGCATCCACTTTTATTCCTGTAGCACCCAGAAATACAGTGCTCTGTAAAGAGGGTGGCTTGTAGCAAGGTATGAAATTTACAATAAGTAGCAGTCCTCTACATGTAGTAAACTGTACATATGCATAGTATACATATTATTACGGAAAACATAGCAAATACCTTTCTTAAAATTAACATTTTTCCTGAAGTTTAGCTTTAATTCAAAGACAGGCAGCATAGTCAGTACATTACTAGGGACCTGAGCTTTGGGTAAAAGCTATAGTTGCAGCAACAATAATAATAACCATAATGATATTTTATATTATGACAAAATTATTAATGCTCTTGCACACAATTACTTGATATCCCTAAAATAAACTTCTTTAAGCTCTAACTGCTTTACACATTTTTGAAGAACTACATAGCTCTGCTGTCCTATAAGGTTTTAGCTCAGGAGAACCCTTCCTTTGGGATTTTTAAATGCTTTAGACATACAGAGTTAATTTCAGAAGTACAGAGCAAATGCTTTACACTGCACATAGCTGGAGCTGTGACTAGCAACACTCATGAGGTCTTCAGCCCTTCTACACTGGAAGCTCCACAATTTAGTTTTTCTTAACAGCCTCGATAATGGGGCTGCCCTCATACCACAGGTCCTATAGAAGTCGAATGGGCTGCTATGGCTATTGTTTCACCATTGGATTCATAGGCGTGCGCACAGGGTGTGCCAGGTGTGCCTGGGCACACCCTAATCGCCTTGTGTGGTGCATATCCCCCCCTGTTTAGACCACTGATATTTCATCCAAAAAAAAAAATGTTACAAAAAAAAATAATTTAAAAAGAATATAAATAAAACTACTGACACTGTCCACTGCCCTACTGACACCATCAGTACATATACACGTGCATATGTATTTGAGCTTTGGGGTGCACACCCTAATGCAAGAGGCTTTGCACACCTATCAATTGATTTATATATTATTATGTGAAAGCTGGATCAATGTCCTCATAGGGTGTATTATGGATTTTCATATATATTTTTGAAGAAATCATGTGCACTGTTCTGATGCCCATTAAATATAAAACAAAAGTATGCAATGGCAGGATATCTGGTTGAAAGAAATGTGTCAGAGGTATCTAAAGTATATTAACAATATTCTTGGCGATTATAAGTTATTACTGTTGCATCCTGCCCCAGTATATGGAGCTATTGTGTTTCACTTACAGTGCAACTGCCTTTTCTGCGCAATACCTAATCTGACTGCATGAGCAAATGGCAGATACGTAATGGTGCTTGTACAAACTGACTATTTTTCAAGCATCTCAGGAGACCTAAATTCTGGGTACACCAACTAAAATACTTCCCTACAGTACTGACATGCCCTACCTTTGCCACCTCTGGATCTTCCTATTAGGTCATCTCTAGAAAGAGTGACCTTACTGGGCAATACGAAGGTGCTGGAGGTAGGAGATGCAGGCCAGCCCTCTACGGAAGTTATAATTTACATATTAGATCCCTGAATCTGGTGTCACTTAAGAAGACCTTTGAAGGTATGGTGCCTGCATTTAAATATTGCCAACAATTCAGATAAAGCAGCATTGATTGGTTTTCCAGCCATGATCCCACTGATGCTCAGAACCCAGAAAATGATCTCTGTGAATTCTTAAATAAATTCTGCATACTCCACAAGCCGAGTGGAGTATACAGAATTTATTCATTAGAATTTCACCTCTTCCTGCTTATGCACATCAAACAGATCACTTGAAAACAAACAAGGAATATTCAGCAGAACAGAGAAGAGAGGAGCCAATAAAAAAGACATCAGAAGTAGATGCATCACAGGTTTGTAGACAGATGAATGAAAAAATGCTCAAGTAATTTAAAGCATACATGGATGACTCTCCAAAAATAATAAAAAAAATTATTATAGCCAAAAAAAAAATATATATATATATATATATACATATATATATATATATATATATATATATATATATATATACATATATATATATATATATATATATATATATATATATATATATATATATATATATATATACATATATATATATATATATATACATATATATATATATATATATATACATATATATATATATATATATATATATATATATATATATATATATATATATATATATATATATATATATATATATATACATATACATATATATATATATATATATATACACACACACACACCCATACCTCAGCAAAGGAAGGCAACGATGTAATCTCTATTCTGCTTCTATTTTATAAACAGACATTTCTGTTGCATACATTTCAAAACAATGAAATTTGCACAGACACATCAAAATGCCCCTTTAATGTGCTATCCTACTGCCAACGGTGAGACAAATTTAAGAACTAAATGAAATGACAGGGAGAATAACCTTAATGTCACCCCAATACTTCCTCTGCTGCATGCTATTTAAGTCTACACAAAGTACAACACAGCACAAGACTTTTAAAGTACACGGACACATTGCAACAAACAGAAAAATGCAATTATTCATGTACTTTTGGACTTTGGACTTGGATTATCTTGGGTTTAAAGTCACTGACACATGGTATAAGAAATATTTAAAAATAAAATAAATAAAGAATAGTAATGTTTTTTAAAGTGGAAGTGGCTTCATATATATATATATATATATATATATATATATATATATATATATATATATGTATATATATATATGTATATATATATACTGTTAATATGTATACATATATTGAATTGTGCAGCAATTCATCCCGAAAATCCACAGCAGAGGCACTGAAGTCCTCCATATTGTTTTTTCAGCAGCTCAGCTTCACCTTCCCAGCAGTAGCTCAGCAGATCAGCTCAATCTGGTCCGCCCTATAAACCGTGACTCAGTAGCTCAGCTCCCCCTGCACTACCCTCCTAACCGGCGGTGACCTGCTCTACCTACAATGACTCAGCGGCTCAGCGTGCCCTGATCATGCCCCTACCAGCATTTCCACCCCTCCTCCTTAACCAGCAGTGATTCAGCAGCTACCAGCAATGATTCAGCAGCTACCAGCAGTGACTCAGCAGTTCACTTCAGATCAGGAACTTTGTGGGGGTTAGTGTGGAGGGGTGAACTGAGCTGTTGAGCTACTGCTGGAAGGTGGAGAAAGGTTGAGGTCAGTTGCTAACGATTGGGACAACTTCAATGCTTCTGCTGTAAACTTTGGGGATAAATTGTTCCACAGTGCCTGTAGCAACAGAGGTCAGTTAGGGCTTCATTATCACTCATTTATTGCTTGTCAAGAATTTGAAAATGTGTGTCCTTAGCCGGACCACATGTTTACTTTAAATTCAACATGATAATGAACAGATGTTGCACTGCATATACAAATATTAAAACAGCCACAATGTTGAAAAGAACACTGTATACACTCATTGGGGTTGATTTACTAAAGGCAAATAGGCTGTTCATTTTGCAAGGCAAGTTGTATTTTGCAAGTGAAGTTGCCCCAGAGCTTAGTGGACATGGTGAAGTTACACTTTACAGGGAATACCCAATTACATGCAAAGAGAAAGTGGAAGTCAACTGATTTTTACCTCATTCACTAAGCTCTGGGGCATATTCCCTTGCAAGGTGAACAACCTATTTGCTGTTAGTTAATCAACCTCATTGTTTTCTAATCCAATAAATCCCCAGTTGAAGAAGAATATATGAGTTGTATGCTCTTGAACCATACTTGTCATAAGGGCCTTTTCTTAGATTGTTTCTTACAGTTTCTCAAACAGATATAGTATTTGGGGTTTTCCTCAAACTCTCCCTTTACGCAAAGTCCCAGTTCAGCTGTGACATTGACCAATATGTCTGTATCTGCTAATGGACTGTGAATTGAAGAAAAAGTGTGTGCAATACATACACTCTTAACTAGCATTCACCCAAAACTGATATATAACATTTGGATGGACTAACCCTTATAATCTGCCAAATACCATTCCAGCAATCATGTTTAATTGAAGTAGATTAATAGTCACTGGACACCAAACATGCCTAGTTATTGGTGTTGAGCTAAACAGGCTTACTGCACAGCATTCTATTTCCACAGACTGTTGCCATTCTTCACGATTTCAGATAAAACTCCTGTCTCAATTTCACTTGTCAGTCTGGTGACTGTTCTGTAAAGCTAAGGACATCAGATTAAGTAGTCATGAATCTGACAGCGGTGTTAAACATCCGATACGCCGGTTTACTGATCAGCTCACCCTTCAACAAGGTATTAGGTTCACTGAGCAACCTGGAAAATTTCATCCATAATAAATGTCCTGAAGCCTGGTTAAATTTCATGTGGCTTTGTACTGTAGAACTGCGAAAAATGGGTTGGGTTGGTTTGATTATATCACTGAGGTTACATGAATTAGAATGATAAAATTATATTGTTCATTTCACTAAAACTGGAATACATCATCCATGCTCAGGATTGCATTTTGATAACTGTCAATGCCCATAGGCACACAGAGGTTGGTGCCCTAATTAATAACCCCCTATTAGGACTACCTATCTTTCAATTACTTGTTTTTCTAGGCCTAACCCAGCTTAGAATATTGTGATAATGTGTAAATAACTTTATATGAGATGACCCTTCCCACTGTTGATGGCAAAATTATATACAGTATAGCCATCCCTTCAGATTTTGTCAATTATAGGCATGTTCCTATTGTGACTGATGATGAATTCAGCTCTGTCTACATTTGGAATGTTGTGGCTTCCCAGAAAGCACTGAATAACAAGACCCAGCATGCCTAGCTAATCAGGGGAAGAATACTCTGAGTTTGTTTTCTGATATGGCCTTTCCGAGAAGCCTCCAGTTCAGTCTTCACCAAGTCCTTCATTTCATGCTGGCCTTTCTGGGCACAAATGCCCTCCTTTTATCTATACTTACTTCTGAAGTATCGTACCTCCCAACTTTTTGAGATGGGAATGAGGGACACCTATCAGCAGAAGTATGCAGGCATAGGGCACACCCCCTTAAATTAGAATTGTACAAAAAAACAAGATTGGTTAAACCCACAAGTGTTTTTTTTTACCACTACTATTCCTTTATATTGGCTTTTGGAATTTACAAATGCAGCGATTTAGAAATCAGATGAAAGGTTTAGTGCTGGAAAACACTTTTTGATAGATAAAAAGTGCATTTTATATACAATTATATAGATCAGACCAAAATGAGGGACAAAAGAGGAGGAATGAGGGACAGAGGGACATTGCTCCATATCAGGGACAGTCCCTCGAAATCAGGGACAGTTGGGAGCTATGCAGTATGGATACGGCCCATACAGGAAATGGTGTGCCAGAGCGTACATGTGAGCAGCCTGGCACTAGATTTTTACCTGCCTGACTAATGAAAGTTCTGGAGGCCATAGCCATCAAACAGGTTAAGTAGGAAGAGGGGTGAGGGAGTCACGGCTGATTATATTAAGGGGGATAGTGAGTAGGGGCAAGGGGATTTTTCAATAAAGGTGAGCTTGCACTTTAAAGTGAATGTGCACTTTTCCAATGCATCACATTACCTGCCACTACTCCTACTTCTCTTAGTTTCACCACCTTTTCTTTCCCCCATTGCAGCATGGAGAAGAAGCCTGTAAGCTCCAGGTTAAATCTTGATGTTAATACAGGGCTAATAACTTCCCTGCTGCTCCCTTGTAACAATGGTCACTGTAGGCCTAAAACATGATTATACAGTAATATTGTATACTTGTAAATTCACATATATCACATAAAATCCTTCCAAGGTGAGTACTGCTCAATCAATTGGAAACAGGAGATTGTCACCCATTAATACCATTGAGCAGCATATAGTCAATGGTTGGGGTGCTTCCTAGTAGACGAACCCTCTTTCTTAGAGATAATAGTAAGGAATTGGTGCTGAACTTTATAGGCACTGAGGTCCACAATATTAAAGATAAAAATATTTTGATTTTGATTAAAAACGAGAAGCAATCAGACAAACAATATTTAAAAAACTTTGCAAAGTAAAGATTGCCTAGATACTAATACAGCACACAACTCATACACCAAGGAATGGATCCTGAATAAACATAACAGTGTTCTTGTTACGGTAACAAATCGTTTTTCTATCAGTCTTAGTGAGAGTTGATCGTGCTGTGCATTAGCTTGGTTCTACATGTTATGAGTATATATACGCTTCTTCAGGAGCTTAGGCATACATCACACAGGATTTGGCACCAAGGTAGAAAACACAGTAGGTAGGTATGCGGAAATATGGCGGGTGTAGCAGAACATGTATCATCAAGGAGGTGACTGGTCCATATCAAAGGGACGTGGCACATACATAGACCATTTTGGTATCCACGGTGCCATGATGTGGTGATACCACAAATCTATTTTGCTAGTTCTCTTTCTCAGAGAGCTGGATTTTTTATATACTGTAAACTATTTAAGTGATAGCACTAATTATCCTACCTGCACGTTTGTAATGATATCATGATTTACAGTCCATTTAACATAGTTTCCTATTGTACACGTTCACATCTATGCGTTTTGCGGCCGGTGCGTTTTTGGAAAGGGTCAGGGACTTTTTTCCCGCGTTTTGCGCTTAATAGACTTCAATGGGATCACAACAGAAATGCAAGTGTTGTGTCTGTGATACAATTTTTGATGTGTTTTGTGTTTTTAATTTGTCTGTCCTTCAGATCTAGTATGGATTCTGAGGGGACCCCCCCACGCCAAAATGTAAAAAAGAAATGGCATGGGGTCCCCAAAGTCCATACCAGACCCTATCTGAGCATGCAACCAGGAAAGGGGGGGGGGGGGCGAGCGAGTGCCCCCCCTCCTGAACCATACCAGGCCCCAGTGGGAGAAGATGGAACCAAGAGAAGATGGCAGCGGGAGAAGACAGCAGCGGGAGAAGACAGCTCCGAGCTATTTCTTTAATAAAGGACGAGTTTTTTTTTACATTTTAGAGCTTTTTGGGATGAATGGGTAGGGGTACAATGTACCCGATACCCATTAACATAGGGGGAGGGGCCGTGATCTGTGGGCCCCCTTGTTAAAGGGGACTTCCAGATTCCAATAAGCCTCTCACCCGCAGACCTCGACAACCACCGGCCAGGGTTGTCAGGAAGAGGCCCTTGTCCCCGTCAACATGGGGGAAAGGTGCTTTGGGGGGGGCAGAGCCACCCCCCAAAGCACCCATCCCCTCACGTTGAGGGCATGCAGCCTGGTATGGTTTAGGAGGGGGGGTGCTCACTCGTCCCCTCCCTTTCCTGACCATGCCATTTTTTTCACTTTTTTTTTTTGCCGGCAATTTTTTTTTTCACATTTAGCTGTCACTGGGGAACAGCTGATGACTCATCGATTGTTAGCCAACTGCCAGTTGCCAGCTTCCCAGCCCCCTCCTTGGTAGGGATGAGCCGAACACCCCCCTGTTCGGTTTGCACCAAAACTTGCGAACAGGCAAAAAATTTGCTCGAACACGCGAACACCGTTAAAGTCTATGGGACACGAACATGAATAATCAAAAGTGCTCATTTTAAAGGCTTATATGCAAGTTATTGTCATAAAAAGTGTTTGGGGACCTAGGTCCTGCCCCAGGGGACATGGATCAATGCAAAAAAAGTTTTAAAAACAGTCATTTTTTTCAGGAGCAGTGATTTTAATAATGCTTAAAGTGAAACAATAAAAGTGTAATATTGCTTTAAATTTCGTACCTGAGGGGTGTCTATAGTTTGCCTGTAAAGGGGCGCATGTTTCCCGTGTTTAGAACAGTCTGACAGCAAAATAACATTTCAAAGGAAAAAAAGTCATTTAAAACTACTCGCGGCTATTAATGAATTGCCGGTCCAACAATACACATAAAAGTTCATTGATAAAAACAGCATGGGAATTCCCCACAGGGGAACCCCCGAATCAAATTTTTTAAAAAAATGACGTGGGGGTCCCCCTAAATTCCATACCAGGCCCTTCAGGTCTGGTATGGATATTAAGGGGAACCCCGGCCAAAATGTAAAAAAAATTGGCGTGGGGTCCCCCCAAAAATTCATACCAGACCCTTATCCGAGCACGCAACCTGGCAGGCCGCAGGAAAAGAGGGTGGGACGAGAGAGCGCCTCCCCCTCCTGAACCGTACCAGGCCACATGCCCTCAACATTGGGAGGGTGCTTTGGGGTAGCCGCTTCTTCTCTTCTGACGGTTCTTAAAAAACAGGGGCGGGGCCACCCGGTGACTCCACCCCCCTCTGACGCACGGGGTCTTGATGGGGACTTCCCTGTGGCATTCCCCGTGATATCAGAGGGGTCGGGGTCACCGGGTCGCCCAGCTCTCCGTTATTTAAGAACCGTCAGAAAAGGAGAAGCGTCACACAGCGGGAGCCTCCCTCCATGCCATCATGGATGCGGAGCGGCCCGGAGAAGAAGAATAAGAGAAGAAGACGCCGTGGAGGAGATGCCGGACGAGAACACCGGAGGAAGAACCAGAAGGACCAGAAGAACCAGAAGAAGAAGAAGATGGAATAAGAAACCGAAGGAAGATAGAAGAAAGATGATAGGAGATAGAAGAAAGAAGAAGGATTTAAATAAAGGAATTGTCAAAAACTGTCTCTTGTCATTTTTAACATTTTTGACAGTTTTTTTTTGAAATGGTAGGGGTACTTTTGTACCCCCTTACCATTTCACACAGGGGGGGAGGGCCGGGATCTGGGGGTCCCCTTGTTAAAGGGGGCTTCCAGATTCCGATAAGCCCCCCGCCTGCAGACCCCCACAACCACCAGGCAAGGGTTGTGGGGATGAGGCCCTTGTCCCCATCAACATGGGGACAAGGTGTTTTGGGGGGCTACCCCAAAGCACCCTCCCAATGTTGGGGGCATGTGGCCTGGTATGGTTCAGGGGGGGCGCTCTCTCGTCCCCCCCTCCTTTCCTGTGGCCTGCCAGGTTGCGTGCTTGGATAAGGGTCTGGTATGGATTTTTGGGGGGACCCCACACCAATTTTTTTTTTAATTTTGGCACGGAGTTCCCCTTAAAATCCATACCAGACCTGAAGGGTCTGGTTGTGATTTTGAGGGGGACCCCACGCCATTTTTAAAAAAAATTTTGGCCAGGGTTCCCCTTAATATCCATATCAGACCTGAAGGGCCTGCAATGAAATTTAGGAGGACCCCCCACGTAATTTTTTTTTTTAATTTTGGTTCGGGGTTCCCCTGTGGGGAATTCCCATGCAGTTTTTATCAATGAACGTTTATGTGTATTGTCGGACCGCCAATTCATTAATAGCTGCGAGTAGTTTTGAATGACTTTTTTCCTTTGAAATGTCATTTTGCTGTCAGACTGTTCTAAACACGGGAAACATGCGCCCCTTTACAGGCATACTATAGACACCCCCCAGGTACGAAATTTAAAGGAATATTACACTTTTATTGTTTATTAAAATCACTGCTCCCGAAAAAACTGCCATTTTTAAAACTTTTTTTTGCATTGATCCATGTCCCCTGGGGTAGGACTCAGGTCCCCAAACACTTTTTATGACAACTCCATGCATATAAGCCTTTACAATTAGCACTTTTGATTTCTCCCATAGACTTTTAAAGGGTGTTCTGCGGCTGTCGAATTTGCCGCGAACACCCCAAATTGTTCGCAATTCAGCGAACTGGTGAACAACCGATGTTCGAGTTGAACATGAGTTCGACTCGAACTCAAAGCTCATCCCTACTCCTTGGCAACCAGCTATGTACATTGTGTTTACAGTGTGTTTAAAGAGAAAAATAAAACGTAAAACGCAAAATGCATGAAAACTGCATGCAAAAATGCATAAACAAAACAAGGATTTAAAGATGCAAAACGCACCGCAAAACGAGCCTGAAAAATGCATCAAGCGCAGCCACATAGATGTGAACCAATACTAAGTACCATCGTATTTAAAATACATAAAATAGAATGGATTACCCCTAGCATGTGTTAGAGGGTCTTAGTCTTTCGTTTCATGTATGGTTGGACCCTTATCATCTGTTCTTCTTCTTTTCAATGTCCTTGAAATTAAAAAAGCTTTTTATAAGAAATTAGATAACCATAGAAAACATGAGGACATTACTTACTGTACATAATGTATATATGTTAGTCTTTTATTTCATTTATTAAAGACGTTCCCTGTAGAGAATGTTTCTCTCTGCGTCAACATTCATCTTTCTAACAAAAGTGACACCACTTACAGCATGGTGTTTTATCATTTTTTCAGTTTTCATGAACAATATTGGGAACAAAGTGTCATGAAGCATTGTACAAGCCTTCACATAAACAGAGATATTTGTCTTCTGCTTACCTTGATTTTCATGATCTTTTGTTCAGCTGAATCGACCTTTGCTTCTATTGCATTTTCTTTAACTGGCATTTTCTGTAATATGGCATTAGGATGTTTTTTTCATATTATGGTCTTCGCAGATACAAGGTTTAATAAATATGTCACGTTTATTGGGTTTAACATGTATTATTTATACTAAACAATGAATAAAATGATGTTGAATTGATTAAAGTTGAACTCTAGGCAGATATAAATATAGCCAGGTGCTTGGCTACAGCAATATGGAGAAGTAAAACGTGTATTCTTCTCTCCCTCTACTGAGATACTGATGTTATACCGTTATGCTATAGTCTCCTCCAGCCAGCAGGGGGAGAGCTAAAGCCAAGCAAGCCTATAGACTTCTATGCAGAGCACTGAGAATTCTGGGAGTTGTAGTTTGAGACAGCAGCCATATAATGGGGCCGGTGGACTCATTACACTACAGATCCCAATAAGCACTGTGCAATAGGAGGAGTGCATAGATTTTTTTTTTTTTAGACGATAAGTTTATTTGGGGTATGATGTTACAATAATGTAACATGCAAAATTCAGTATACATGAAAGGAAAAAAGCAAAACAAAAAAAACCAGTGTAATAAACATAGAAATTGCCATGAAAATCATCTATGAGAAACATGCAGCCATCGTATTAGAGCGTCAACTGTAAGAATTACAGTAGTTTATAAACAAGGGTAGGGTATTGATATTTTGGTTCTTAACTACCAAAATATGGCTACAGCGCAGTCTTAAAATGCCGGGAGGGCGTACGTGGATCACAGATCGGAGTAAAGGGCCGATCCTTTACTACATAATCAGCTGTCAGCCAATGACAGCTGATCACATGTTGTGAACAGAAGCCGGTCATCGGCTTTTATCCCTCACACTGACGCTGATTACTAATTAGTGCCCACCAGTGCTGTTAACCAATGCCACCTAACAGTGCCCATCAGTACTGCTAATCAGTGCCCACCAGTGCCACCTATCAGTGCCCATCAGTGGTTCCAAGCAGTGCCCATCAGTGCCTCATCATCAGTGCTACCAATAAGTGCTGTCCATCAGTGCCTCTTACCAGTGTCTATCAGTGCCACCTATCAGTGCCCTTCAGTGACATCTATCAGTGCCCATCAGTGCCACCTATCAGTGCCAATGGCGTCCCTAGGGGGGGGCAGAGGGGGCCCTGACCCCCCCAACAGTATGCTGTGCCCCACCATGTGCCCCCCCCCCCAATTTTTTTTTTTTTTTTACAAAAAAATCAATGTCTAAGAGGGAGAGAGTCCCCGGTCAGCTCCTGCGGGTGATTCCTCCCCCCTCCCTCTGCTTGCTGACACTGCATAATGCGAGCGCTCACACAACCACGGCCGCCCGATCTGCTCCTTCCCCTGCATCCTCATTGGCAGGGAGAAGAGCGAGTTGCAGGAAGGACTCCACCAGGACTCTCCGTTACTAAAAAAACAGCCTGATTTCTCCCATCCTTAGGACAGGAGAACCAGCCTGTAAATTCCAAGAGATGCCAGACCAGAGCAGTCAATAGCAGGGGCAGGACAGCAAGAGGAGGTTGGGAAACCCCACAGTGGCAGAACACCAGGGCCCGGAGGCAAGACAACCTTTGCAACCCTGATAGTTCTCCCACTGCTTTGGATCCTTATATTTCCTTGGTATGCTGGTGACATATATATCTTGTTTTCTGCCACCCTGGGGGACCCCAATACAGTAGGAAGGCAGCTCACTGCAGAACATGTGAAAGGGCCATTGTGGGGTCGTAGTAAAGGGCCCCAGTATATATTTATATATCTATATCTATATATCTATATCTATATATCTATCTATCTATCTATATATATGTGCATTTTATAGTTGTCCCCCTACTTTTGTCCCTGTCCCCCCATGTGCCCCCCCTAAATATGAAATCTGGAGACGCCACTGATCAGTGCCGCCTATTAGTGCCACCTCTCAGTGCCCTTCAGTGCCGCCTATCAGTGCCCTTCAGTGCCACCTACCAGTGTCTATCAGTGCCACCTATCAGTGCCCATCAGTGTAATCTATCGGTGCCCCTCAGTGGCATCTATCAGTGCCCATCAGTGCCGCCTATTAGTGCCACCTCTCAGTGCCCTTTAGTGCAACCTACCAGTGTCTATTAGTGCCACCTATTAGTGCCCATCAGTGCCATCTATAAGTGCCCATCAGTGCTGCCTATCAGTGCCACCTCTCAGTGCCCTTCAGTGCCGCCTATCAGTTCCCTTCAGTGCCACATATCAGTGACACCTAGCAGTGTCTCTTAATCAGTGCCCACCAGTGCCACCTCATCAGTGCCCATCAGTGCCGCCTTATCAGCGCCTATCAGTGCAGCCTATCAGTGCCCATCAGTACAGCCTATCAGTGCCCATCAGTGAAGGAGAAAAATTACCTGTTTGGAACATTTTATAACAAACTATACTAAAATGTTCTGTTTTTTTTTTTTTTTTGTTTAGCAAAAAATTAGGAAAATTTCATATGGGTACAGTGTAGCATGACCACGCAATTGTCATTCAAAGTGTGACATCGCTGAAAGCTGAAAATTGGCCTGGGCAGGAAGAGGGTATATGTGCCCAGTAAGCAAGTGGTTAAGTAGGCTTCATAAACAATCTAAGTATAAATAGGTTCTGGAGAACTTTCATATAGAGTTGGGGCAACGGTGCAAACCAACAATATTCTAGAATAGGGGTCCACCTTAGAAACACATTGGATCCCAACTCGAGTGGATAGAATACAAAAGTTTAACAGGAAAGATAATTTATAGGAATTAATAGCCAACAAATCACATCAGTCACAGCCCATCAGATATACAGGAACAGTCAGCAGAGATGATTTTTATTAAACTGCCCCGGAAAGTTTTTTTCTTCTTGGTGCTGAGGGAGTTAAAGAGAGAGCACCTCTGTCTGGATATTAGCCTGCCATTGGGAGACCATACCAGCGGAGAACAATATTAAAGATAAAAATATTTTTATTTTGATTAAAAACGAGAAGCAATCAGACAAAACATATTTTAAAAACTTTGCAAAGTAAAGATTGCCTAGATACTAATATCACACACAACTCATACACCAAGGAATGGATCCTGAATAAACATAACAGTGTTCTTGTTACGGTAACAAATCGTTTTTCTATCAGTCTTAGTGAGAGTTGATCGTGTTCTGCAGTAGCTTGATTCTACATGTTATGAGTATATATACGCTTCTTCAGGAGCTTAGGCATTAGGGATGAGCTTCGAGTTCGAGTCGAACTCATGTTCGACTCGAACATTGGCTGTTCGCAAGTTCACCGAACAGCGAACAATTTGGGGTGTTCGCGGCAAATTCGAATGCCGCGGAACACCCTTTAAAAGTCTATGGGAGAAATCAAAAGTGCTAATTTTAAAGGCTAATATGCAAGTTATTGTCATAAAAAGTGTTTGGGGACCTGGGTCCTGCCCCAGGGGACATGGATCAATGCAAAAAAAAGTTTTAAAAACGGCCGTTTTTTCAGGAGCAGTGATTTTAATAATGCTTAAAGTCAATCAATAAAAGTGTAATATCCCTTTAAATTTCGTACCTGGGGGGTGTCTATAGTGTGCCTGTAAAGGGGCGCATGTTTCCTGTGTTTAGAACAGTCTGACAGCAAAATGACATTTTGAAGGAAAAAACTCATTTAAAACTACTCGCGGCTATTGCATTGCCGACAATACACATAGAAGTTCATTGATAAAAACGGCATGGGAATTCCCCAAAGGGGAACCCCGAACCAAAATTAAAAAAAAAAAATGACGTGGGAGTCCCCCTAAATTCCATACCAGGCCCTTCAGGTCTGGTATGGATATTAAGGGGAACCCCGGCCAAAATTTAAAAAAAAAATGACGTGGGGTTCCCCCTAAATTCCATACCAGACCCTTCAGGTCTGGTATGGATTTTAAGGGGAACCCCGCGCCAAAAAAAAAAAAAAAAAACGGCGTGGGGTCCCCCCAAAAATCCATACCAGACCCTTATCCGAGCACGCAACCTGGCAGGCCGCAGGAAAAGAGGGGGGGACAAGAGTGCGGCCCCCCCTCCCTCCTGAACCGTACCAGGCCACATGCCCTCAACATTGGGAGGGTGCTTTGGGGTAGCCCCCCAAAACACCTTGTCCCCATGTTGATGAGGACAAGGGCCTCATCCCCACAACCCTGGCCGGTGGTTGTGGGGGTCTGCGGGCGGAGGGCTTATCGGAATCTGGAAGCCCCCTTTAACAAGGTGACCCCCAGATCCCGGCCCCCCCCCTGTGTGAAATGGTAAGGGGGTACATAAGTACCCCTACCATTTCACGAAAAAAGTGTCAAAAATGTTAAAAATGACAAGAGACAGTTTTTGACAATTCCTTTATTTAAATGCTTCTTCTTTCTTCTATCTTCCTTCATCTTCTGGTTCTTCTGGTTCTTCTGGCTCTACTGGTTCTTCCTCCGGCGTTCTCGTCCAGCATCTCCTCCGCGGCGTCTTCTATCTTCTTCTCCTCGGGCCGCTCCGCACCCATGGCATGGGGGGAGGCTCCCGCTCTTCTCTTCTTCTTTTCTTCTCTTCTTCTCTTCTTCTTTTCTTCTTTTCTTCTCCGGGCCGCTCCGCAATCCATGCTGGCATGGAGGGAGGCTCCCGCTGTGTGACGGCGCTCCTCGTCTGACAGTTCTTAAATAACGGGGGGCGGGGCCACCCGGTGACCCCGCCCCCCTCTGACGCACGGTGACTTGACGGGACTTCCCTGTGACGTCACGGGGAATGCCACAGGGAAGTCCCGTCAAGTCACCATGCGTCAGAGGGGGGCGGGGTCACCGGGTGGCCCCGCCCCCCCGTTATTTAAGAACTGTCAGACGAGGAGCGCCGTCACACAGCGGGAGCCTCCCTCCATGCCAGCATGGATTGCGGAGCGGCCCGGAGAAGAAAAGAAGAAAAGAAGAAGAGAAGAAGAGAAGAAAAGAAGAAGAGAAGAGCGGGAGCCTCCCCCCCATGCCATGGGTGCGGAGCGGCCCGAGGAGAAGAAGACAGAAGACGCCGCGGAGGAGATGCTGGACGAGAACGCCGGAGGAAGAACCAGAAGAGCCAGAAGAACCAGAAGAACCAGAAGATGAAGGAAGATAGAAGAAAGAAGAAGCATTTAAATAAAGGAATTGTCAAAAACTGTCTCTTGTCATTTTTAACATTTTTGACACTTTCTTCATGAAATGGTAGGGGTACTTATGTACCCCCTTACCATTTCACACAGGGGGGGGCCGGGATCTGGGGGTCACCTTGTTAAAGGGGGCTTCCAGATTCCGATAAGCCCCCCGCCCGCAGACCCCCACAACCACCGGCCAGGGTTGTGGGGATGAGGCCCTTGTCCTCATCAACATGGGGACAAGGTGCTTTGGGGGGCTACCCCAAAGCACCCTCCCAATGTTGAGGGCATGTGGCCTGGTACGGTTCAGGAGGGAGGGGGGGCCGCACTCTCGTCCCCCCCTCTTTTCCTGCGGCCTGCCAGGTTGCGTGCTCGGATAAGGGTCTGGTATGGAATTTAGGGGGAACCCCACGTCATTTTTTTTTTTTAATTTTGGCCGGGGTTCCCCTTAATATCCATACCAGACCTGAAGGGCCTGGTATGGAATTTAGGAGGACTCCCACGTCATTTTTTTTTTTTAATTTTGGTTCGGGGTTCCCCTTTGGGGAATTCCCATGCCGTTTTTATCAATGAACTTCTATGTGTATTGTCGGCAATGCAATAGCCGCGAGTAGTTTTAAATGAGTTTTTTCCTTCAAAATGTCATTTTGCTGTCAGACTGTTCTAAACACAGGAAACATGCGCCCCTTTACAGGCATACTATAGACACCCCCCAGGTACGAAATTTAAAGGGATATTACACTTTTATTGTTTGACTTTAAGCATTATTAAAATCACTGCTCCTGAAAAAACGGCCTTTTTTAAAACTTTTTTTTGCATTGATCCATGTCCCCTGGGGCAGGACCCAGGTCCCCAAACACTTTTTATGACAATAACTTTCATATAAGCCTTTAAAATTAGCACTTTTGATTATTCATGTTCGTGTCCCATAGACTTTAACGGTGTTCGCATGTTCGAACGAACTTTTTTCCTGTTCGCATGTTCTGGTGCGAACCGAACAGGGGGGTGTTCGGCTCATCCCTATTAGGCATACATCACACAGGATTTGGCACCAAGGTAGAAAACACAGTATGTAGGTATGCGGAAATATGGCGGGTGTAGCAGAACATGTATCATCAAGAAGGTGACTGGTCCATATCAAAGGGACGTGGCACATACATAGACCATTTTGGTATCCACAGTGCCATCCTGTGGTGATACCACAAATCTATTTTGCTAGTTCTCTTTCTCAGAGAACTGGATTTTTTATATACTGTAAACTAGCCTAGCTAATCAGGGGAAGAATACTCTGAGTTTGTTTTCTGATATGGCCTTTCCGAGAAGCCTCCAGTTAAGTCTTCACCAAGTCCTTCATTTCATGCTGGCCTTTCTGGGCACAAATGCCCTCCTTTTATCTATACTTACTTCTGAAGTATCATACCTCCCAACTTTTTGAGATGGGAATGAGGGACACCTATCAGCAGAAGTATGCAGGCATAGGGCACGCCCCCTTAAATTAGAATTGTACCAAAAAACAAGATTGGTTAAACCCACAAGTGCTTTTTTTTACCACTACTATTCCTTTATATTGGCTTTTGGAATTTACAAATGCAGCGATTTAGAAATCAGATGAAAAGTTTAGTGCTGGAAAACACTTTTTGATAGATAAAAAGTGCATTTTATATACAATTATATAGATCAGACCAAAATGAGGGACAAATGAGGAGGAATGAGGGACAGAGGGACATTGCTCCATATCAGGGACAGTCCCTTGAAATCAGGGACAGTTGGGAGCTATGCAGTATGGATACGGCCCATACAGGAAATGGGGTGTCAGAGCATGTGAGCAGCCTGGCACTAGATTTTTACCTGCCAGACTAATGAAAGTGCTGGAGGCCATAGCCATCAAACAGGTTAAGTAGGAAGAGGGGTGAGGGAGTCACGGCTGATTATATTAAGGGGGATAGTGAGTAGGGGCAAGGGGATTTTTCAATAAAGGTGAGCTTGCACTTTAAAGTGAATGTGCACTTTTCCAATACATCACATTACCTGCCACTACTCCTACTTCTCTTAGTTTCACCACCTTTTCTTTCCCCCATTGCAGCATGGAGAAGAAGCCTGTAAGCTCCAGGTTAAATCTTGATGTTAATACAGGGCTAATAACTTCCCCCCTGCTACCATGTAACAATGGTCACTGTAGGCCTAAAACATGATTATACAGTAATATTGTATACTTGTAAATTCACACATATCACATAAAATCCTTCCAAGGTGAGTACTGCTCAATCAACTGGAAACAGGAGATTGTCAACCATTAATACCATTGAGCAGCATATAGTCAATGGTTGGGGTGCTTCCTAGTAGACGAATCCTCTTTCTTAGAGATAATAGTAAGGAATTGGTGCTGAACTTTATAGGCACTGAGGTCCACAATATTAAAGATAAAAATATTTTGATTTTGATTAAAAACGAGAAGCAATCAGACAAACAATATTTAAAAAACTTTGCAAAGTAAAGATTGCCTAGATACTAATACAGCACACAACTCATACACCAAGGAATGGATCCTGAATAAACATAACAGTGTTCTTGTTATGGTAACAAATCGTGTTTCTATCAGTCTTAGTGAGAGTTGATCGTGTTGTGCAGTAGCTTGGCTCTACATGTTATGAATATATATATACCCTTCTTCAGGAGCTTAGGCATACATCACACAGGATTTGGCACCAGGGTAGAAAACACGTTAGGTAGGTATCCGTTAATATGTCAGGTGTAGCAGAACATGTATCATCAAGGAGGTGACTGGTCCATATCAATGGGACGTGGCACATACATAGACCATTTTGGTATCCGAAGTGCCATCCTGTGGTGATACCACAAATCAATTTTTCTAGTCCTCTTTCTCAGAGAACTGGGTTTTTTTATACTGTAAACTATTTAAGTGATAACACTAATTATCCTACCTGCACGTTTGTAATGATATCATGAGTTACACTCACCTCCCCAGCGCTTCCCACTGTTCCTACTGTGTGTTGAATGCGGTCAGAGCCTAGAAGGAGCAGTGACATCAGTCATGTAACAGTGCTTGGATCTAGGGATAGGATGCCAGATCCAAGCATTGCCACATGGGAAATCATTTGCTCCCCTATACTCAGAAGCACAGAGTATTTGTGCCAGTTGAAGTAGAGGAAGGAGCAAAAGGTATAAATGGGTCAAGGGAGAGCCTTTTTATTGGCCCTAAATGCAAGGTGACAGCATCTCTTTAACCCTCGGTTCACACCTATGCGTATTTTGCAGTTTGCAGAAACACACTACAGTCCATGAAACATAGTTTCCTATGGTACACGTTCACATCTATGCGCTTTGTGGCCGGTCCATTTTTGGAAAGGGGTCGGGGACTTTTTTCCGCGTTTTGCGTGTAATAGACTTCAATGGAATCGCAACAGAAATGCAAGTGTTGTGTTTGTGATGCGAGTTTTGTTTTGTTTTGCGTTTTTATTTTTCTGTTTAAAACACTGTATATACAGTGGGGAGAACAAGTATTTGATACACTGCCAATTTTGCAGGTGTTACTACTTACAAAGTATGTGAGGTTTGTAATTTTTATCATAGGTACTCTTCAACTGTGAGAGACGAAATCTAAAACAAAAATCCAGAAAATCACATTGTATGATTTTTAAGTAATTAATTTGCATTTTATTGCATGACATAAGTATTTGATACATCAGAAAAGCAGAACTTAATATTTGGTACAGAAACCTTTGTTTGCAATTACAGAGACCATACACTTCCTGTAGTTCTTGACCAGGTTTGCACAGACTGCAGCAGGGATTTTGGCCCACTCCTCCATAGAGACCTTTTCCAGATCCTTCAGGTTTCGGGGCTGTCGCTGGTCAATATGGACTTTCAGCTCCCTCCAAAGATTTTCTATTGGGTTCAGGTCTGGAGACTGGCTAGGCCACTCCAGGACCTTGAGATGCTTCTTAAGGAGCCACTCCTTAGTTGCCCTGGCTGTGTGTTTTGGGTCATTGTCATGCTGGAAGACCCAGCCACGACCCATCTTTAATGCTCTTACTGACGGAAGGAGGTTGTTGGCCAAGATCTCCCGACACATGGCCCCATCCATCCTCCCCTCAATACGGTGCAATCGTCCTGTCCCCTTTGCAGAAAAGCACCCCCAAAGAATGATGTTTCCACCTCCATGCTTCATGTTTGGGATGGTGTTCTTGGGGTTGTACTTATCCTTCTTCTTCCTCCAAACACGACGAGTGGAGTTTAGACCAAAAAGCTAGATTTTTGTCTCATCAGACCACATGACCTTCTACCATTGCTCCTCTGGATCATCCAGATGGTCATCGGCAAACTTCAAATGGCCTGGACATGCGCTGGCTTGAGCAGGGGGACCTTGCGAGTGCTGCAGGATTTTAATCCTTGAGGGCGTAGTTACTAATGGTTTTCTTTGAGACTGCGGTCCCAGCTCTTTTCAGGTCATTGACCAGGTCCTGCCGTGTAGTTCTGGGCTGATCCCTCACCTTCCTCATGATCATTGGCTCCCCACGAGATGAGATCATTCATGGAGCCTCAGACCGAGGGAGACTGACAGTCATCTTGAACTTCTTCCACTTTCTAATAATTGCGCCAACAGTTATTGCCTTCTCACCAAGCTGATTGCCTATTGTCCTGTAGCTCATCCCAGCCTTGTGCGGGTCTACAATAGTATCCCTGATGTCCTTATACAGCTCTCTGGTCTTGCCCATTGTGGAGAGGTTGGAGTCTGTTTGATTGAGTGTGTGAACAGGTGTCTTTTATACAGGTAACAAGTTCAAACACGTGCAGTTAATACAGGAGGGCTTCTTAAAGAAAAATTAACAGATCTGTTAGAGCCGGAATTCTTACTGGTTGGTAGGTAATCAAATACTTATGTCATGCAATAAAATGCAAATTAATTATTTAAAAATCATACAAAGTGATTTTCTGGATATTTGTTTTAGATTCCGTCTCTCACAATTGAAGAGTACCTATGGTAAAAATTACAGACCTCTACATGCTTTGTATGTAGGAAAACCTGCAAAATCAGCTGTGTATCAAATGCTTGTTCTCCCCACTGTAGCTGGTTGCTAAGGAAGGGGCCGGGAAGCCACCGCGTCCTTAACAACCGATGAGTCATCAGCTGTCAGTGGGATAGCCCGCTGACAGCTGAATGTAAAAAAAAATGGCGAAAAAAATGCAGTGGGGTCCCCCCCAGGTCCATACCAGGCCCTTAAGATCTAGTATGGATTCGGAGGGACCCCCCCCCCAAAGTCCATACCAGACACTTAACTGAACATACAGCCAGGAAAGGGGGGAACAAGCAAGCAACCTCCCTCCTGAACCATGCCAGGCCCCAGTGGGAAAAGACAGCACCGGGAGAAGATGGAAGCAGGAGAAGACAGCAGATCCGAGCTATTTTTTTTAATAAAGGATGTGTTTTTTTACATTTTACAACATTTACATAGGGGGAGGGGTTTGATCTGGGGGGCCCCCTTGTTAAAGGGGGCTTCCAGATTCCGATAAGCCCCTCGTCCACAGACCCCGACAACCACCGGCCAGGGTTTTCAGGAAGATGTCCTTGTCCCCATCAACATGGAGGCAAGGTGCTTTGGGGGGGCAGAGCCACTCCCAAAGCACCCATCCCCCCATGTTGAGGGCATGCAGCCTGGTATGGGGGGTGTGCTAGCTCATCAAGCCTGGTATAAATCTGAGGGGGACCCCACACTGTTTTTTTCTTTTTTTTTTTTTTTTGCCAGCAATTTTTTTTTACATTTAGCTGTCACTGGGGAACAGCTGATGACACATGTATGGTTGGACCTTTATCATCTGTTCTTCTTTTCAATGTCCTTGAAATTAAAAAAGCTTTTTATAAGTAATGAGGTAACCATAGAAAACATGAGGACATTACTTACTGTACATAATGTATATATGTTAGTCTTATATATCATTTATTTTAAGAAGTTCCCTGTAGAGAATGTTTCTCTCTGCGTCAACATTCATCTTGCTAACAAAAGTGACACCACTTACAGCATGGTGTTTTATAATTTTTTCAGTTTTCATGAACACTATTGGGAACAAAGTGTCAGGAAGCATTGTACAAGCCTTCACATAAACAGAGATATTTGTCTTCTGCTTACCTTGATTTTCATGATCTTTTGTTCGGCTGAATTGACCTTTGCTTCTATTGCATTTTCTTTAACTGGCATTTTCCGTAATATGGCATTAGGATGTTTTTTCACATTATGGTCTTCGCAGATACAAGGTTTAATAAATATGTCAAGTTTATTGGGTTTAACATGTATTATTTATACCAAACAATGAATAAAATGATGTTGACTTGATTAAAGCTGAACTCTAGGCAGCTATAAATATAGCCAGGTGCTTGGCTACAGCAATATGGAGAAGGAAACGAGTATTCTTCTCTCCCTCTACTGAGATACTGTCAGGGCTGGGCAAAGCCCTTCCTTCTCTGAGATGGCCGCTCAGCTGTCGGCTAATTGCCAGCTCCCATCTCTCTCCACAGTTACTCAGCTGTTGATGATCCTGCTCGTCAGTCCTGCCTACTTAAGCCATCCAGTCCAGAGGAGCTCTGCCTTCACCTTGGTCACATCACAAGAAACTACCTTTGGCTATGTTTTGACTACGTTTGTTCTTTTTACTTTTATTATTAAACAAGTGTGATTTAACTGTACTTCTGTCTTGGTCTGATTTCATGGTTTCTGACAGATACTGATGTTATACCGTTATGCTATAGTCTCCTCCAGCCAGCAGGGGGAGGGCTAAAGTCAATCAAGCCTATAGACTTCTATGCAGAGCACTGAGAATTCTGGGAGTTGTAGTTTGAGACAGCAGCCATATAATGGGGCCGGTGGACTCATTAAACTACAGATCCCAATAGGCACTGTGCTATAGGAGGAGTGCAGAGATTTTTTTTTTAAACAATAAGTTTATTTGTGGTATGTTGTTACAATAAAATAACATAAAATGCAGTATACATGAAAGGAAAAAGGCAAATTAAAAAACTGTGTAATAAACATAGAAATTGCCCTGAAAATCATCTGTGACAAACATGCAATCATCGTATTAAAGCGTCAGCTGTAAGAATTATGGTAATTTATAAACAAGGGTAGGGTATTGATATTTTGGTTCTTAACTACCAAAAGACGGCTATAGCATGGGCTTAAAATTCCGGGAGGGCGTACGTGGATGTCCTCCCAATGCCCGTTCTGCCCACCCCCTGCGATGCAGGTGGCGTGCTCTGTGATTGCCGAGTCCTTGGGACTTGGCTGATCATAGATCAGAGTAGAGGGCCGATCCTTTACTACGTAATCAGCTGTCAGCCAATGACAGATGATCAAATGATGTGGACGGAAGCCGGTCATCGGTTTTTATCGCTCACGCTGACACTGATTACTAATTGGTGCCTACCAGTGTTTTTAACTAGTGCCACCTAACAGTGCCCATCAGAACCGCTCATCAGTGGCCACCAATGCCACCTATCAGCACCCATCAGTGGTTCCATTCAGTGCCCATCAGTGCCTCATCATCAGTGCTACCTATTAGTGCCACCTTCCAGTGTCTATCAGTGCCACCTATCAGTGCCCTTCAGTGCCATCTATCAGTACCCATAAGTGGTGCCTATTAGTGCCACCTCTCAGTGCCCTTCAGTGCCGCCTATCAGTGCCCTTCAGTGCCACCTACCAGTGTCTATCAGTGCCACCTATCAGTGCCCATCAGTCCCATCTATCAGTGCCATCTATCAGTGCCTCCCATCAGTGCCACCTCTCAGTGCCCTTCAGTGCCGCCTATCAGTGCCCTTCAGTGCCACATGTCAGTGAGTGACACCTAGCAGTGCCTCTTAATCAGTGCCCACCAGTGCCGCCTCATCAGTGCCCATCAGTGCCGCCTTATCATTGCCTATCCGTGCAGCCTATCAGTGCCCATCAGTGCCACCTATCAGTGCCCATCAGTGAGGGAGGAAAATTACCTGTTTGGAAAATTTTATAACAAACTATAAAATATTCTGTCTTTTTTTTGTTTGTTTAGCAAAAAATTTAAAAAATTTCAGATGGGTACAGTGTAGCATGACCATGCAATTGTCATTCAAAGTGTGACATCACTGAAAGCTGAAAATTGGCCTGGGCAGGAAGGGGGTGTATGTGCCCAGTAAGCAAGTGGTTAAATAGGCTCCATAAACAATCTAAGTAAAAATAGGTTCTGGGGAACTTTCATGTAGAGTCGGGGCAATGGTGTGGCCCAAAAATATTCTAGAATAGGGGTCCACCCCTAGTGTTTATAAACGCATTGATATTGGATCCCAACACGAGTGGATAGAATACAAGAGTTTAAAAGGAAAGATAACTAATAAGAAAGTAATAACCAACAAATCACATCAGTCATAGCCCAGCAAGTATACAGGAACAGTCAGCAGTGATAATTTTTTATTAAACTGCCTCGTACAGTTTTTTCCTCTTGGTGCTGAGGGAGTTAAAGAGAGAGAACCTCTGTCTGGATATTAGCCTGCCAGTGGGAGACCATACCAGCGGAGATCCGAGCCTCAGACTGGAAGTGGGGTGCAGCACTGCACGCATCACAGCACCTGCACCGCTGCTGCAGGGAGACTGAAGCATCCACTCACCCTTTGCTTCCCACTGGAGGTCTTTGAGCAGAGACTGAGTAGTGCCCCTCTATCTACAACGAGAGATCACCGCAGCATTCCAGGGACTGATGTGAGGGGTATTTGCCCATTGATGATACAGCTAGCAGGGACTGAGCCACTCAGAGCAGGACACCAAGTATATCTAATCCATACTGCACCCATACTGCACTCTATACTGCACTTATTCCAAACCTAGTGTCACGTACCTGATGGCTGTGCCTGACTTTCAGAGGAAGTCCTCTTGTACAACCCCAGCTCAGGGACCACCAATGTTGTAACAGTGGCCTCAAGAGCACGGTTATGTAAGGGTGCCTGATCCTTTTTCCCTGTGAAGGGTGTGTCACCAGGGTGGACGAGGAAGTCATACAGCAGAGGTTGGTAGATCAGTAGACTCTGGCCTGGTGGCAGCAGGTAGCTGGAGACTGGCAGGAGTATGCCAGGTAGAGGAGGCACCAGGTGCATAGTAACACAAGCCGAGTTGGAAACAGACGGTCAGATGCAGGCATAGACGGCAGGTAAAGAATGGTCAAGGTACAGGCAGAGGTTGACAACATTAGTTCAGGCAGATAACCAAAAGACAAAAGCAAAAGTCCAGATATAGACCAAGGTCAGGATAAGAGAGGTACAACAGAGTCAGAGGCAAGTCGGGTCAAATACTGGAATCCGCAGGATCAGGTTTCAGGAACACAGGTACATTTGCAGATCAGACAGCAAAGTACTTCTGAACCTGTTACACTTATATATAGCACATGGGCGCCAATGTTATTGGCATGTGCACGAATATTCGTGCGCAGGCGTACATTTGTGTGCCTGGCATGATGGACACTTGCGGGATCATGCATGCGCATTTGTGTCTGCCTTTGGGCAGTCACTGTGCCATGGCCATCACATCCCTGCCACCTAGACTGCACCTATACCAACCCTATACCGCATTATACCAAACCTTTACCACATCTGAACCACATCTACCTTGCATCTGTGCCGAGACCTATACTGTACCTATACTGCATGCAGGTTAACTGGGACTGTTGTTAAGTGCACCAACGCTCCCAAAGGGCCCCAACAATAGCTGACAGAAGAACATCTCAAAGGACTGCCCCAGCATAATATTTATTCTGCAAGTCTCATTTGCTCTTCCCCTTCCTCTACTATCCTCCTTTTCTTTTGGACAGTGCATACCCAATCAGTCTAGAGACTACCATCACGTTCATGCATTCTGGCAGTATAGTTCCGACACTCAGTAGATTAAACTTTACTACTGCTGCACTTGAGGTGGCCTTGCTACTATGTATCAAGAACTGAATGCCAAATGGCCTCTTATGTAAGGATGAGCTTCGAGTTCGAGTCGAACTCATGTTCGACTCGAACATTGGCTGTTCGCAAGTTCACAGAACAGCGAACAATTTGGGGTGTTCGCGGCAAATTTGAATGCCGCGGAACACCCTTTAAAAGTCTATGGGAGAAATCAAAAGTGCTAATTTTAAAGGCTTATATGCAAGTTATTGACATAAAAAGTGTTTTATGACAATAAGGGGAACCCCGCGCCAATAAAAAAAAAAAAAAACGGCGTGGGGTCCCCCCAAAATTCCATACCAGACCCTTATCCAAGCACGCAACCTGGCAGGCCGCAGGAAAAGAGGGGGGGACGAGAGATTGCCCCCCCCTCCTGAACCGTACCAGGCCACATGCCCTCAACATTGGGAGGGTGCTTTGGGGTAGCCCCCCAAAACACCTTGTCCCCATGTTGATGAGGACAAGGGCCTCATCCCCACAACCCTGGCCGGTGGTTGTGAGGGTCTGCGGGCGGGGGGCTTATCGGAATCTGGAAGCCCCCTTTAACAAGGGGACCCCCAGATCCCGGCCCTCCCCCCTGTGTGAAATGGTAAGGGGGTAAAAAACTGTCAAAAATGTTAAAAATGACAAGAGACAGTTTTTGACAATTCCTTTATTTAAATGCTTCTTCTTTCTTCTTTCTTCTATCTTCCTTCATCTCCTTCTTCTTCTGGTTCTTCTGGCTCTTCTGGTTCTTCCTCTGGCGTTCTCGTCCAGCATCTCCTCCGCAGCGTCTTCTATCTTCTTCTCGTCGGGCTGCTCCGCACCCATGGCATGGGGGGAGGCTCCCGCTTTTCTCTTCATCTTCTTCTCTTCTTCATCGTCTTCATCATCTTCTTCTCTTCTTCTCTTATTCATTTTCTTCTCTGGGCCGCTCCGCATCCATGCTCCTCTTTTGACGGTTCTTAAATAACGGGGGCAGGGCCACCCAGTGACCCCCGCCCCCCTCTGACGCACGGGACATGACGGGACTTCCCTGTGGCATTCCCCGTGACGTCACAGGGAAGTCCCGTCAAGTCACCGCGCGTCAGAGGGGGGGGCGGGGTCACCTGGTGGCCCCGCCCCCCGTTATTTAAGAACCGTCAGACGAGGAGACGCCGTCACACAGCGGGAGCCTCCCTCCATGCCAGCATGGATGCGGAGTGGCCCAGAGAAGAAAATGAAGAAGAGAAGAAGAGAAGAAGATGAAGCAGAGAAGAAGATGAAGAAGAAGATGAAGAAGAGAAGAAGATGAAGAGAAGAGCGGGAGCCTCCCCCCATGCCATGCCCGAGGAGAAGAAGATAGAAGACGCCACGGAGGCGATGCTGGACGAGAACGCCGGAGGAAGAACCAGAAGAGCCAGAAGAACCAGAAGAAGAAGATGAAGGAAGATAGAAGAAAGAAGAAGCATTTAAATAAAGGAATTGTCAAAAACTGTCTCTTGTCATTTTTAACATCTTTGACAGTTTTTTTAGTGAAATGGTAGGGGCACTTTTGTACCCCCTTACCATTTCACACAGGGGGGAGGGCCGGGATCTGGGGGTCCCCCCTTGTTAAAGGGGGCTTCCATATTCCGATAAGCCCCCCGCCCGCAGACCCCCACAACCACCGGCCAGGGTTGTGGGGATGAGGCCCTTGTCCTCATCAACATGGGGACAAGGTGTTTTGGGGGGCTACCCCAAAGCACCCTCCCAATGTTGAGGGCATGTGGCCTGGTACGGTCCAGGAGGGGGGGCGCTCTCTCGTCTCCCCCTCTTTACCTGCAGCCTGCCAGGTTGCATGCTCGGATAAGGGTCTGGTATGGATTCTTGGGGGGACCCCATACCGTTTTTTTTTTGGTTTTTTTTGGTGCGGGGTTCCCCATAAAATCCATACCAGACCTGAAGGGTCTGGTATGGAATTTAGGGGGGCCCCCACGTCATTTTTTTAAAAAAATTTTGGCCAGGGTTCCCCTTAATATCCATACCAGACCTGAAGGGCCTGGTATGGAATTTAGGGGGACCCCCACATCATTTTTTTTTTTATTTTGGTTCGGGGTTCCCCTGTGGGGAATTCCCATGCCGTTTTTATCAATGAACTTCTATGTGTATTGTCGGACCGGCAATGCAATAGCCGCGAGTAGTTTTAAATGGCTTTTTTCCTTTGAAATGTCATTTTGCTGTCAGACTGTTCTAAACACGGGAAACATGCGCCCCTTTACAGGCATACTATAGACACCCCCCAGGTACGAAATTTAAAGGGATATTACACTTTTATTGTTTGACTTTAAGCATTATTAAAATCACTGCTCCTGAAAAAACGGCTGTTTTTAAAACTTTTTTTTTGCATTGATCCATGTCCCCTGGGGCAGGACCCAGGTCCCCAAACACTTTTTATGACAATAACTTGCATATAAGCCTTTAAAATTAGCACTTTTGATTATTCATGTTCGTGTCCCATAGACTTTAACGGTGTTCGCGTGTTTGAACAAACTTTTTTCCTGTTTGCATGTTCTGGTGCAAATCGAACAGGGGGGTGTTCGGCTCATCCCTACTCTTATGCCTAGTCCTTACTGTTAATCACTTTATATGCTAAACTGTGTTATTACCATTGTTATTTCATTTCATGCTTGCCTAGTTATGAACCATATTGGGTAACAATATATTAAGTTTGCCTTGACTACCTAGTTTGGTGCCTATTTTCTTTGATATAGCACTACTATTGGGTACTAAGTATTCATTTCAGTAATTCCTGTGATATTGTATGTTTATACATTCAACCTGGTGTGTTAGAGGGGCTGAGGTTCTGGAAAAGATCAAAGAACAGAGGACCCATTATAATCAGCGGCTCCTACAGGGGTATTGCTACATAATCATAATAATCTCTGTAATAATTAAGACACCATTAGGGCCTCATTTAGATTGGTGGTTGGAGGGGCATTAAAAGAGTGCTGTTGAGCCGCATTTTTTTATCTCTCAACTGCACCCTCTTAAGCTGCACTGGCAGCAAACAGTGGTGTTCACATGCCATGGTCACAATGCTTCACTTCACACCTTTGGCAAAAACTATTCAAGATAGTGTGATTAGCAGATGGCAACCCATTCAAGAAAATGGGGAATCAATGCAAATGCCCTGCAACCGTGCATGGTGAGGAGGTGTCACATTTCCTACTCCCTGCCTGTCAATTGCCTCTAAAAAGCGATCCAAACGCGGCTCTGTTTTCAAAGGAGCATCGGCTTAAGGCTGGATTCACACCTATGCAGTTTTAGTGCTTATTCCATTTTTGCAGATTTGCACTACAGAACGTGTTCCATAGGAAACCATGTTAAATGGGCTGTTGTGCAAATCTTCAAAATGCAAAAAGCACTAAAACTGCATTGGTGTGAATCCAGCCTTAGATGCACAGCTAAACCCAGGCTAAATGTTTTTTTTTTATCTCTTTTCAATGTCCTTAAATTTCAAAAAGCTTTTAAAATCAGTGTAAGTACCTGAATTTGAGCTGGTATCAGCAAGGCTTGAGGAAGAAGCAAAACAATGAGGCAATCAGTTCATGAGCAGAGAAGAAGCATGCTGTTAGGAATAGAGGGCACAGTAAGTTGAGCTTAAAACTGCAATGTTTTTCCTTTCACTATCCAGTCATTGGCTGGGATGGGTGTAAGGCAATCTGGGCTCAGAGAAAGTAGGTTTAATGAGGCTGGTCTTCATACCGAGGACAGCCGGTGGCCAAAAAAAGTACTTCCAGATAATCCCTGGATTGAGGCTTAATACTGTATATTGCCCCAAAGCTGGTTTTGTGTTTTTTGTTATCTTTTAATGGAATATCTTTTTATTCTTGTCTGGCGTTATGCCTTAAAGAGAAAGAATGGAGAAAGCCATTGAAAAAAGCTTTTAGGAAGGTCAGAGGCTTTTAGAATTCTTAACAGTAATTCCTTTTCCACGTATTGAATGTATGTCTCCTCATTTATTAATGCTCCTTTAATATTTGAAGCTCAACTCCAGACAAAACTTTTTATTCAGAGCAAGAAAGGTTTAGAATGTCTGTCACTAGACAGAGTTTAGGGTTTTTTGAAACATTTATAAATTATGAAATCATTTATTAGACTTTTATTGCTATATGAATCCCTGTTAGAGATTTATTTCCACGTTTCCAGAGACAGATAGTAAGAAAGGAACTTTCCTTAGTAGAGCAGGGAAAAGTTATAACTTCTTTCAGGTTTTAATTTATTTATTGTTTATTCCCAGTGGCCAAATTTATATTCAGTTCCTGTTTGGTCACCAGGACAGGAAGTGAAGATAATTCTTCCTAAAGAAAATTTAGCACTAGAAAAAAATTTGAAAGAAATTCTAATGCCCCGTACACACGGTCGGACTTTGTTCGGACATTCCGACAACAAAATCCTAGGATTTTTTCCGACAGATGTTGGCTCAAACTTGTCTTGCATACACACGGTCACACAAAGTTGTCAGAAAATCCGATTTTAAACGCGGTGATGTAAAACATGTACGTCGGGACTATAAACGGGGCAGTGGCCAATAGCTTTCATCTCTTTATTTATTCTGAGCATGCGTGGCACTTTGTCCGTCGGATTTGTGTACACACGATCGGAATTTCCGACAACGGATTTTGTTGTCGGAAAATTTTATCTCCTGCTCTCCAACTTTGTGTGTCGGAAAATCCGATGGAAAATGTCTGATGGAGCCCACACGGAATTTCTGACAACACGCTCCGATCGGACATTTTCCATCGGAAAATCCGACCGTGTGTACGGGGCATAATGCCGCGTACACACGAGCGGAATGTCAGACAGAAAAAGTCAGACGGAAGCTTTTCATCATCTATTCCGATTGTGTGTATGCCTCATCACACTTTTTTTTTCGAAAATTCTGGCGAACCTTGAAATGGAACATGTTCTAAATATTTCCGACTGAACCAATTCCTATAGGAAAAACCACTCGTCTGTATGCTGTTCCGACGGACCAAAAATGACGCATGCTCTGAAGCAAGTACGAGACGGAAGCTATTGGCTACAGGCTATTGAACTTCCTTTTTCTAGTCCCATCGTAAGTGTTGTATGTCACTGCGTTCTTGACGGTCAGACTTTGGTCAGACTTTGGGTTGACCGTGTGTAGACAAGACCACTTGAATGGAATTCCGTTTTAGTTCCGTTGGAGAAACCTTCGGAGTTTATTCCGACAGCAAAACTGGATGTGTGTAAGCGGCATAACACTTCTCCGCTCCAAAAATGTCACCTTTATGTTTTGCGGTAATTCTTGGTAAACTGTGACCTTAGTGCATTTCTTTTGGAATGGTACTCCAAATGCACTAGTAGAAGGCAAGCACCCCACACACTTTTTTCTGACATGTTGGTGTTATAACTTTCACTTAGATGTTATACTTTGCACTAGTAAATACAGCTGGATAAAACAAAAACTGTCTGTCTTCATTTCAGGCAGGGTCGGCACTACCAATAGGCAAGGTAGGCGCCGGCCTAGAGTGCACAACAGTAGGGGGTGCTGCGCTGGCTACATGCGACAATGAGGAGTGAGCACTTCAGCTGTGTTGTCGGACAGACTGCCTAAAATGACACAGAGAACTCCCATCCCCGCCCCTACCTCCACCCCCAGGAGGCTTGGAAAGCAGTTTGGACACAGGAGAAGGTAATGCTGCTTCCAAGAATTGGTTAGACTCATGCAAGTTGGCGTGTAAATTGCCATCATCCCTGTATATATAAAATTGTAAATACCTCTAAATGGGATTTTTAAGGGAATTTTTGAAAAAATGGGAAATATGTATATATTCAAAAAGTAGAAATGTATTAATACAAAATTTTAAACATGATTAAAATTTAAATCATTATTAAATAAAAATTTAATCATGTTTAAAATTTAGTATTAATGAATTTCGACTTTTTGAAGATATACACATTTCCCATTTTTTCAAAAAAAACCCATTTAGAGGTATTTACAATTTCATGCCGCTTCCAAGATGACTGGGGGCTGTAGTGCAGACTGAGATGCCTGCATTAGTTCCAGTGCTGGCTGCAGAGAGTATCGCTGCTGGACAGAGTGAGAGAGGGGCGGGGATGAGTGCATGTGAAGGTAGTCCAGCCTGCCTGGGTGTCCTCTCCTGTCCCATGTGACTCCTCCTTCCCCCCCACCCCCACCACTCTCATCCTTGCAGGTAGAAGACAGAATGTCCGAGCAGAAGGCAGGGGCTGTCCAACCTTTCAAGGTAAAATGCCTGTGATTTGTTGTTAGGGAAGGTCCTAGCAACCAATCGTCTGTCTGTTAAATGGAAGGTTGGACAGCTCCTGCCCTCTGCTCAGACATACCGCATCCTCTGTGTTCTACCTGCTGTGTAAGGAAAGGGAGGGGGCAGTGACAGAAAGGGGATTGTGTTACAAAGAAATAAGGTTACCAGGATACCAGAAAGGTGAGGATTGTGAAAGGGAATGGGGTGCAAGTAAGGGTGGAGGAGGGGCTGTGCAGGGGATCGGGATACAAGGAAGGGGGCTGTGGAGGAGACTGGAATACAAAAGGGGGGGCTGTGGATGGGACTTGGATACCAGGAGGGAAGCTGTGGAGGGGACTAAAATGCAAGGAGGGGGGCTATGGAGGGGACTGGGACGCAAGGAGGGGGCTGTGGTGGGGACTGGGATACAAGGAGGGGGCTGTGGAGGAGACTGGGATACAAGGAGGGGGCTGTGGAGGGGACTGGGATACAAGGAGGGGGGCTGTGGAGGGGCCTGGGATACAAGGAGGGGGCTGTGGAGGGGACTGGGATACAAGGAGGGGGCTGTGGAGGGGACTGGGATACAAGGAGGGGACTGGGATACAAGGAGGGGGCTGTGGAGGGGACTGGGATACAAGGAGGGGGGTTGTGGAAAGGACTGGGATACAAGGAGGGGGGCTGTGGAGGGGACTGGGATACAAGGAGGGGGCTGTGGAGGGGACTGGGATACAAGGAGGGGGCTGTGGAGGGGACTGGGATACAAGGAGGGGGGTTGTGGAAGGGACTGGGATAAAAGGAAGGGGCTGTGGAGGGGACTGGGATACAAGGAGGGGGGTTGTGGAAGGGACTGGGATACAAGGAGGGGGGCTGTGGAGGGGACTGGGATACAAGGAGGGGGGCTGTGGAGGGGACTGGGATACAAGGAGGAGGCTGTGGAGGGGACTGGTATACAAAGAGGGGGGCTGTGGAGGGGACTGGGATACAAGGAGGGGACTGGGATACAAGGAGGGGTCTGTGGAGGAGACTGGGATAACAAGGAGGGGGCTGTGGAGGGGGCTGGGATACAAGGAGAGGGGTTGTGGAGGGGACTAGGATACAAAGAGGGGACTGTGGAGGGGACTGGGATACAAGGAGGGGGCTGTGCAAGGGACTGGGACACAAGAAGGGGGGCTGTGGAGGGGACTGAGACACAAGGAGGGGGGCTGTGGAGGGGACTGGGATACAAAGAGGGGGGGCTGTGGAGCAGACTGGGGCACAAGGAGGGGGCTGTGGAGGGGACTGGGACACAAGAAGGGGGGCTGTGGAGGGGACTGGGACACAAGGAGGGGACTGGGATACAAGGAGGAGGCTGTGGAAGAGATTGGGATACAAGGAGGGGGGCTCTGGAGGGGGCTGGGATACAAGGAGGGGGGCTCTGGAGGGGACTGGGACACAAGAAGGGGGGCTGTGGAGAGGACTGAGACACAAGGAGGGGGGCTGTGGAGGGGACTGGGATACAAGGAGGGGGGTTGTGGAGGGGACTAGGATACAAGGGGGGCCTGTGGAGGGGACTGGGATACAAGGAGGGGGCTGTGGAGGGGACTGGGACACAAGGAGGGGGGTTGTGGAGGGGACTGGGATACAAGGAGGGGGGCTGTGCAGGGGACTGGGACACAAGAAGGGGGGCTGTGGAGGGGACTGAGACACAAGGAGGGGGGCTGTGGAGGGGACTGGGGTACAAAGAGGGGGGGCTGTGGAGCAGACTGGGGCACAAGGAGGGGGCTGTGGAGGGGACTGGGACACAAGAAGGGGGGCTGTAGAGGGGACTGGGATACAAGGAGGGGACTGGGATACAAGGAGGAGGCTGTGGAGGAGATTGGGATACAAGGAGGGGGGCTCTGGAGGGGACAGGGATACAAGGAGGGGGGCTCTGGAGGGGACAGGGATACAAGGAGGGGGGCTCTGGAGGGGACTGGGACACAAGAAGGGGGGCTGTGGAGGGGACTGAGACACAAGGAGGGGGGCTGTGGAGGGGACTGGGATACAAGGAGGGGGATGTGGAGGGGACTGGGATACAAGGAGGGGGGCTCTGGAGGGGACTGGGATACAAGGAAGGAGGGGCTGGGATGCAAGGAGGGTGGCTGTGGAGGGGACTGTAAAGGGGGCTGTAAAAGGAACTGGGGTACAAGTAAAGGGGGGCTGTGAAGGAGACTTAGGTGCAAAGAAAGGGGGATGTGAAGGGGACTTGGATGCAAGGAAGGGGGTCTGAGATCACTGATGTAAAGGGGGAAGGTCTGTGATGTGAGGAGGGGGGCTGTGATGTGAAGGGGGAAAGAGAGCATTGATGTAAAGGGGGCTGTGATGTAAATTGGGGGACTTGGATGCAAAGAGGTCTGTGATGTAAAACAGTCACTGCAGGGGCGGACTGACCATTCGGGCACTCGGGCACTGCCCGAGGGCCCCATGCCACTATGGGGCCCCATCAGGGTTGCCAGCCTCAATAAAACCAGGGACAGTATGTAAAAATCTGTTTTTTTTTTTTAAATCCCAAGATTATAGCTGCCCAGCCTCTCCAGTACCTTTTCAGTGTGTACGTGTATTCTGTGTGTGTATACTGTGTGTGTATATTGTGTGTCTGTGTGTCTGTGTGTCTGTGTGTGTATACTGTATGTGTGTGTGTGTGTATACTGTGTGGCCCCATAATCTATTGCCTGGGGGCCCCATAATCTCCTATTGCCCGAGGGTCCCATAATCTTCTCCTATTGCCCGGGGGCCCAATATTCTCCTATTGCCTGGGGGCCCCATGAGTTGTCAGTCCGCTCCTGAGTCACTGTATTGTAAAGGGGTGCTGTATTGACAATATTTGTCTTCGGGCCGGGTCCAGAGGCACAGGTGTGGACTGCGGCTGAAGAAATAGGTGGAGAGGCGCCACAAAAAAGTAGAGTCAGGGTTGGAGCCAGGGGGCAGCAAAATGAGGTTTCGCCTAGGGTGTCAAAAATCCTTCCACCAGCCCTGATTTCAGGCTGCAAAGCATCAAATATGATTATTTTAAAGGAGGGTGATTCTTTTCTATACCTACTGTATATATATATTTCTATAATATGAAAGCATATTTGTCAGTTCCTAAACCATGGTAAACATGCTACATTAATTAAATACAGGTGCCAAGAGGCCACGGAGCTATCACTGGAGGCTGTAACACTGAAAGAGTTAAAAAAATAGAAACAAGTATTTACATTTTAAAAAGGGGGGAGGGGGAAGTCTTTTATGATAAATTAAATGAACTCCACCTTTCTCTTCACTTTGTACAGTTGTACAGGCTCATGTCCTGTACTGAACTTGCTTACCCTGGTTTCATTGCACACTGTGTCCATCTCACAGTGTGCATTAGAAGCTCCAGCAAGTGAGATAGAGCCATAACTTACAATCGATAGGATGAGTCCCTTGCAACTCACTCCCACCACCATAATCTTTAGGTGTGGCAGGGATTAAAAGAACTGTGGGAGCTGTCACAGGCACTCACTAAAAGTGTAGGACTATGCCAGCCCTTTCCGTGCAACTCCTCAATTCATGGAAGCCATACTACAGCTTCTATGAATGAAATGTGACAGATAATTGAAAGGTTCCCCCCTCCATTCATAGATCACTTTTCATTCATAGAGGCTGTAGAACAACTGGGCGGAAAGGGCGAGCATAGTTCGGCCCTCTTGATGAGAGCCAGTGACAGTTGCCACAGTTCTATTAACCCCTACTGCACTGGAAGACTATGGCTGTGGGGGTGGAGGGGCATCATAGATGGAAGATTTCACCTACCAGGGGAGGCATTAGCACAAGAAACACATCACACTGACTGTAAGTTATGTCCTTTGTGTTGATTTTTTTTTTTTTATTTTATTTTGGCTGCACTTAAAGCGGAGTTCCACCCACATTAAAAAAAAACAAGGGGAGAGGCACCTCTGAGTGTAGACGTTTAAAAACTTTTAATAGTACATGAGGTTAATAATTCACATTTAAGTAGAAAGTATAGGCATGTGGGTCCCAGCACGGGTAAGTCCTGGTGTTGACGGTCCTGCTTTCCCGGTCCTTCACGCTCGGGCGCTGTCTGGATGGAACCCACCGCTGTAGAGGAAGAGCCGGCTCTAGTGGAGAGACTCAGAGCAAGGTGTGAGGAGCAATAGAAAGGATGGTACCAGAGGATGACGTCACATGTTATGCAACGCGTTTCTTGAGCATGCTCCCTGCGATACTACGGCAAGCCGTGCTCCGAACCCTATGGGACGTTTTTGTATGAAATTTACAGGAAAGGGGAGGGGAATAATACTGGGAAGTGTGGGCAGCGCTGATTGGCCTGAGCGTGAAGGACCGGGAAAGCAGGACCGTCAACACTAGGACTTACCCTTGTTGGGATCCACATGCCTGTATTTTCTACTTAAATGTGAGTTATTAACCTCATATACTATTAAAAGTTTTTAAATGTCTACACTCAGAGGCACCTCTCCCCTTGTTTTTTGCAGTACCTTTGGAACTTGCTTTCTGTTCCCATAGGTTGGCAGCCCTGAGTGTTCTGGACTCCTTATTCCCCATATGTCATTGACCACCTATATGGACTAATATAGACTGTGTATCCCATGACAGACTGTAATCCTATTGGATACTTACGATTCTAGGTTCTTGCGCCTTTACTTGTGTCCACCCACATTAAAGACTTTGTGCCATCTAGTCAATGATTGCATGCAAATAATGTATAGGGTATTTTTTTTATTATTATTATTTATCTTGTTTTTTTTTTTTATGGCATCATTGTTCCCTTCTGACGTACCCCGCTGTACCGAGGTACATCATTTCCGGCCGTGCAATGGCTCCTGGGAGATGCTTGTTATCAATCCCAGGAGTCAATGGGCATCGCCGGCTGGAAGCATTGCATTATTTACAAAATGTAGTTAATTTTACTATAAAGAAATACAGGTAATTATACAAACGACATTTCATTTATCAAATCAATTTTTAATTTATTTAGTTAATTAAATCACGGGGGTGTTTTTTTTTTTTTTTGTTTTTTGGTTTTTTTTTTAAATATTGTTGGAACCCCGCTTTAAGCTTTACGCAAACTAAATGTCATAAAGTTGCAGTTCAAGTCTATTTTAAGTACAGGTCCCCTTTTAAGAGACTTACTAAAGAGCTCAGTTAGAATTCCAATAACATATAACTGACGGACATGTCACTTCATCCCCCTCTGTGTTCTGAACATCAAAATGAAATCATTGCCACGCATCAAAATTACAGCATAACCTCAATTAGACAGCGAGGTCGACCAATTCTTTGCCCAAAGCTGTGTAAAATTGTGCCATTTCAAAATTAATAACCAAACAAGTTCTTTCTCCAGCTGTTTTATGCTGAGGTCATTTGCAGGTTATTTACAGAGTGAGAAATAGCATTTTAGGTAATACAGTAAAACCTTGGATTGCAAGCATAATTCGTTCCGGAAACATGCTTGTAATCCAAAGCACTTATCAAAATTTCCCGATAAAAAATAATGGAAACTCAGATGATTCATTCCGCAACCATTTATTCATAGGTCCTTCAGTTTGTAGTCCATATAAAAAGATTATAGCAATGTGACCAGGTGGTGTAACCATAAAATGTCCATCCACAATCGGTAGCTTCCACAAGGGGATTAGAAGCAAAATCCAGCAGGAGCTCCAGAGTATTAAAGAGAAGAGAGGCCCCTCTAAAACTTTTTTTGCGGGAGGGAGTTTAACAAGATGCATGGCCACTCATTAACCACTTAAGCCCCGGACAATTTGGCTGGCCAAATACCAGAGCACTTTTTGCAAATCGGAACTGCGTCGCTTTAACTGACAATTGCGCGGTCGTGCGACATGGCTCCCAAACAAAATTGACATACTTTTTTTCCCCACAAATAGAGCTTTTTTTTGGTGGTATTTCACCTCTGTGGTTTTTATTGTTTGCGTGATAAACAAAAAAATAGCGACAATTTTGAAAAAAACGCATTATTTTTTTACTTTTTGCTATAATAAATATCCCCAAAAAATATATAAAAAAACATTTTTTTCCCTCAGTTTAGGCCGTTACATATTCTTCTACATATTTTTGGTAAAAAAATCGCAATAAGCGTTTATTGATTGGTTTGCGCAAAAGTTATAGCGTCTACAAAATAGGGGATAGTTTTATGGCATTTTTATTGATAATTTTTTTTTTACTAGTAATGACGACGATGAGCGATTTTTATCATGATTGAGACATTATGGGTGTGTATATGAGTGTGTTTCCAATACTTACCTAAACTTCAGCTCAATGGAAATCTGTGCAAACAGTCGCAGGGTTGCTACATTGCAACCCTCAAATATGCAAAGTACAGTGGAACCTCGGATTATGAGCATAATCCATTCCAGGAGTATGCTCGTAATCCAATGTACTCACATATCAAAGTGAGTTTTCTCATTGAAGTCAATGGAAACGAAAATAATTCATTCCGCATTGACTTCAATGGGATGCAATACCGCATGTGGCCAGAGGCAGGGGGCGCCGGAGAGCCTCAGAAATGTCCGAAAAGGCCCGAGGACACTTCGGCTGACCTCGGCAAACCTCGGAAAGACTCCGTTCATGAGCCTTTCCGAGGTTTGCCGAGGTCAGCCGAAGTGTCTTCAAGCCTTTCCGTGCATTTCCTGAACGCCGACGATCGGCGCTGTTCGGCTCCGGCGCCCCCCACCTCAGGCCAAAAGCGGTACTGCACATCGCTTTTGGCCTGAATCCTGCTCGTATTGCGAGACAACACTCGCAAACCGAGTTAGAATTTTTAGAAATACGGTGGTGCTTGTTTTGCGAAACGCTCGTTAACCGCGTTACTCGCAAACCGAGGTTCCACTGTACAGGCTTTGTATACTTAACCAGTTGCCGACCACCTCACGACGATATACGTCAGCAAAATGGCACGGGCAGGCAGAATCACGTACCTGTACGTGATCTGCCTCCCGCGGGCGGGGGGTCAGATCGGACCCCCCCCGGTGGCCGAGGCGGTCGGCATTTCTCTGCTGGTGATCGGAGGTGAGGGGGAGGCCATCCATTCGTGGCCACACCCTCCTGATCGCTCCTGGCCAAAGAAATCCTTCCTCTGCTGCTGTATATTAAACAGCAGCAGAGGAAATTATGTCATCTCTCCTCGGCTCGGTATTTTCCGTTCCGGCGCCGAGGAGAGAAGACATCCGAGTGAGTGCACAAACACTACACACACAGTAGAACATGCCAGGCACACATTACACCCCCGATCACCCCCCGATCACTCCCTAATCACCCCCCCCCCGTCACACTGACACCAAGCAGTTTTTTATTTTCTCTGATTACTGCATCGGTGTCAGTTTGTGACAGTTAGTGTGGTAGGGCAGTTAGTATTAGCCCCCTTTAGGTCTAGGGTACCCTCCTAACCCCCCCAATAAAGTTTTAACCCCTTGATCACCCCCCGTCGCCAGTGTCACTAAGCGATCATTTTTCTTATTGCTGTATTTGTGTCACTGGTGACGCTAGTTAGCGAGGTAAATATTTAGGTTCGCCGTCAGCATTTTATAGCGTCATGGACCCCCATATACTACCTAATAAAGGTTTTAACCCCTTGATTGCCCCCTAGTTAACCCTTTCACCACTGATCACCATATAACTGTTACGGGTGACGCTGGTTAGTTTGTTTATTTTTTATAGTGTCAGGGCACCCGCCGTTTATTACCTAATAAAGGTTTAACCCCCTGATCGCCCGGCGGTGATATGCGTCGCCCCAGGCAGTGTCATATTAATGCCAGTAGCGCTAACACCCACGCACGAAGCATACACCTCCCTTAGTGGTATAGTATCTGAACGGATCAATATCTGATCAGATCTATGCTAGCGTCCCCAGCAGTTTAGGGTTCCCAAAAACGCAGTGTTAGCGGGATCAGCCCAGATACCTGCTAGCACCTGCGTTTTGCCCCTCTGCCCGGCCCACCCAAGTGCAGTATCGATCGATCACTGTCACTTACAAAACACTAAACACATAACTGCAGCGTTCGCAGAGTCAGGCCTGATCCCTGCGATCGCTAACAGTTTTTTTGGTAGCATTTTGGGGAACTGGCAAGCACCAGCGGCCTAGTACACCCCAGTCATATATCCAGCACTGCAGTAACACTTGATGACGTGGCGAGTCCCATAAGTGCAGTTCAAGCTGGTGAGGTGGCAAGCACAAGTAGTGTCCCGCTGCCACCAAGAAGAAGACAAACACAGGCCCATCGTGCCCATAATGCCCTCCTGCTGCATTCGCCAATCCTAATAATTGGGAACCCACCACTTCTGCAGCGCCCGTACTTCCCCCATTCACATCCCCAACCAAATGCAGTCGGCTGCATGAGAGGCATTTTCTTTATGTCCTCTCGAGTACCCCTACCCGACGAACCCCCCGAAAAAAGATGTCGTGTCTGCAGCAAGCGCGGATATAGGCGTGACACCCGGTATTATTGTCCCTCCTGTCCTGACAATCCTGGTCTTTGCATTGGTGAATGTTTTGAACGCTACCATACACTAGTTGAGTATTAGCGTAGGGTACAGCATTGCACGGACTAGGCACACTTACACAGGGTCTCCCAAGATGCCATCGCATTTTGAGAGACCCGAACCTGGAACCGGTTACAGTTATAAAAGTTACAGTTACAAAAAAAAGTGTAAAAAAAATATATATATATATAAAATTTTTAAAAAATAGTTGTCGTTTCATTGTTCTCTCTCTCTCTATTCTCTCTCTATTGTTCTGCTTTTTTTTACTGTATTCTATTCTGCAATGTTTTATTGTTATTATGTTTTATCAGGTTTGCTTTTTTATACTTTACCGTTTACTGTGTTTTATTGTTATCCATTTTTTTGTCTTCAGGTACGATATTCACGACTTTAAATGGTTATACCAGAATGATGCCTGCAGGTTTAGGTATCATCTTGGTATCATTCTTTTCAGCCAGCGGTCGGCTTTCATGTAAAAGCAATCCTAGCGGCTAATTAGCCTCTAGACTGCTTTTACAAGCAGTGGGAGGGAATCCGGGAGGAAATCTCCCCCCCCCACCGTCTTCCGTGTTTTTCTCTGGCTCTCCTGTCTCAACAGGGAACCTGAGAATGCAGCTGGTGATTCAGCCAGCTGACCATAGATCTGATCAGAGACCAGAGTGGCTCCAAACATTTCTATGGCCTAATAAACCGGAAGCTACGAGCATTTCATGACTTAGATTTTGCCTGATGTAAACAGCGCCATTGGGAAAGTGGGAAATTTGCAGACCTCACTTTTTATTACAAAGTTTTGAAAATTGAAAAAGAAAAAAAAAATTTGTTTTTCTTGTCTTTCTTCATTTTCAAAAACAAATGAGAGCTGCAAAATACTCACCATGCCTCTCAGCAAATAGCTTGGGGTGTCTACTTTCCAAAATGGGGTCATTTGGGGGGGGTTGTGCCACCTGGGCATTCCATGGCCTCCGAAACTGTGATAGGCAGTGAAGAGTGAAATCAAAAATTTACGCCCTTAGAAATCCTGAAGGCGGTGCTTGGTTTTCGGGGCCCCGTACGCGGCTAGGCTCCCAAAAAGTCCCACACATGTTGTATCCCCATACTCAGGAGAAGCAGCTAAATGTATTTTGGGGTGCAATTCCACATATGCCCATGGCCTGTGTGAGCAATATATCATTTAGTGACAACTTTTTGTAATTTTTTTTTTTTTTTTGTCATTATTCAATCACTTGGGACAAAAAAAATGAATATTCAATGGGCTCAACATGCCTCTCAGCAATTTCCTTGGGGTGTCTACTTTCCAAAATGGAGTCATTTGGGGGGGTTTGTACTGCCCTGCCATTTTAGCACCTCAAGAAATGACATAGGCAGTCATAAACTAAAAGCTGTGTAAATTCCAGAAAATTTACCCTAGTTTGTAGACGCTATAACTTTTGCGCAAACCAATAAATATACGCTTATTGACATTTTTTTTACCAAAGACATGTGGCCGAATACATTTTGGCCTAAATGTATGACTAAAATTGAGTTTATTGGATTTTTTTTATAACAAAAAGTAGAAAATATAATTTTTTTTCAAAATTTTCGGTCTTTTTCCATTTATAGTGCACAAAATAAAAACCACAGAGGTGATCAAATACCATCAAAAGAAAGCTCTATTTGTGGGAAGAAAAGGACGCAAATTTCGTTTGGGTACAGCATTGCATGACTGCGCAATTAGCAGTTAAAGTGACGTAGTGCCAAATTGTAAAAAGTGCTCTGGTCAGGAAGGGGGTAAATCCTTCCGGGGCTGAAGTGATTAAAGTGGTTCTCCAATGTCCAATTTGTGCTATGTGCAACGTGCTGATTGATACAAGGTGCCCTGTAAGCTGAGGATTATCTAAAGAACAGCTCTAGGGCACCTTGTATCAATCAGCACATTGCACATAGCACAAATTGGACATTGGAGTTTATTTATTTATTTTTATTTATTTCAGGTACTTATATAGCGTGTCAATTTACACAGCGCTTTACATATACATTGTACATTCACATCAATCCCTACCCTCAAGGAGCTTACAATCTAAGGTCCCTAACTCACATTCATACATACTAGGGACAATTTAGACAGGATCCAATTAACCTACCAGCAAGTCTTTGGAGTGTGGGAGGAAACCGGAGTACCCGGAGGAAACCCACGCAGGCACAGGGAGAACATGCAAACTCCAGGCAGGTAGTGTCGTGGTTGGGATTCAAACCAGCGACCCTTCTTACTGCTAGGTGAAAGTGCTACCCACTAGACCACTGTGGACATTGGAGTTTTTTATTTAATTAAAGATTGTAATTTATGGAATTTTTCGTAATGGCACATTGCACTTTAATTATTTAGTTGGTTATCACAAGTTTGGTAATGTTGATGTTACATTGAAATATAGAAATTTTGGTGGCACATACAGTTGTGGGCATACACAAAATTCATAATTAGTGGTGTGTTTCATTTTAAGGTAGTAGGGTAGCTCAGTCAACAACTTTTCTACTCAAATTTATTTCTTAGGCTTTTTTTTTACCTTTATTTTCAGCTGGTGATCCAGTCTCTTCCTCATAGGCCCGCTGCGTAGGGAAGGCACCCATGTTTTAGTGAGAGAATGTTTGAGTCTGAGACCTAGGCTCAGGCTACCTGGCTGGAGGTTGTTTCCCAGGAGTATGATGAGCTGAACTGTCCTGGGTTTGGTTCAAGCAGGGTTCAGTAAACTTCAAAGATGGGACTTGAACCCCTTGAAATGAATGGGTGCTGATCCTTCAAATTAAACATTTTCTGGGCCAAAAGCAAGAGGATTTAAAAAAAAAAAAAAAAAAAACAGCAAATGCAAAAAAAAAGTCTTAAAAAAATTCCATTCAGGCAGGAGCACTGCATCCCCAGTGTTTGGAAAAGTAACTCTCCTCTAACTGTGGGACTGTGGTTTGCTAGAGTAAATGATATCCAGGAAATGGAGGACTTTACGGTGGCCCATGGGGACAGGACCTCTGAAATAAATCAGAAATGGTTTTACTGGAATGACTTTAACCACTTCATTACTGGACACTTTTACCCCCTTCCTGCCCGGGCCAATTTTCTGCTTTCAGCGCTGTCACACTTTAAATGACAATTGCGCAGTCACTGTACCCATATGACATGTTTATCATTTTTTTCACACAATTAGAACTTTCTTTTGGTGGTATTTAATCACCACTGGCTTTTTTATTTTTTGCTAGACTGAAAAATTTGGAAAAAAAATTTCTGTCAGAAAATATTGTAAATACGTCATTTTTCCCCTTTACTGATGGGCACTGATGAGGCAACACTGATGAGCACTGATGAGATGGCACTGGGCACTGATGAGGAAGCACTAATATGCAGCACTAATGGGCACTGATAGGTGGAACTAATATGCAGCACTAATGAGTACTGATATGTGGCACTGATGGGCACTGATAGGTGGCACTGGTGGGCACTGATAGGTGGCACCCATGGGCAATGACAAGTGGCACAGATAGGCAGCACTGATGGCACTGATGGGCGACACTGATGAGCAGGCACTGATGGGCACTGACTGGCATCACTGATGGGATCTGACTGGCATCACTGATGGGCACTGTTGGGGCTGCACTGATCATCAGGGAACTGATGATCAGTGCCCTAATTATCTGTACAGGTGGCCCCTGTGAGGAGATGCCACAGATCGTCTCTCCTCTCCTCACACTCTGTCAGTGTGAGGCAAGGAGAGCCGATAACTGTAATTTCCTTGTTTACATGTGATCAGCTGTGATTGGACATAGCTGATCACATGGGTAAAGAGCCTCATCATCGGCTCTTTACCGAGATCAGGAATGCGCCATGTCCCAGGGACACAGCGCGCCCATGATCGCCGCGTTGCGGGCGCACAAGTGCAGTGAAACTGAGGTGAAGTTATATGACATTGTCTCAGAACAAAAGAGCATCCCGCCCGCCGTCATTAGTCTATACAGCAGACAGGAGGTGGCTAAAATGGTTGTAAAAGCACAAGCTTTTTTACCTTCATGCATTCTATGCATGAAGGCAAAAACCCTTCTGTGTGCAGTAGCCCCCTCCCCAGCATCCCCCCCACCCAATACTGAGCTGAGCCCCGACTTGATCCAGCAATGTCCACGGTGAGCTTTGCTTCTCTGGGAACTTGCACTCCTGATTGGCTTTTGGCAGTAGCGAAAGCCATTGACCAATCAGGAGACAGAGGGGGCGGGGCCAAGCCATGGCTCCGTGTGTGAATGGACACACAGAGCCGCAGGACAGGAGCGCGCCTACTTGGGTGCCCCCAGAGCAAGCTGCTTGCCGTGGGAGCACCTGGCAGGAGGGAGGAGCCAAGACGTCAGCCAGGGACCAGAGAAGAGGAGAATCTGGGCTGCTCTGTGCAAAACCACTGCACAGAGCAGGTAAGTATAACATGTTTGTTATTTAAAATCCTTTAATATCGCTTTAAGTACTCTTCCAGATGCAATCCATGGCTGTGAGTCCTTGATTACTGTTTGCTTAGATGATAGTCCTCTTACATTTTTTTCCTTTATGTGTCGGACTTGTGATGGGGAGCCGTATGGGACAGTAACTCGAACCGTAATTTTATCTGAGTGATTATAGATGATGTATATTGATGGATGCCTTCTTATTGTCATTTCATCTTTTCTCCCCCTACCCTTTTCTCCATATCATTCTGGTTTCCTTGTCAAAAAAAGTTTATTGAGTATACAATGTTATAAAGATACATAAAGTAAGTTTACAAGGATCTATAAAGTAAGCTCATTGTTTTACAGTAGGGTTTATATAGGTAAATATCATGAAATTTCAAATATTAAACATTGGGTTCACGTAAACCTAAATTAAAGATATATATCATTTCCTTAGTTACTTTTGTAGGTATTTAAATGATTTATACCTACTATACATTTTGTTTACAAGTAGAGTGTATATAGGTCAAATAAATTCTGATAATGAGCTTTAATGGTAAGGTGGAGAAAAGGAAAGAGAAAGAAGAAAAAGGGTTGAAATGTAGAGGTATGGTCCACAAGGTTGTCCCACTCGTCAGTTTATTATTCTTTTTAGTTCTCTTTGAAGCCTTATGCCCCGTACACACGGTCGGATTTTCCGATGGAAAATGTCCGATCGGAGCGTGTTGTCGGAAATTCCGACCGTGTGTAGGCTCCATCACACATTTTCCTTCGGATTTTCCGACACACAAAGTTGGAGAGCAGGAGATAAAATTTTCCGACAACAAAATCCGTTGTTGGAAATTCCGATCGTGTGTACACAAATCCGACGGACAAAGTGCCACGCATGCTCAGAATAAATAAAGAGATGAAAACTATTGGCCACTGCCCCGTTTATAGTCCCGACGTACGTGTTTTACGTCACCGCGTTCAGAACGATCGGATTTTCCGACAACTTTGTGTGACCGTGTGTAGGCAAAACAAGTTTGAGCCAACATCCGTCGGAAAAAATCCTAGGATTTTGTTGTCGGAATGTCCGAACAAAGTCCGACCGTGTGTACGCCCTATTAGAATGGGTGTCTCTGTAAGTCATTTAATCTGTTACCATGGCAACAGGACAGAGTCATTGAAGTTTGACAGGAACTGTTGTTTTATCCAAGGATGCCAAAGTTTTTCAAATTTTGGAATTTGATTTTGATCGATGGCTACCATCTTAGCATGGGACATTGTATTATTCATTCTGTGAATTGTTTCTGCTAGTACCAATGTAGGAGATTTCCATGCCTTGGCCACTGTTTGTTTTGCAGCCGTTATTAGTTGGATCATAAGTTTGAATTGAGAGAGTGTTAACCATTCCGGTTTTAGATTAAGTAAAGTTAAATATGGATCTGGTTGTATTATTTTTTTAAATATTTTAGATGCAATCACGAAGACTTCCTTCCAGAAGGTTTGGATTACTGGGCACGTCCACCATATGTGTAAATATGTGCCCATTTCTGGGCATCCTCGAAAACAAAGAGCTGAGGTATTAGGTGAATATTTTGCCACTCTAGCGGGTACAAGGTACCAGCGAGTTAGGACTTTATAATTTGTCTCCAGTGCTAAGATGTTGGGTGAAGATGACTTAGATGTGAGCCATATGTTAGACCAGTCCGTGTCTTCTAAAGTTCGTCCCAGGTCCTCCTCCCACCTCTGAACGTAAGAGGGTCTATTAAGATTTGCTACTCCATATAATTGATTATAAAGTGATGAAATTGTACCTTTAGCCAATGGATCTTTTGTACAGATTGATTCAAAAATGGATAATTGGGATAATGGTGTATCCCCCTTTAGGAATGGTGTATAGAAATTTTTGATTTGGAGATATCTAAATATCTCAGAGTTTGGTAGATCATATTTTTCTCTAAGCGATGGGAATGAAAGGAATGATTTAGATGCTATGAAGTCATTTAGTGTCTGAATGCCTGATGTTGTCCAAGCTTTAAAAGAATTTGGGTAGATCCATGCCGGATAAAAGGCCGGATTTCCAATAAAAGAAAGGAGAGGATTGTGTGGAGATTGTAACTGATATTTGGTTTTTAGTTTATCCCAGAGAGATAAGAAGTGTTTAGTTATGGGATTATGAATTTTAAAGCGGTCTTTAGGATCAAGCCATAATAAATTTGATATTAATAGAGGGTCGTTTTCTGAAGCCTCTATAAATACCCATAATGGGATTTCCTGTTTTGCATGGTATTTGGACAGACTGGCCAAATGTGCTGCTCTGTAGTAGTTAGTAAAATTAGGGTATCCCAGGCCTCCTTTATTTTTGGGAAGATGTAGTGTGTGTATAGGTATACGTGGTTTAGAAGAGCCCCATATAAACGAAGTTGCTCTTTTTTGTACTATTCTCAAAAAATAGGAAGGAATTGGAATAGGGAGGACTCTGAATAGATAAAGCAATTTGGGTAGAATAGTCATTTTGATTGCATTAATCTTCCCTATCCAGGATAAAGGAAGTTGCGACCATTGTTTTATTAGATTTGTGATCTGTCTTAATACAGGAGGATAATTGGTTGAGAATAAGTCAGAATGAGATGCTGTTAAATGAATTCCAAGATATGGGATTGATTTTTCTGCCCATGTGAATGGGAGTGCAGCCCTATCCGGGATCAATTCCATGTTTGTGAGTGAAATATTAAGCACTAGGCATTTCTTAGGATTAATCATAAGGCCGGATAGGGCTGCAAACCCATCAAGAGCTGGTATTAAGTTAGGACCAGAGACCTGTGGTGATGATAGAAAAAGTAATATATCGTCTGCAAATATACATAATTTGTGTGTAATACCTCCTACTTCAATGCCAGTTATAGTTTGGTTTGTTCTGATGTATTGGGCCATTGGTTCGAGTATAAGGGCAAATAATAAGGGAGATAATGGGCAACCCTGTCGGGTACCTCTTTCGATATTAAAGGCTTCAGATTTGTATCCAGCATATTTTATATAGGCTTTGGGTTTATTATATAATGCTTTGATCCATGTTAAAAAGTGGGGTCCAAAACCCCATTTTTGTAATGAATATTGCATATATTGCCAGGATACTGTGTCAAATGCCCTCTTAATATCGAGAGATAGAAAACATAAAGGGATTTTCAGTTTTTTAGCAATATGTGCCAATAACACTGCCCTGCGTATATTATCGCCTGCCTGTCTATTTGGCATGAAGCCTACTTGATCTCTATGTATTAATTTTCCTATAATGCTATTGAGGCGTTTTGCTATTATTTTTGCTAATAATTTAATATCGAGGTTTAACAGAGAGATAGGCCGATAATTCACACAGGAAGTATCATCAGAAAGGGGTTTTGGGATCATACAAACAATTGCCATTAGTGTTTCTTGCCGAAAAGAATGTCCATCTAGAAGTTTGTTAAAAGTTTCAGTGAGAATGGGAGAGAGTATTTCTGAGAATGTTTTATAGTATAAAGCCGAGTAGCCGTCTGGGCCTGGTCTTTTGTTAAGTTTTAGGTCTTTTATGGCATTAGCAACTTCATCTATAGTTATAGGCTCATCCAAACTGCTTTTTTGATTCTGAGATAACTCAGGTAAGGTTATTTTTGAGAAGAAGGATTCAGCCTCTGTAGGATTAAATTCATTGTTTGTCTTGTATAAAGTTGCGAGATGTGAGTGAAATTTATGGACTATTTTAACTGGATTACAAGTGTAAACATTTTTTGATAATTTCAAACGTATTGGTTTGAAAGATTTGTTAGTTGAATTTAATGCCCGAGCCAAATATGTACCTGGTTTGTTTGTATTCATGTAGAAATTGTGTTTGGAGCGTTTGAGGGATTTATCAACTGACTCAGTGAGAAATAGATCGTATTCCAATCTAGATTTTTCCAGATGAGATTTTGTACTCTGAGATGGATTATCTTGAAATGATATGTAGGCTGCATTAAAATTGAGTTCTAGTTTTTTTGCTAGATTTTTGCGTTCCCGTTTAAATAGTGCCATTTGTCTTTGTATTGTACCACGCAAGACAGGCTTATGAGCTTCCCACAGTGTTATTGGGGAGATGTCTGTTGTATTATTAATTGATATGTATTCCTTTAAAGCTTGTTCAATGGCCATCTGATGTAGTGGGTGTTTGAGCATTATGTCCGCTAAGTACCACGTTGGGTCATGCGCTTTTGGTATGGCTGAGGCTATAGTAGTGTATACTGCATTATGGTCAGACCACGGAATCTGAATTATATCTGATGTAATAATTTCTGGTATCATTCCTATTGTTAGAAAAATATGATCTATTCTGGTGAAGGTTTGATGAGGGTGCGAGAAATAAGTGAATTTCTTTTTCATTGGGTTACTTTCTCTCCATGAATCTACCAGATTGTATTTGGAAAGAAGTTGAGAAAAAGGTAATCTAGAGGTTATTTTGGATGGTGTAAAAGGTGATTTATCTAGAAATGGGAAGAGGACCTGGTTTGAATCCCCACACATTATCACTGTTCCTATTTTGTGTGTATTAATCACTTGTAATATATGTGAGAGGAATGGTGTAGGTTGTTTGTTAGGAGCGTAGTAGGAAATCACCGTGATTGCTGTATCCATTATATAACCCATGAGTATCAGGTATCTACCTTCTGGGTCTTTAATTTCTGATGATAAGGTGAATGGTGTGGATCGGTGAAATGCAATTAGAGTTCCCCTTTGCTTGGTACAGGCAGAAGCCGTGTAAATTTGTTGATAAAAAGGAGAAATATATTTTGGAGTAGAATCTTTGGTGAAGTGTGTTTCTTGGAGGCATACTATGTGAGCCTTCTTGTTATGGAAAGTACGGAAGGCTTTGGTCCTTTTTTGAGGGACATTTATTCCCTGAACATTCAGGGAAAGTATATTCAGTGGTGCCATGGCAATAGATCAAATAGTTTTGACTTACTTTTTGTTATGCAGAGCTGACTGCGCAGATCAACCTGTGTGGACTGAAGAGATGAATAGATAGAAAAGAAACCAGTGAATTCTGGAGTAAAGAGTAAACAAAAAACATATGAGATTAGATGATACATTGTATAAATTATTTTTTGCAAGTAATCACAATTTACCCGTGAAAGAGAATAAATATCTCTCTCAGGGGAATAAGTGCCTTTGTCACACTCCCACATAATATGGTTGGGAGAATGAGGAGGGCTAATGGGGTACACGGATCTTCCGCTTACAGGAGAGAAGTGCTATGTCAAAAGACATCAAAATGATGTTTCATTAATTGGAGTGCAGAATATAGTTTTTGTTGAAATTATTTATTCCAGGGTGGTTGTATATGGTTAGTCTTGCCCTAGGCTAAATAATTCAGTTAGAAAGGTACTGTTAATAACTTTGGTATTGATGAAGATAGTTTGAATTATTTGGGGAATTTAACCCTTTTAGAGTAAACAATTACATATTTTATTCATATGTAACTGTTTAGATATGTTAACTCATAAAATTGAGGTTGTATTGCTTCAGATTAGAATAAACAAAAACATAATTCTAGGAACTAGTTTTAAGAAAAGAAAGAAAAAGCTTCCATTACTTCTGGATTATTGAACATATTTGTCCTAAAAAGTAATAAATCTATTGTTATTACCTGATAATATATAACTGAACAAGAATTTCCTTATTTCACTTATATATTCTAAGGCTATATGAATCAGAAGTAATAAGAAATATAACTGGAATGTAACATGATCCCACACAGTGTGTGACTATCAGAATGCAGTTACATTCAGTTATAAATATAGGTTTTTTATAGAGAACTATCTCTTAGTATAATAAATGAAGAGATATCAGGAATTAGGATGTCAGTCCATTGAATCTTCTTGGTCCATGGATGATGTGGCATAACGGCCTCTTTTGTGAGAATGATGATTCCCATTTTGTTCTGAAATTTTCTGGGTGCTGCCTGAAGGTGAAGATGACGCCATCCTTCTGCGTGTGGGAGTGTTGCTGCTTGTGGGTTCTGTCAGATTTAATTTTAAAAGGGTTTGTTGTAGTTCATCTGCTGATCTGCTTCTGTAAATTGTACCTTGGTAGTTAAATCTGACTGAAAAGGGGAAGCCCCATTGATACATAATGTTGTGGCGTTGCAGTTCCATTAGTTGGGGTTTCATGGATCGTCTTTTAGTAATAGTAAGTTGGGATAGGTCAGCAAAAATTTGATAATTGTGTCCTTGAAAATTAAGTTCCTTTTTTTCTCTTGCAGCAATTAGTATTTGTTCTTTCGTTCTGTAATAATGAAATTTTGTGATTATATCACGTGGGGGTCCATCTTTCTTTTTGGCTGTGAGGGCTCTGTGTACTCTGTCCAGTTCTAAACGTTCAATAGGGATATCTGGCTTTAGTTCTTGTAATAGAGCAGTAATAGTAGATTGCAGGTCTGTCACAAGTTCAGGTATTCCCCTTATGCGCAAGTTTGAACGTCTGGCTCTATTTTCGTAATCTTCGAGCTTAGTTTGAAGTATTAAATTCTCTTTTTTTAATTGTTCCAATTCTGTTATATTTTCTTGGGTTGTAATTTCAATTTCATCCATTTTTATTTCTAAGGCTGCGGTGCGGTTTCCCAGCTCTCTTATTTCTTTGGTTAGGCTTTTTGTTATTTGGTCTGAGGTTTGTTTTAAAGCCTTATGAAGCATCTTTTCAAATTGTAATAATATTACTGGGGATACTGAGGAGGATTGTGGAGAAGTTTGTGAGAGGATTTGTTCTGTATCTGACTCAAATGGAGAGTCTTGCTGTGACATTTTCTGTCTGTGAGAGCGCCCTGATGCTGTATCTTGTGAGGTGACTGGAGCTGCTTCAGCTGCAGTGAGTGCCTGTGAGCTCTTTGTGAGGTGATTTTTATTTCTGCCACGGTTTCCTCCCAGTACCATATTTCCTGCCCAAACTTTCACAGTTTGTTCCCTGGGGCAAAAAGGTTCAAATGGATACCTTTTGAGCCTGCAGGCTCCGCTTTGTCCTTCTCTTCTCTCCTCAGCGGTGTGGAGCTCTAACAATGCATGTCTGCTCCGCTAGGCTCCGCCTCCTCGGTACCCATATCATTCTGGTTTCTTTCCCCCCTCCTTCCCTCTCCCTTTCTCCTTTTTCCCCTCCTCTCCTCCCCTCTCCGCCCTCATTTTTTTCCCCTCCCCTCTCCCTTGATGAACTGAGCCCCCCAGGCTGTGAACTGTGACTGCAAGACAGTTTTATTCTTCCTTCTCTTCTATACTAGCATCTAATCCTTTTACTATGCTGGGTTACCTTCCAGCTATGGGTTTTCTTGTTTCTCAAATAAAAGCCGGAAGACACCTACACACTGGGAATATACAGTATCTACGTGGAATATATGTAGAAGCTCAGATGCCTAACCTGCACAATTATCGTGCTTCTTTCTCTGTTTTTCCTGAATAATTTGATTAGCACACTGTTTTTCTGTAAAGTCTATGAAGTGTACTCCTTTCTTTAAATAAAGAATGTAAAATGCCTAATTCCTTTAAATAACATGCCTGGGGGTGCCCTAATCCTGCCTGTGAAAGGGAGCATCTCCATGATGTACACAAAGTTGTGCAGTAGAACTGATATTCACAAAGCAAAAATGTGTTTAGAAATGCCGGAAAATGACATTTCATTGTCAGCTTCTAAGAAAAAAAAAAAACAGCACGCAGAACCCTTTAGATCCTTTATATTTATCTATATAGTAACGTGGTGACTGTAATTTTCATTCTAAAATTATTGTAGTTTTTTAGGTACAGTTTTCCAATGGTCTTCCTATATCGTTCTGAAGAAGCAGTGTAACCCCACAAAGTGCATTGAGGTTTTCTGCTGCCTTACCGAGCAAATCCTCTGTCCTGTGATGCCAGATATTCCCCACAGTGCTGGCAGTCTGGCCCTTCAGGGGTTAAGACCAGCGACTACAACTCCCCTTCTTCCCACTTTGTGTCAGGGTCAGGGGTCGGGCTCAGAGACCAGTAGCTATAGCAGTAGAGAGGCTCCCACTGAGCAGCTGGATAAGTGTCAGTAGCATGTTGCGGTTTTCAGGACGGCCCACCAGGTGGTGAGTAAGCCTAGTAGCAAACATAGTAGGTAGGGATCAAGCAGAAGCATAGTCAGTAAACAAGCCAAAGGTTGGTAATAAGTGGTTGCAGGTTGGGATCAAGCAGAAACCTAATCAAGGAACAAGCCAAAGGTCGGTAACGAGTGGTATCGGAGATACGCATGGCAAAAGAGTGATAAGAGTGACATATCGGCCTGGAAAGTGCACAATAATCTGGCAAACAGGAAGCTTGGCTAAAATCAGAAGCAAAGAAAAGGCGCCTCTAAATGCAGAAGTAGATACATTTTAATATCCCCAATGGTATTAAAAGCACTTATGCCCCGTACACACGGTCAGACATTGATCGGACATTCCGACAACAAAATCCATGGATTTTTCCCGATGGATGTTGGCTCAAGCTTGTTTTGCATACAGACGGTCACACAAAGTTGTCGGAAAATCCGATCATTCTGAACGCGGTGACGTAAAACACGTACGTCGGGACTATAAATGGGGCAGTAGCCAATAGCTTTCGTTTCTTAATTTTTTCTGAGCATGCGTGGCACTTTGTCCGTCGGATTTGTGTACACACGATCGGAATTTCCAACAACGGATTTTGTTGTCGGAAAATTTTATAGCAAGCTCTCAAACTTTGTGTGTCGGAAATTCCGATGGAAAATGTGTGATGGAGCCCACACACCGTCGGAATTTCCTACAACAATGTCCTATCACACATTTTTCGTCGGAAAATCCGATCGTGTGTACAGGGCATTTACAGGATTAGAAGGCAAAAACGGCACATCCTGACAATAAGTTGGATGGTACGTTGGATGGTGGCTGGTTTGTTGTCCTTCAGTGCTGCCATCATTTCCGGGTCCTCTCCTCCTCTCCTCAGACTACCTCACTTCCACCGGCGGTTTCAGCGTCCTGGGCACTCCGCTGCTGACTCTGATTGGACTCGCTGTGACTACACACGAACAGCCTGGGGATTTTCTTCCTCTGTGACCCCTTCCAAAGCTGCAGAACATACCATCCAACTTATTGTCATGATGTGCCAATTTTTGCCTTCTAATCCTGTAAGTGTTTTTAATCCCGTTGGGGATATTAAAATGTATCTACTTCTGCACTTAGAGGCGCCTTTTCTTTGCTCGTGTTTTTTATAGAAACTGATTCTGTGAGCTGCAGCCATAAGTACTGAAGAAGCCTCCACATCACTGCCTCTATCATCTCTATTGGACTTTTGCATAGAGACATTATCTGTTCCATCTTGAAGTTTTGAGTGCCCTAACCGCCCCCTTTTATATTGTATTGGCTAAAATCAGGAAGTTCATGGGAGGAGCAAAATGTTCAAGGTTCATGAGAAAGAAGACATAAGGCAAGGTTGTCTAAGCAGGCAGGGAGCTGTTCAGCATCTCAGCAGCCACTGTCAGACACAGCAAAGGTCCTAGGCCCAGGCCCTGACACCTTGTCTATCCTCTTCCCCTCCACGCTATAGCTGAATGACTGCTACAGCATGAACCTACTTTGCTGGGAGGGTGTCAATAGACGTCTTCCCGTGCTCGAGCGGCCTGCACGCCCCCTGCAGGGCGTGCGCTGCACGCTCTGTGATCAGTGAGTCTATGAGACTCGGCTGATTGCAGATTGTAGTAAGGGGTTGATCAATGACAGCTGATCATGTGGTGTAAACAGAGTTGGTAATCGGCTATTTTTTCTCCTCACGCTGATCTCTGGTGGCTGTGAGAGGGACATCAGTCCCGATCGTGGAGAGCCTCTGCAGAGTCATCTGTGCCCACCTGTGCCACCTGCCAGTGCCACCTACCAGTGCACAACAGTTCCGCCTACCAGTGCCCACCAATGCCACCTACCAGTGCCCACAGTGTCACCTATCAGTGCCCACAGTGCCACCTATAAGTGCCCACAGTGCCACCTATAAATGTCACCAATCAGTGCCTCATCACCAGTGCTGCCTATTAATGCCACCTACCAGTGCCCATCAGTGCCACCTACCAGTGCCCATCAGTGCCACCTATCAGTGCCCATCAGTGACATCTATCAGTGCCCATCAGTACCCATCAGTGCCACCTATCAGAGTCCATCAGTGCCACCTCATCAGTAGCCATCAGTGTCACCTTATCTGTGCCTATCAGTGCAGCCCATCAGTGCAGACTCATCAGTGCAGCCTCATCAGCAAATATCAATGAAGGAGAAAAATTACCTGTTTGCAAAATTTTATAACAAACTATGAAACATGTTTTTTTTTTGTTTTTTTTTTAAATATCTCTCTTTTTTTTGTTTGTTTAGCAAAAAATAAAAACCCAAGTGGTGGTTAAATACCACCAAAAGAAAGCTCTATTTGTGTGAAAAAAAAGATAAAAATTTCATTTGAGTACAGCGTTGCATGACCGCGCAATTGTCATTCAAACAGCTCTGAAAGCTGAAAATTGGTCTGGGCAGGAGGGGGGTTTTAGTGCCCGGTAAGCAAGAGGCTCTTTACAAAACTCCCTATATTCTTATTGGAGAATGCAAAGTGTTTTGTGAATAGACAGTTCATTTACATGCATTCTGGGATAAAGGACAAAGATAGATAGATAGATAGATAGATAGATAGATAGATAGATAGATAGATAGATAGATAGATAGATAGATAGATAGATAGATAGATAGATAGATAGATAGATAAATAGATAGATAGATAGCCTGTCAAGCCCTGACCAGGGTGTCTGGGAGAAGTACTGATATTGGAGATTGATGCTTTTAAAAAATTCATATAAAATATTATCTTTTTTTCTGGGATCCATTCAACGCTATAAGGAGACACTAGAAATCTCTATGTATACATCTGATTCTCACTGATAATGCTTCTGAGTTCCTAGTCTCTCCGGTACTCGAATTAATCATATTTCAGCTCAGGACATCTTAATGTATTTTTCAGGCAGAGGATGATAAAAGCATCTTCACACATAAAGTACAGAGACTCCTTTTTTCACCATACAAACCGGATGCCACTGTAGCCGTCGCCTCCGGCTTTGAAAAATAGTGTATTCTTCAGAATGTGATTCATTACACATATTTTCATTCCTTTTACCCCAGCAGGAGATTACACAGATAACTCTACCACGATTCATTGAAATTCTAATCACAGTTTCTGTAACTTTACTGTGAAAATCTTTTATCAAACAGTAATTGATACATGAGCTATGATTTGACGGTTTACATAATTTAGTATAAAATTGGTTGACAGCACCTGAGGACATGAATACAAATTCTCTGCCTTGCCTATGAGTAGGTTGTGATCCCACGGACATACCAGGGATGGGCGATCGGTCCGATATTACAACACCAACATCCAGTGTGATTCATCAATATTAATTGCAGAGAGGCTGGCAAATGTACCCAGGGAGGAAAACAACATTATCTGCAGTTTTTCTACTGAAATAGGCTCAATGGTTTAAAAATCTGGGTCTTCTGAATATGTATAGGTATATTTCATGCAGAATTAAGCCTTCAAATGCATGCAGAGGAGAAATAATAGCTGCTTCTATTTTCTATCTAAGAGACCTGGAACTACCAGGTCAATCCAATGCTTAAAGTGAACATGTCACCTACAACGATCGGTCATCATTTTATGACCACCTACCTAATATTAAGTAGGTTCCCTTTTGCCGAAAAAAAAGCCCCGACCCATCAAGACATGATGCCATTACACCTCTGAAGGTATGCTGTGGTATCTGGCACCAAGCTGTCACTAGCAGATCCTTTAACTACTTCAGCTCTAGAAGCTTTACCCCCCTTCATGACCAGGTCATTTTTTGCGTGACGGCACTGCGATACTTTGACTAACAATTAGGCGGTCGTGCAGCGCTGTACCCAAATAAAATTTTTACACAATATTTTTTACTTTCTGCTATAAAACATACGCAATAAAAAGATGAAAAAAATCAAATGTCTTCATCAGTTTAGGACAATATGTGCCTGGTACATATTTTTGATAAAAAAATCCCAATAAGCGTATATTGATTGCTTTGCTCAAAAGTTATAGTGTCTACAAACTATTAGATATTTTTATATTTTAATTTTTTTACTAGTAATGGCGGCAATCAGCAAATTATACTGGGACTGCGATATTGCAGTGGACAAATCAGGCACTAACTGACACTTTTGACACTTTTTGGGATCCAGTGACGCTAATACATTGATCAGTGCTAAAGATATGCATTGTCACTGTACTAATGACACTGGCAAGGAAGGGGTTAACATCAGGGGCGATCAAAGGGTTACATGTATGCCTAAGTTGTGCTTAGTAACTGTGGGGGGAGGTGCTTTGACTAGGGAAAGGCAAAGATCCGTGTTCCTGCTTAGCAGAAACACGGGATCAGTACCTTCCCCTCTGACAGAACGACAATCTGCCTTGTTTACAAAGGCAGACTGCTGTTCTGCTTTGATCTGAACGATTGGTGGGTCCCGGTGGACATCAAGTCTGACAGAGCCGCTGATTGGCTCCTGCTATGTCCAATCACAGCGAGAGCAGGTCGCTGGCGGTGCGCATACCCCAGACCCAGAAGTGCAGGGTCACGTACCAGTACCTGATTCTGCGCAGAGCGGCTGCCCCACCACAGTAAATGTATGTGGGGTAGTTGGGAAACGGTTAAAGCAGTATTAAATCCAAGAGCAAACATTTATTATATTGCAGCTTACCAATCAATTCTTCGATATGATGGCTGTATTGGTTTCCCTTTTTGGGCTTTCTTTCTTCTATTTTCATCTGGTGATCCAGCCACCAAGTCTGTTGTTTTTTCAAACAGCCTATAATAGGGCTTAGAAGCTGAGTGCATTTCTTTCAGTTCAACAGGTATATACGGTATATCTGTCTCAGAGTCTGGGACCACTTGTCTATAGGGGCAATTTTTCGCTCACATTTTTGGCTGCAAATTACTGTAAACCCCCAAAGAAGTATGTATGAAAACAAAGACCCCGTAGAATAAAATGGTGGTGGTTGCAATTGTTTATGAGGCCCAGCTATTTATCAAACAAATATTTGCTTGAACAAATACAATGGATTTGTTATTGTGCAAACAAACACAATTTAATACCTAGTTTTTTGGGTAAAATATAGACCATTGGGATATATAGGGTATATAGATACCAGACATGTCAAGCATTACAATTGCGTGATCCCGTGCAATTGTGAAAAACAATGGTACCCAAAATTCTCCATAAGTAACACTTTAAAAACCTTTACAGGTTATTAGTTTAAAGTTATCTGTGAATTATGCCCCTCAAATTATTGCTCTCACTCTGATATTTGCAGTGATACCTCAAATGTGTGCTTTCAGAGGTTCACATCATAATAATACCTTTTGAACTATCAAATGTGCTTCCCGGGATTGACAGTTTGGGGTTTCGTTGGTGGTTACTATTATATAATTTCATAATGGTAGGTCCCATTCAATGAATTTCTTAAGTTGTGGCAGAAGCCTTAGTACATATACATTTTTTTACATTTCTGACTATGGCACCTGTACCCACTTTTTTTCTCAATGTTTACAGTTCTAGAGCTATTTATTTACTCCCCAGCTAATAATGTCTTCCACGTCCACTTCCAGGGAGAATTTGATCCTCATGCCTTGGCCCGCCATTGTGTTGGCTGCCGCTCCAGTTGTCTTGGGTGAGCTCATTGGATCACTACCAAATACTCTCTTTCCAATGTATCTTTTTGTTTTATTAAAGTAATGCTGTACATCTGTCAGAAACCATGAAATCAGACCGAGACAGAAGTACAGTTAAATCACACTTGTTTAATAAAAAGAACAAACATAGTCAAAACATAGCCAAAGTTCAGTAACCAGAACAGATAGTCAGCCAAGCTAGAAGTCAGGGATCAAAGTAGTGGAACAGCAAGCAGGATCCAGAGCCAAAACGGATGTCAGCAAAGCCAGTCTTTAAACAGGAACGCAAGAGATGTTTCTTGTGATGTTGACCAAGGCGAAGGCAGAGCTCCTCTGGACTGGACAGCTTAAGTAGGCAGGACTGACGAGCAGGATCATCAACAGCAGCTGAGTAACTGTGGAGAGATAGGAGCTGGCAATAAGCCGACAGCTGAGCGGCCAGCTCAGAGTAGGAAGGGCTGAGCCCAGCCCTGACAACATCCCGCTGATGTACCATCCATTGCTGTAAAACACGTTGAACTCCCACTGATATGTTGGTTTCCCTACATTTGCCATCTGGAGTCTGGACCTCTAGCATCATAAATTTGGACACCCCAACAGGATTTGAGGGGAGCTTTGCCATGCAATGTTCTTAATCAAATATTTGTAATACATTTTTATACTTTCATAAAAATGCTTTTGTTTTCTGTCTTTGGGGTACTGAGAAAATCCATGACCCTTTGTGCTGTTTTCAGTGTCTTGTGACCTCACATTTGTGGCATAATTTAGGTTTACATACATGTGCCCTACGCTGCATGTTTTAACTGGGGTGTGTACATATAATACAAATACAAATTTTACAACATGCATTATCTTTATTTCATATAGATTATATTTTTTAATACTTTTTTTAATTTTATCTTTATTTTACCTTATTGCTATCACAAGGGGTTTAACAAGTCCCCTATGTGATAGCATTGGGCTGGTGACAGGTCCTCTTTATGGAAACACTGGGAGTCTATTAGACCCCCAATGTCTCCCCTGCCATCCACAGCAGCTAATCAAGCACATATTGTACTTAATTAGCTGCATCCTGTGAATGAAAGCTGTGAACGCAGAAACGTTGTAATACCAGTGGCGGCCGGTCCATTAGGGGTGCAGGAGCACTGCCCCCCTATTCATGCGTCCGACCCCCTAATCTACATGCAGAGTGCCGGACGCATGGATTCCAATGGTTTTTTTTTTTTTTTTTTTGAAGCAAGTGATTAGAACCAGAGGCTCTAATATGCTTCAAAAAAGGGTGGGCTCGTGGCGCAGTGAGCCCACCCAGTTGTGTGACAATAGCGAATTATATTCGCTATTGTCACACTTATTCTCTTCCTGGTCAATCAGGAAGCGGCTCTTGAGATCTGTTTCCTGATTGGCCAAAAGGAAAAGCGTTCTATTGGCCTAGGAGGAGGAGGGAGGAGGAGACACATGTAATGCTGAGAAGGAGACACAGGAGAAGGCATAAGTTTACCTTGGTCTCTGCTGCCCTTAAGGTTCCTAAGAGCACAGTGGCCTCCATAATCCTTAAATGGAAGACGTTTGGGACGACCAGAACCCTTCCTTGAGCTGGCCGTCTGGCCAAACTGAGCTATCAGGAGAGAAGAGCCTTGGTGAGGGAGGTAAAGAAGAACTTAAGGATCACTGTGGCTGAGCTCCAGAGATGCAGTCGGGAGATGGGAGAAAGTTGTAGAAAGTCAACCATCACTGCAGCCCTCCACCAGTCGGGGCTTTATGGCAGGGTGGCCAGACGGAAGCCTCTCCTCAGTGCAAGACACATGAAAGCCCGCATGGAGTTTGCTAAAAAAACACCTGAAGGACTCTAAGATGGTGAGAAATAATATTCTTTGGTCTGATGAGACCAAGATAGAACTTTTGGGCCTTAATTCTAAGCGGTATGTGTGGAGAAAACCAGGCACTGCTCATCACCTGTCCAATACAGTCCCAACAGTGAAGCATGGTGGTGGCAGCATCATGCTGTGGGGGTGTTTTTCACCTGCAGGGACAGGACGACTGGTTGCAATTGAGGGAAAGATGAATGCGGCCAAGTAAAGGGATATCCTTGACGAAAACCTTCTCCAGAGTGCTCAGGACCTCAGACTGGGCCGAAGGTTTACCTTCCAACAAGACAATGACCCTAAGCACACAGCTAAAATAACGAAGGAGTGGCTTCACAACAACTCAGTGACTGTTCTTGAATGGCCCAGCCAGAGCCCTGACTTAAACCCAATTGAGCATCTCTGGGGAGACCTAAAAATGGCTGTCCACCAACGTTTACCATCCAACCTGACAGAGCTGGAGAGGATCTGCAAGGAGGAATGGCAGAGGATCCCCAAATCCAGGTGTGAAAAACTTGTTGCATCTTTCCCAAAAAGACTCATGGCTGTATTAGATCAAAAGGGTGCTTCTACTAAATACTGACCAAAGGGTCTGAATACTTAGGACCATGTGATATTTCAGTTTTTCTTTTTTAATAAATCTGCAAAAATGTCAACAATTCTATGTTTTTCTGTCAATATGGGGTGCTGTGTGTACATTAATGAGGAAAAAAAATGAACTTAAATGATTTTAGCAAATGGCTGCAATATAACAAAGAGTAAAAAATTTAAGGGGGTCTGAATACTTTCCATCCCCACTGTATATAGAGTATCTCACAAAAGTGAGTACACCCCTCACAAGTGTGGAACTTGTATAACAGTGTAAATTTGCTGTCCCTTCAAAATAGCTCAACACACAGCCATTAAAGCGAAGTTCCACATTTGGTACCTTTCAGGGGGAGGGGGGACAGGATACCTGTCTTTCACAGATATCCTATCCCCACTTCCGGGAGCCTCAGCCAAGGGTATTTGCGTCATTGCTGGGGCTCCCTCCTCCTCCCTCCTCCTTCCCTGGCTCCTTCCCTTCCCTGGCCGCACATGCAGCCGTAAGGCTACACTGCCAGGTTCCCTTACTCGCAATGGAGGCGGCATGCACCCGACAGCTGATGAAAACATCAGCTACGGTGCCACAACATCGCTGGACTCCAGGACAGGTAAGTGTCCGATTATTAAAAGTCAGCAGCTGCAATATGTGCAGCTGCTGGCTTTTAATTTTTGCAGTGGTGGACGGACCTCCGCTTTAATGTCTAAACCGCTGGCAACAAAAGTGAGTACACCCCTAAGTGAAAATGCCCACATTGGGCCCAAAGTGTCAATATTTTGTGTGGCCACCATTATTTTGCAGCACTGCCTTAACCCTCTTGGGCATGGAGTTCACCAGAGCTTCATAGGTTGCCACTGGAGTCTTCTTCCACTCCTCCATGACGACATCACAGAGCTGGTGGATATTAGAGACCTTGCGCTCTTCCACCTTCCGTTTAAGGATGCCCCACAGATGCTCAATAGGGTTTAGGTCTGGAGAAATGCTTGACCAGTCCATCACCTTTACCCTCAGCTTCTTTTGCAAGGCAGTGGTCGTCTTGGAGGTGTGTTTGGGGTCGTTATCATGTTGGAATACTGCCCTGCGGCCCAGTCTCCGAAGGGAGGGGATCATGCTCTGCTTCAGTATGTCACAGTACATGTTGACATTCATGGTTCCCTCAATGAACTGTAGCTCCCCAGTGCCAGCAGCACTCATGCAGCCCCAGACCATGACACTCCCACCACCATGCTTGACTGTAGACAAGACACACTTGTCTTTGTACTCCTCATCTAGTTGCTGCCACACACACTTGACACCATCTGCACCAAATAAGTTTACCTTGGTCTCATCAGACCACATGACATGGTTCCAGTAATCCATGTCCTTAGTCTGCTTGTCTTCAGCAAACTGTTTGCAGGCTTTCTTGTGCATCATCTTTAGAAGAGGCTTCCTTCTGGGACAACAGCCTTTTAGACCAATTTAATGCAGCGTGTGGTGTATGGTCTGAGCACTGACAGGCTGACCCCCCACCCTCCACCCACCCCTTCAACCTCTGCAAGCCATGCTGGCAGCACTCATACGTCTATTTCCCAAAGATAACCTCTGGATATGATGCTGAGCATGTGCACTCAACTTCTTTGGTTGACCATGGTGAGGCCTGTTCTGAGTAACTGACAAAGTTCCATGAAGGTAATGCGTACGGGGGTGGAGCTACTCGCTGACATCACCCGCTGCCGACCTGCATCTTACACACCGCTCAGCCATCTGTGATGGAAATGCCGTTTTTTAAACAGCCATTTGTGAGTAACCATTTTTAAAATAAATCTGCTTTGTAACTGATCCACAGTGAGCACTTAAAGTGGTTTTTGCTTCACCTTTTGTATATTCCGGGGAATGTACTGGAGTTTCCATCTTTGTCTGGATCATTTACCCTATGGAGGGACCTGCCTATTTGACCATCTGTTAATTCAGTGGTCCAGTCCTTAAGGTGAGTGAATCGATTGCTCTGAAGGTGAAGGGTCTGTCACCATTATCTTCCTTGAATTGTTCGATTGTCATGTGGAAACCAATCGGTGCTTTCTGGGACTTTTAATCCTCCATCCCTCTCTTGTTAGACTTTTTTGTGATTGCTTTTTTAATACTGCATATATCATTGCATTTCGTTTTTCCTGTTCTTGCGCTGCACCTTACCTTATGCATTTTACTTGGATTATGTGATGATCTTTTTGTGCTAGCTGCATTTCTTTTTAGGTTATTTAGGAATTATTTTTTGCGCTGATTACTTTATTTGTATTTACTGTTCTGAGTGGAACCTGTCCTATAAAACCGCTGTATGGTCTTGGCCACCATCCTGCAGCTCAGTTTCAGGGTCCTGGACATCTTCTTATAACCTAGGCCATCTTTATGTAGAGCAACAATTATTTTTTTTCAGATCCTCAGAGAGTTCTTTGCCATGAGGTGCCATGTTGAACTTCCAGTGACCAGTATGAGAGAGTGAGAGCGATAAAAACAAATTTAACACACCTGCTCCCCATTCACACCTGAAATCTTGTAAAACTAACGAGTCACATGACACCGGGGAGGGAAAATGGCTAATTGGGCCCAATTTGGACATTTTCACTTAGGGTGTACTCACTTTTGTTGCCAGCGGTTTAGACATTATTGGCTGTGTGTTGAGTTGTTTTGAGGGGACAGCAAATTTACACTGTTATACAAGCTGTGCACTCACTACTTTACATTGTAGCAAAGTGTCATTTCTTCAGTGTTGTCACATGAAAAGATATAATAAAATATTTACAAAAATGTGAGGGGTGTACTCACTTTTGTGAGATACTGTGTATATATACAGTATATAATATATATATATATATATATATATATATATATATATATATATACAGTATATACACACTATATTGTCAAAAGTATTGCGACTCCTGCCTTTACATGCATATAAACTTTAATGGCATCCCGGTCTTAGTCCATAGAGTTCAATATTGAGTTGGCCCACCCTTTGCAACTTTAACAGCTTCAACTCTTCTGGGAAGGCTGTCCACAAGGTTTAGGAGTGTGTCTATGGTAATGTTTGACCATTCTTCTAAAAGCGTATTTGTGGGTTCAGGCACTAATGTGTACAATAAGGCCTGGCTCACAGTCTCCTCTTTAATTCATCCCAAAGGTATTCTATCGCATTAAGGTCAGGACTCTGTGCAGGCCAGGCAAGTTCCTCCACCCCAAACTCGCTCATCCATGTCTTAATGGGCCTTGCTTTGCACACTGGTCCAAATCATTTGTTGGAGGGGGGATTATGGTATGGGGTTGTTTATCAGAGGTTGGGCTTGACCCCTTAGTTCCAGTGAAGGTAACTCTTAAGGCGTCAGCATACCAAGACATTTTGGACAATTTCATGCTCCCAACTTTGTGGGAACAGTTTGGGGATGGCCCCTTCCTGTTCAAACATGACTGAACACCAGTGCACAAAGCAAGGTCCATAAAGACATGGATGAGCGAGTTTCGGGTGGAGGAACTTGACTGGCCTGCCCAGAGTCTTGACCTCAACCCGATAGAACGCCTTTGGGATGAATTAGAGCGGAGACTGCGAGCCAGGCCTTCTCGTCCAACATCAGTGCCTAACCTCACAATTGCTCTTCTGGAAGAATGGTCAAACATTCCCATAGACACACTCCTAAACCTTGTGGACAGCCTTCCCAGAAGAGTTAAAGCTGTTATAGCTGCAAAGGGTGGGCCAACTCCATATTGAACCCTATGGACTAAGACTGGAATAGAATGCCATTAAAGTGTAAGTAAACCCTCCTATCGTTTTCAGTCAAGGAAGCTGCCATCTTTGCCTTTGTTTAATCTACAACTGCCATGATGCTGCACATGTGATCAGTTATGACACCAGCCATTGGATGGCTTGACAGTTTGGTTGAGAGCACAACCAATGGGAGTGTTACATTTTCGGCACGTGCCGGAAATGAAACAGTTTTATGGATGGGTTTACTTCCGCTTTAAAGTTTATGTGCGTGTAAAGGCAGGTGTCCCAATACTTTTGGTAATATTATATATATATATAGTCTCCAATTGATGCTTTAAAGGCCTTGATTTAATAAGAATGTATGTTTAAAAGTAACAGGCGCACTTTAAATGAACACCACACTTACAAACATATTGCAGGTAAACAAATACTGTACATTTATTTTTAATGGAGACTTATTAAACTGGTGTCACTGTCATGCAAAGTCTGAAATTAAATATTATTTGATATGGTAATTTTCATTTGAGTGTATTACAGTACAGCAGTCTTTATTCATCGGTTTGTAATCATTCTGGAGCACTTCTCTAGGAATGACAAGTCACATTAACTGAATGAGAAATTTATGAAGATGGAAGCCCTGTATATACAGCATTCTATATTGACAGCATTCAGAACTGCTATTTCAATAATTGCGGCTGGAGTATCAGGTTTATTTAGAGCTGCAATCAAAGTTACCCCTGTACAAACACACTAATTAGCTCACCTGAAGTTTCAACTGATCCTACATGGGAAGCTTATTATAGTTTGTATAACTCTGTCTAATGTACAGTAAGTGCTGAGTCATGTTATCCAACCTATTAGCCATGTTTTTAGCATCACTGTACTCAGTGGACAATGATCTGTTTTTGGGGTCTGGTCAGGGGTTCCCTAAAGTTAGTGGTTGGTTGCTTAAGTCTGTTTCTGGAAGAAGCTTTCAGAAAATAGAATAGGAGGGTCAACCACTGGATTATGAATGTTTATTAGACCCCAGCCAATCCATGAGAAGGGGGTGCCCAGAATGTGGCTTTGAGAGGTGATGCATGTTTGAGAAGCCTTTTCAGGGTGTTCTTAGCAGCTGCCCCTAGGATGTAGACTATGTACTGGAGATGTGGTTTGGGCCTCAGCAGGTGCGTCAAGAATTTCTGCTGGCGGGCATCATCTTGGAGTCTTGTCTGAAGAAGGATCTTTGTCTTCCTCACTGATGAGTGTCACATGAAAAATGGGTGGTTGTAGCTGTCCCAGGACATTGTGAGTAGGAAATGGTTTTGGATACCCAGGTATGCATGTTCTAGATGGAATTTAGTTTCAGAGGTTACTGGATGGACTGGGTCTGCTCTTACATAGACCTAGAGTTACTGGCCAAACCCTATTACCTCCAGTGAAGGCTGTTTTAAGAGGATTTTGTCCTCCCGTTGACTTCTGTTTTTGTTTTGGAGTATTCTGAACCCTTAAATCCCCTCCTGTTCAAGTTTCTGAAAATAAAATTGTGACAGACCCAACCAGGGCAGGGGCTTTTTGAGGGTACTGCAGGGTAGACTCTTGCCTACTGACTATGGGCCCTGGTTCTTAAGGGAACATTACTCTTTGCAAGGTGTGTGCCTAGGGGACCCTTGGAGTGGTCCTGCTTCGCATTCAAGTCCACGTTTCCCCAAAACACACAGACTCTGGGAGCTGGAGGAGCTATATACATATTTGAGGTATCTATGCCCAAACCAGCAATGACTGCTTCAGGCTGTGAGACTCAGAGCAGATGTTATTATAATCAGCTCAAGCAATCTGATGCTGGGGGTCTCCTGCTATAGTCTGTTTATTAAGGTGTTGTGTGTTTAATAAGTGTGTCTCTCCCACTGTGTGCCTCCTAGGTGTGCATTCCCATTGTTAAGTGAGTTAATTTAGACACCTATTGTTTCTGTCTGTTAGCTAATTTGGCTAACTCGTGGAGGTTCTTATGATGGGATTAGCCTGGTGTCAACTTCATCTCGTTATCTAACCATTGTGTGATGTTTTAGGTAAATATTTGGTTTTATTGTTTATGTGGTGACAGACCTACTTTTGAAGTGTATAAAAAACCTGTAGTTCTGTTCAAAAAAGAGTAATTTCTTTGGTTCTACCTCAACATCTTGTCTGTGTACCATACTTGGGGTAAAAGGGCTGGTATTAGCTATCGGTCTATTGGAACAGCTTGGGGGGCAGGAGGCACTGTTTGGCGGAAGTATCTAAGCGGAGAGCAAGGCGGTCTGCCACAAAAATCAACAAAAAACAAAAGACATCCCCTAGACTAAGGCTGTGTTATCGGCGTGCTTGGAATTGTGTCTGTGATAGCCAGACCCTACCAGCGAGGGAGACCTGGTCATATTCTCAGTGACCCTTCTGAAGGTGAGCGCTACAGCATTGTGTAATATTTTTTTGTGGATTTTAGTGGTTAGCACTTTTGCCTTGCAGCCAGGACACTATCTGCATTGAATTTACATGTTCTCCCTCTGCTTCTGTTGGCTTTCTCCCACACTCCAAAGACATGCTGGTAGGTTAATTGGCCCCTGTCTAAACAGGCCCTCGTATGTATGTATATACAGTATGCATGTCAGATAGGGACCTTGAAAGCTCCTTAAGGGCAGGGACTAATGAGAATGTACAGTATGTAAAGCAGTGCATAAATTGTTGGCACTATACTAATTCCCATAGTAAACACTGTGAATAATAATAAGGCAACCTCTGTAATCTTATGATCTGATAATCCCTCAATGAGAAATGTAATATCACCCATTTTTGACTGCTAAACTAATGCCTTAGTTGTAGGTAGCAATAAATAATTGTTGGCATTTCAAAGCACTCCTGTATTTGCTAAAGTAGTATGTATCATAAAGAATAGCCCTTTTTCCCCTAAAGTGGAATTACACTGCATCTGAGCACCACAAACCAAAAACATTATTTAGAGTGTTACTAAACCCATAACTGTAAAATCAGCCTGTACATGCATTAAAGCATGCTTGTTATACTCACTGTGGAACCTAAGGGGTTGATTTTCCGCATTGTGTAAAAAGGCTGTTTGATCCTGTCTCCTCTGATCCTCCCCTTCTTCCACTGTCCCCAATCTATCTCCTGATAAGACAGAGTCTTCGGAGTCACTCTGCACATGCTCAGTTTGGTGTGTATTGTTAGAGAGGTTTTTTTTTTTTCTTGGGAGGGTGCATGTGATTAGCACAGGGCCAATCAGCACCGTCCAGGGTCAGGGGTCCTGCAGCCTCATAGGACAGTCAGAGTAAAATGAAAACTCCTCCTACAAAGCTTTAACCAGACACTGATAGAAGTCACAAGACTGCTATATACTGCTGATAATTAAAGGTTATACAACCAAGTGTAGCGCTGATAAGTGATGCAAAAAATATAAAGAATAGATGATGCAATGACCCATGCAATAATGGAAAAAAAGGTAAAAAATTAGTGTTGTATGTTAATGAATGTCCATGTTAAATACATAAAAAGTCCATCATAATATAAACCATTAAGGTCACCATGTGTATCCACAAATAAATAGTGACAAGACTGTCCCAAAATTGAATAAAGTACTGAACCCACAGTAGGTGATTAGTATATGCGATTAACAAAATTGTTGCAATATTGATGAGCACCAAAATATATGATCGTGGAAACCTTCAAATACAATCCGATATGTGTTGATATACACTTGTGCAAAACCACCACCCGAATGACTGGAGGCTTACCAGAAAGTTGGGACCCGCAGAGTGTATGCTGTATGGGTCAAACAGGCTTAAGTTGCTCACTGGCAATAGAGGTAGGACACCAAGGGCGGACAGAAGGTGGAATCCTAGCGGTTCTCTCCCAGGGGCATCTTCTCCATATAGAAGCTTAGACGTCCTCGGACATAACCCACATGAAATGAAGAGGGGGCCAATAGTGTAATTCCGTAAACCATAAAAAGTTTTTTATTAAAGAGAAGCACTTACATCTCAAGGTAAAAAAGTGCTTGTGTGTTTAAAATGGCGGCAGTGGAGTCCTCCCGACGCGTTTCGTCACTGCTATATACTGCTGATAATTAAAGGTATTTAACAGTTTATATTTACTAAAATAATTGCATTTCCATGTTCTGTGTACTGTGGGAGATAGTGAATGCGGGATAAAGTAACACTTTAATCCCTTTTTAATATTCAAAGCGAGCTCACCCATTCATCCATGTCTCCAGGCTTTGTTTTGTTGAGAAACAGAGAAACACTAACATTTCTGGCCATGTCCATCTTGAGTATGGGTAGATGACTCATGTAGCATTTACTTCCCGGAATCGATCTGCCCTTAGTTCAGGCATGAAGGCAGGAGGCTGGGCTTAGCTGAGAACTCCCCTCCTCCCCTTCTGAAGACTCCTGGGATGTATAACATTATTTACGAAGGCCTGGAAACCATGAAGTAACTGAAAAAAATGTAAAGAAAATGTAAAAAAAGTTTAAAACAAGTAAAAATGATATACAGTTCTATCTATTTACTAATGCTAGCAGCATAAGGATTAAAAATAGTTAATGTTGATTGCAAGAGTGACGTTCTACTTTAAGACTAGGTTCACAGTCGTGAGTCACAGTTCGTGTGAGTTGTGCGACTCGTATTTGCTTGGACACAGCAGTCCATTCATTGGAATGGGCTGCTGTACCTGCATTTCCCACAGGGAAAAAGTTCCAGACCCTTCTGACATTGTGGCTTCACACACCCAAAAGCATGCCACATTTTCTAAAAGTTATGATTTAATGGCACCCCTGTGCATCTGCTAAAGAGCAGCACCTTTTGGCCGCGGGTGTGGGAATGCATGTGATTTATTGTGCAAGATACAAATCTAACATTCTGTGTTACAGGGTGACAACACAGGAAAACAATTGGGAGACAGAAACAGAGTGTTGTCACTCTTAAGCCATGTACACACGATCGGATTTTCTGATGGGAATTGTGTGATGACAGGCTGTTGGCAGAAAATCCAACCGTTTGTACGCTTCATCGGACAATTGTTGGATTTTCCGCAGACAAATGTTGGATGGCAGGTTTTAAAATTTTCCGCGGACAAATGTCTGTTATCAGATTTTCTGATCGTGTGTACACACGTCCGTCGGACAAAAGTCCAAAGTACAAACACGCATGCTCGGAAGCAAGGACGAGCCAGAAGCGGTCGGTCTTGTAAACTAGCGTTTGTAATGGAGAATTAACATTCGTGACGTGGCAAATTATGAAATCTCAAAATGCAGCGCACAATTCTCTTCTTCTTTAATGGGATAATAATGAAGCTGCTTTGCTGGTGATACTGATGGAGTTATTGCAAAAAAATTTCAAAGGCTTTTTCTTTTCTAGTGATATCAAGAATAATATTAATATGTTTTTTTTTTTTTTTTTTTTTTTTTTTTTTGGGTAAGTAACCACAACACCATTATCCCGTAGTTTTTAAGATCAAAGATACAACTATGTTGGTGTCTCTTGTCAAATTTACATTGTATTTTTTTAAATGTAACTGCCTACTCCCAAACTGTCATTTGAAGTAAAACACAAAGCCAAGTATTATTCTACACAATTATTTTATTGTGCATTAAAAAAAGAAAACAAATAAAATTAGACATGCTATCTGCCAATAGAACTTAACCAAAAAGTACATTCTATGCATCCAAAAATATAGAAAATATAACAAATCAAATCATTATTATTCAGCCAAAAAATAAAATAAAAAGCCTCATGCATGTGTTCTGCTTCTTAATATAGGTGGTCAACAATAACAAGAGTTGGTGAAAGCAGGGGTCCGTCATCCGGAGATAATTCCAAAAATCATCTGGATTATTCTCCTGGAGCTCCCGCAGCAAAGGCATATGACATAATTGGTCACGATTAATAAAGCAACCAATTTTTGGTCCAAGAACTCCTCCTCCTCCTGTTCCTGGACTGGACTTGGGTCAAAGCAATAACTCCAAGGCCAATAATAAATAACACGTTATCTCCTCCGATTCAGTAACATGGCTGGTTGACGAACGGCTGTTCAGAAACAAACTGAAAAGCACGAAATTCAAAGCGCAAAATGAAAAGTGCGAATCAACACTCACCAAACTTCTAACAAGAAATTAGCAGAAGGGTGGCGCTAAAGAGCTGAAAAACCATGTAGTACGTCAGTACGTTCGTATTTGTTGGCCGAAAATTCCTTGTCGTTTGTATGCAAGACAAAATCCAGGCACATGCCTTCGGACAAAAGTCTGAGGTTTTGTCTGCGGAAAATCCGATTGTGTGTATGAGGCTTTAAACTGGAGGTACGTGATCAAGGACTTTAATGGCAGAATTACCAAGTAATCTTTTCTAAATTGTTTAAATGTAACAATATTGAAATGTAGTTAAAAAAAATATGTAGCATGATAAAGGTTATGTGAGGTTTGAGTCACTGGTTTGGATCTACTTTGAACATGATGGTGCTTGTTAAAAAATAAATTAGTAATGTTTAAAGTCTGATCATGTCTCTACAGAGATCATGAGTTGGAAACAAATAACTGACCAGTTGCTATGGCAAATGTAACTTTTCCTTCACAGTGTCTTCTGAAAATAAATACCAGAATTATTTACAGGTTGGATTTATGGAATTAAAGTGAAACGATGAGCAAAATAAAAAAAATACATACTGTATGTGTCATGTTTTTATATGTTGTAGCCTGACTTTTTTTTTTTCTTAGCCTCCCCAAATTGTCAATGTGAACAGCTTTGAGTCTTTTGTTATGTTCAGAAAATGGGGGGCGTAGCCACCTGATAAGCAGATCTACAGTGCCTTGAAAAAGTATTCATACCCCTTGAAATTTTCCACATTTTGTCATGTTACAACTAAAAACGTAAATGTATTTTATTGGGATTTTTTATGGAAGACCAACAGAAAGTGGCAAACCATTGTGAAGTGAAAGGAAAATGATAAATTGTTTTCAAACTTTTTTTACAAATAAATGTGTGAAAAGTGTGGCGTGCATTTGTATTTAGCCCCCTTTACTGTGATACCCCTAACTAAAATCTAGTGGAGTCAATTTCCTTCAGAAATCACCTAATTAGTAAATAGAGTCCACCTGTGTGTCATTTAATCTCAGTATAAATACAGCCATTCTGTGAAGTCCTCAGAGGTTTTTTAGAGAACCTTAGTAAACAAACAGCATCATGAAGGCCAGGGAACACACCAGACAGGTCAGGGATAAAGCTATGGAAAAGTTTAAAGCAGGGTTAGGTTATAAAATAATATCCCAAGCTTTGAACATCTCACAGAGCACTGTTCAATTCATCATCCGAAAATGGAAAGAGTATGGCATAACTGCAAACCTACCAAGACATGGCCGTCCACTAAACTGACAGGCCGGGCAAGGAGAGCATTAATCAGAGAAGCAGCCAAGAGGCCCATGGTAACTCTGGAGGAGCTGCAGAGATCCACAGCTCAGGTGGGAGAATCTGCCCATAGGACAACTATTAGTCGTGCACGCCACAAATCTGACCTTTATGGAAGAGTGCCAAGAAGAAAGCCATTGTTGAAAGAATGTAGGGGACACAGCAAACATGTGGAAGAAGGTGCTCTGGTCAGATGAGACCAAACTTTAACTTTTTGGCCTAAAAGCAAAATGCTTAGTGTGGCAGAAAACTAACACTATCACCCTGAACACACCATCCCCACTGTGAAACATGGTGGTGGCAGCATCATACTGTGAGAGTGCTTTTCTTCAGCAGGGACAGGGAAGCTGGCCAAAGTAGATGAGATGATGGATGGAGCCAAATACAGGACAATCTTTGAAGAAAACCTACTAGAGTCTGCAAAAACTTGAGACTGGGGCGGAGGTTCACCTTCCAGCAGGACAACAACCCTAAACAAACAGCCAGAGCTACAATGAAATGGTTTAGAGCAAAGCATATTTATGTGTTAGAATGGCCCAGTCAAACTCCAGACCTAAATCCAACCGAGAATCTGTGGCAAGACTTGAAAATTGCTGTTCACAGATGCTCTCCATTCAATCTGACAGAGCTTGTGCTATTTTGCAAAGAAGAATGGGCAAAAATGTCCCTCTGTAGATGTATAAAGCTGGTAAAGACATCCCCAAAAAGACTTGCAGATGTAATGTGAGAAAAATTTGTGTGAAAATTTCAAGGGGTATGAATACTTTTTCAAGGCACTGTAGTTCTTTTGTTGTTGTGATATCTATTTTACAGATTGTGGCTTGAAGGTGGATTTCCAGCCTCTGTAGCTTTTAGGTTTGTCATCAAACTTAGTAGGATCCGCCTAGGGGAGCTCTTTGTGAAGTATATATTTAGCAAACTATGAAATGTCTGCGTTTTCAGACAGTGTCACATGACCTATGGCAAACCGCGTAAGGGCAGCACCTATGACATCATCACGTACAACCGAAAGTGGAGACGCTGGTTTTTACACTTTGCTGCTCATCTGAAATCTCCTTAAGGGGGCAACATAATTTTACATTTTGGTGCACCAGATGATAGTGCACTGTCCCAAGTGACTGTATATCTATTCATTTTAAATAAAGAGCACTTTTAAGTAAGAATGATGATAGTTTTATTTCCTTGAGCCACACATTGGAGTTTTCTACTGGGAGGAGGTCCAGCTGGTCCCAGATGGATTGAGAGAACAGGCACTGTGATAAATCCTAACACACATAGGAAGTTATAAACATCTTAAAGGGGAAGGCACACATAGACTTTTTTTTCCACATAGGTCCATTTCTCCAAGTGAGAGTATAAGGTGATAGATAGTAGAACATGTGGAAGTCATATTATTGGATCTCTGCACTTGATTTCTTCACTGATGCTTTGAGTGGTTGAACAAATACTTTGGACCTTATTCTCTTTTTTTTTCTTTTTAGATTGTATATTATTTTGTTTACTAGAAATAATTTATATGGGATACATTGTTATTTTATTTCTGTAAGAGGGGATATATATAATTTCCAGTCATTTTTATGTTTATTTAATTATCTCTTTTTTTAACAATTATTTGCAATGTGTTTGATGAGTTCTCATATCAATAGCAGTGATGCTCAGGGCCGGATTTCCCACAAGGCCACCGAGGCCAGGCCTCGGGGCGGCAGTGGTACAGGGGCGGCGCCGCTCCTGCAACGAATTCTCGGCCGCCCCCCCACACTAACATAGCAGCATGTGATGCAGCGCACCCGGGCGCCAGACAGGTGGGGGCGCTGAAGCACTAGAGTGCTCCTCTCCCTCCTCCTCCTCTCTGTGTGTGTCCAGACTCAGGCGGCGTCCTCCGCAGGTCACCGCCGCTGCTGATTTTTCGATGCTCAAGCCTGTCCCCCCTCCCTCCTCCTGTCAGAGAAGGAGAGCAGCCGAAGGAGATCGGAGCGGCTGGTCTCTGTGCGGGGGAGGGGGGGCGCATGTTCTCCTGTGTCCTCCTGTGTCTCTCACTCCCGCCCAAGCCTGTCTCCATCTGTACACTAATGGAGGGGGGGTTGTCCTGGGGGTCTGCACTAATGGAGGGGGGTTGTCCTGGGGGTCTGTACTAGTGAAGGGGGGGTTTGTCCTGGGATGTCTGCACTAATGGAGGGGGGGTTGTCCTGGGGGTCTGTACTAGTGAAGGGGGGGTTTGTCCTGGGATGTCTGCACTAATGGAGGGGGGTTGTCCTGGGGGTCTGTACTAGTGAAGGGGGGGTTTGTCCTGGAATGTCTGCACTAATGGAGGGGGGGTTGTCCTGGGGGTCTGTACTAGTGAAGGGGGGGTTTGTCCTGGGATGTCTGTACTAATGAAGGGGGGGTTGTCTGGGGGGGTTTGTACTAATGAAGGGGGGGGGTTGTCCTGGGGGTCTGTACTAATGGAGGGGTGTTTGTCCTGGGGGGGTCTGTACTAATAAAGGGAGGGGTGGTTTGTCCTGGGGGGGTCTGTGCTAATGGAGGGGGTTGACCTGGGGGGGGTTTGTACTAATGGAGAGGGGGTTGTCCTGGGGAGGTTGTACTAATGGAGGGGGAGTTGTCCAGGGGGGTTTGTACTAATAGAGGGGCGTTTGTCCTGGGGGGTCCGTACTAATGGAGGGGGGTTTGTTCTGGGGGGGTCTGTACTAATGAAGGGAGGGGGTTTGTCCTGGGGGGATCTGTACTAATGAAGGGAGGGGGGTTTGTCCTGGTGGGGGTCTGTACTAATGGATGAGGGTTTGTCCTGGGGGGGTCTGTACTAATAGAGGGCGGTGGTTTGTCCTGGGGGGGTCTACACCCAGGAAAGTACACCCAGGACTCCAGAGGGAGAGGACACTGCTGAGGGAAAACCATTAGAGAGAGAACCCCGCTGCCCTGTGCCACCAGAGGGAAAGCCACACAGCCTGGTGCCATCCCTGGCGGAGAAAGGAATGGAGTCATTGCAGGAATACAGATCTGGGTGCTACCCAGCGGAATCGCCACGGGCAATTCAGAGTGAGCTGACTCCTGATCAGAGGAACCATTGCTGTATCGCTGGGTCAGGTGAGATCGGCCATTATCTACTAATGTCCATAGGAACTGCAGTCTCTGACCGTCTCCTGTATCATGTCTGCAGTCTCTGACCGTCTCCTGTATCATGTCTGCAGTCTCTGACCATCTCCTGTACTATGATTGCAGTCTCTGGCCATCTCTTGTATCATGTCTGCAGTCTTTGACCGTATTATGTCTGGGGGCTCTTTCTGGTGGTGTGTATGTGTGGGGGGGGGGGCGGCATTGAAGGGCCCGGCCTTGGGGCAGCAAAGGGAGTAAATCCGGGCCTGGTGATGCTACTACTCATTAAACTCTCTGTTGCCAAAGTGGTCATTCATTCAGTACTTATGTATGTGAAAACCAATAGCTAAGCTGACTGCTACCTGCAAAACGAAATATTATAGCAGAACACCAGGCAAGTAACCAACTGGGGCAGTGATCATGTCTGCAGAATAAATAATCCAGTGTCGTTTATTATAGAGCAGTCAAGACAAGTCCTTACTAACTTTTCAGGCTCCTTTTCAGAGAAGTTCACAAAGTGGATCATACAAAGATAAGGTATCAGGAAGAACCACTGGTAAGTTTGCTTGAGCCACTTGATTTCTAAGAAGCACCAGGTCATCACCATTACCATTGGTGGAGTGCATGGAATTTGGCTGACTGTCAGTTCCAAGCTGTAGAGTCCACCACAGTGATGAAAGCTGTAACTGGGGGGCATAGATGTGCACAGCCTATTGCATTAGGGTGTGCAACCCAAATGTATTAAAAACATGGACAGTGTTGGTAGTGCAGTGGACAGTGGCAGTAGAGCAGAGGTTGGTGTCAGTAGGGCAATGGACAGTGTCAGTAGTTTTTTATTTTTATTATATATTTTTGTTTTTTACAGTTTTTTTAGGAGCCCCATGGGGGGCATTGGTGCAATAGCAGCAGGGGGAATCAGCGCTTCTCAAGGTGATTAGGGTGTGCCCAGGCACACCCGGCACACCCCCTGCGCACGCCTATGCTGGGTGGAGATCTTTGAGGAGGCATTCAGGATCTTGAAATAACAGACAACATAGGAAACAAGAGCAGTGAACAAGGCAACCTGTATACAGGTGAAAAAGAGAAGTCAACGATGTACCAGGCAGCAGGTAGATGCTAGCAACCGTAATATTGGAGCACAAAGTCTCAAAACAAAATTGTTAGAAGGGATTCCGCAACAAACCAAACACCAAAGAAAATAACAATTTCTAGTCTAAATGGATAACAGGACACGGAAGAGCAGGTACACAAACACAAGAACTTTATGTCAGCAAGAGCCCACCATGAAGAACACTTGACCGATAAAGAGTTTTGTGGGTAATTGTTCAGGATCCAAGTTGTTTCCCTAAACATTCTGCTTGCTGAGATGTTTATGCAGAGAAATGTCCAATCATTCAACCTCTGATGATTGGCTGGTGCAGGAGGCAGCCAAATAGCTCTTTCATGGATCAGAGGAGATGATGGGGAGGCCTACTAATGTCACAAGAAATACACACATGTCAACAAAACTTTGCAAATTTTGTACAAAAATTTCAAGTCAAGCAATAAAATTTACTGCAAACGGTGACCTGCACACATTTGCTCACTCATCCCTTGTAATGATGACACAGAAGAGATAATCATATAAACCTTTCATTGCTGGGTACTTTGCGATTGCTTCCTGTTTAAGGTTTAACCAGTTCACATGCTGTATACCTAAAATGTATTAATAACCTTTTAAATTATTTAGATGATGCTGAAAGAAAGTTCACTCATTCATTGGGGGACCCGTTAATGATCTGTATCCATGAAGATTACATCTTATTAAGAATGCATGAGGTCTGGTGATGAAAATCTCAGAAGTTTTGTCCGTTGGATTTAATGGACGGGGTTTATTTGCTATTCTGTGTCACCAACAGAGCATTTCATGACCGTGTCAAGGAGCTAAATGCAAAGAGATATCCTGTAGCTTTACTTTGATGTCACAAAACCAAAGACATCTTTCCCTAGGATATTTCTCGAGCCCTTTGTATTAGGCATGCACTTTAATTTTATAAAACTATCAAATACAACTCATAACTCAAATGATAGTCAAAAAAACACATTGAGTGAAAGATGAAATATTTTAATTTTAACTGATGTGTCCAAGGTTTCCTACCTCTCACTAAGCTTAAAAGTGTCCCCAACAGAAAACTACCCCTTAAAGTGATACTAAAGTCTAAAAATTAATAAACATAATAAACATGTTATACTTACCTGCTCTGTGCAGTGGTTTTGCAAAGAGCAGCCCAGATCCTCCTCTTCTCAGGTCCCTCCTCGGCTCTCCTGGCCCCTCCCTCCTGCTGAGTGCCCCCACAACAAGCAGCTTGCTATGGGGGCACCCTGTCCTGTGTGCCCATTCAGACACAAAGCCGCGACCTTGCCCCACCCCTCTCCTCATTGTCTCACTGACTTTAATTGACAGCAGCTGGAGCCAATGGTGCCCCGTTGCTGCCTCAGCCAATGAGGAGGTGAGTCCCGGATAGTCGAGTCTCTCCTGCAACATCACTGCATCGAGAGGGGTTTATATGGTATTTATGGTATTTCTTGTATGGATTTTGGGGGTTACTTTGTGCCAAAAGTTTAACAAAATGGCTTGAGGTCCTCCTTAAAATCTATACCAGACCAGCAGGCCAGAAAAGGGGAGGGGGTCCATGCTGAAACATTTCAGGCCACATGCCCTCAACTTAGGGGGTTGCTTTGATGAGAATAAGGGCCTCTTCCCCACAACCCTGGTGGGGCTGCGGGGGTGGACACACTGGAATCTGGAAACAAGGGGCCCCCAGATCCCAGTCCCCCATATGCAAATGAGTAAAGGTACACCTACTAAAAAATAGAATGAACACTAAAAAAAACACACCAAAACGTTTGACAATGCCATTACTACAATTTTTTTTAACCACTTGCCATCCGCGCTATAGCCGAAAGAAGGCTACAACGCGGACTTAATTTGCCGGGAGGGCTTCCATGGACGTTCTCCCGTGCTTGAGCGGCCTGCGAGCCCCCTGCAGGGCGCTTGCGGCGCACTCTGTGATCAGCGAGTCTATGAGAATCGCCTGATCACAGATCTGAGGATACCGACCCCTTACCACGTGATCAGCTGTCAGCCAATGACAGCTGATCATGTGACCTAAACAGAGCCGGTAATTGGCTATTTTTTCTCCTCGCGCTATAAATAAAGCCAATCGCCAGCGGCTGCGAGAGGGACATCGACCCCAATCATGGAGAGGCTTCTGTGCCCACTAGCCTCACCTACCAGTGCCTACCAGCGCCACCTGCCAGTGCCCACCAGCGCCACCTACTAGTGCCCACAGTGTCACCCATCAGTGCCTACAGTGCCACCTATCAGTGCCCACAGTGCCACCTATCAGTGCCCATAGTGTGTCATCACCAGTGCTGCCTATTAATATCACCTACCAGTGCCACCTACCAGTGCCCATCATTGCCACCTATCAGTGCCCATCAGTGACATCTACCAGTGCCACCCATCAGTGCCACCCATCAGTTCCACTCATCAGTGCCACACACCAGTGCCACCCACCAGTGCTTTCTTATCAGTGCCCATCAGTGTTGTCTTATCTGTGCCTATCAGTGGCGTCTTATCTGTGCCCATCAGTGTTGTCTTATCTGTGCCTATTAGTGTTGCCTTATCTGTGCCTATCAGTGTCGCCTTATCTGTGCCCATCAGTGCAGCCCATCAGTGCCCATCAGTGCAGCCTCATCAGCGAATATCAATGAAGGATAAAAATGAACCGTTTGCTAAATTTTATAACAAACTATTAAACTTTTTTTTTTTTCAAAAGTTTTTGTCTTTTTTTGTTTGTTTAGCAAAAAAATAAAAAAAAACACCAGTGGTGATTAAATACCACCAAAAGAAAGCTCCATTTGTGTGAAAAAAATGATAAAAATTTAGTTTGAGTAAAGTGCAGCATGACCGCACAATTGTCATTCAAAATGTGACAGCGCTGAAAGCTGAAAATTGGTCTGGGCAGGAAGGGGGGTTTAAAGTGGGGTTCCACCCAAAAAAACAAAAATACCTGAAAAATTCTAAAAAAAAAAAAACAAAAAAAATTTGGATATTTTTTTTTTTTTTACTTACCTCTAAATGCCTGTTGCTAGGTGGTCCCTCGTAGTCTGCCTCTTCCTTTGCCTGGGCTGGTGACATCACTTCCCCCTCGGCACAGGAAGGGCTCTGCTCCCTCCCTCCTGTCAATCATCTGGGACCCATTACAGGTCCCAGGTGATTGAGCGGCCAATCACGGCGCGCGGCGCCACTCGCGCATGCGCAGTGGGTGCCAGGCTGTGAAGCCACAGCCCGGTGCCCACAGTTGAAATGCCGGCGCCGACGAGCGGAGAGGGGGCCAGTGGGGCTTCGATCCCCCGCATCGCTGGACCCAGGGACAGGTAAGTGTCCAATTAAAAGTCAGCAGCTGCAGTATTTGTAGCTGCTGACTTTTAATTTTTTTTTTTTTTTTAATGGACCCCCTGGGTGGAACTCCTCTTTAAGTGCCCAGTAAGCAAGTGGTTAAATGTCCTCCTATGTACATCCATTATCAGTCACAATGAACGCTGCCTGCAGACATTACCGCTCTGTCGCCCTCGGATCCCACCAACTCACATGCTGCTCTCCCCCCCCATCACTGAAATAAACTAAGGGGTGGGGTCACCTGGTGACATCAATGACCATACATGGACAAGTTGAGGGCATGTGGCCTGGTATGGTTTATGGCCAAGGGGGTGCAGGCATATGGTTTATGGCCATACGCCCGCACCCCCTTTCCTTGGCCTACATGATCAAAAAAGGGTCTGGTATGGATTTTGGTGGGGGACCTCAAGTAATTTTTGCATTTTTGGTGTGAGGTCCCCCCCCTCAGAATTGGGGAGGAACTGCGTGCCATTCTTTTTTTTTAATTCTTACTGTCAGCTCTTTTGTTTACATTATGCTATCAGTGGGAAATCCCCCTTTGACAACAGAAATAATTCATGGTTGTTAGGATGCCGGTGGGTGCTGACTCCTTAACAACCAATATTTCTGAGCTGAACTGTCACATTTAGCAGTGGTATACCAGCTGCAGCCAGAGGGGGAAAACATGAAAAACACATTAAATACCGCATAATAAAAAATTTAAGGTATGCAATATTTAACATGCTTTTTTGGGGAAATGACTGACTTTCAAATAAATACCGCATAAGTTATTTTAGCTCCAACACTCATGCAGTATTAAACTCTTAGTGAATTGAGCCTCCTATCCTTAAAAACTGACACTTAAAGTAAACCTGCTGAGAAAATATATCCCCATCCAATCCTCACTCCCAATTTTCCATACACATTCCTATCACCTCCCCACACCCTTTAATCCAGGGGTCTTCAAACTACAACCCTCCAGTTGTTCAGGAACTACAATTCCCATCATGCCTAGTCATGTCTGTGAATGTCAGAGTTTTACAATGCCCCATGAGATGTGTAGTTCCGCAACAGCTGGAGGGCCGTAGTTTGAAGATTCCTGCTTTAATCGTTGACAGTACCTGCCTATTGAGCATTTCCCCACCAGTCATTAGAATCCCCCCACCAGTTTAAAAGGATGCAGTTGACATAGGAAAGCAAAGCACTGCTCCTCCACTGAAATGGCCACTGCCACATGGAGACACAGTGTGTAACAACAAGGCATGATAAGTCAGTTCTGGGAAAAAAATCTGCTTCGGGGAATTTACTGGCATGATGGGTTGAAGGAAAGTAAACTGCTCAATTACCCCATTAACAAGGTGTTAATGGGGAGAATCCCTTTTGCTGCACTATTGTATTCTGACAGCGGGAGGTTTCCCCTGCCATCGGAATACAATGATCACTGATGGTGGCTACAGCCACCAGCAATGCTCAGATAAAAAAAAAAACCTGAGAGGCTGGTTGTACTGAAGTTGATTGATAGATCCAGCCTACCCACAGATAGATCAAAACTTTTTCCCTCACTTCATGAAGATTTCTATTCACTTCCTGGTATGTCTGTAGCAAGATTTCTCTGAACTTACTTTAACTTTGCCCTCATACAGGACACATATCTCCTGTGGGGTGCCCCCAAGTTTCCACTGCCGGGACCACTAGCGTCTGAAGCAGCTGGCATCTCATCCAGTGGGCTGCCTGTCAGAATGATAGACTTCAAAGCTTTCCCTAGGCTCTGTAAGTTTAGGGAGAAAGGAGGGAAAATTTTACTGGGGAATGTAATGACCTGGGGTGGGGTGGTAACAAAGCTTTGTGCCCAGGGGGCAGAGGATTTGTGCTTGGAGAGGAGATTCTGAGGAGAAGATGATTTGTGCTGGGAGGAGTGATTGGAGGAAATATGTGATGAGAGGGGGGATTTCTGCTGAGAGGGAGGATTTGGGGAGGATCATGGCTGGTTGTACTGAAGTTGATCAATAGATCCAGCCTGCCCACAGAAAGATCAAAATGTATCCGGTTCCTGCTAAACCAACCAAATTTCTATTAATCCATGGCTGGCTTTAGTCTTAACCTTTTCCAACTCTTCATTAAATAACTAGCTCCTAAAACCTAACCATGAAGTTCCTATCCCAAAAGTTTAAATAAAATCATTAAACTCCTGATAATAATATAAAATGTATGTCTAGGCAAACTTTTTCTTTTTTTTTCTTTTCGTTTTGGATGGTGAAGAGAATGGTTAAATACCCAGTTAGGTTTTATTCCAGTTCTTGTCCTATAAATACCAACTGTCCAAGCACAGCCCTGCAACAATGTGTTCTATGCCAATGATATGCATCATATCCTGGGCTGCATCTCGAGATCACAGCATCACTATTATTTGAGGTACTGGGCATGTGCAGTAACTCAAAAAAGGGCTTTACTGAGGGGATCACAACAGCAATTAGGTGTTAGGGCCTGGACTTGAACCTAGGACCTCTATAGTGTGTGGCAATGACTCTGCTTGCTGAGCCACCCGGAATGCTGGTAAGCTCCATGGACAATTCCTTGAATGATCTTGCCTTGAATCTTGTTCGTCTTGAACCTTGAACTCTTTGCTCTTCCTATGGACTTCCTGATTTAAGCCATGTCACTGCACAAATGGGGCGTACACACGGTCGGACTTTTCGTCTACAAAAGTCCGAAAGCCTGTCCGACAGACTTTCGGCGGACTTGCGGCGGACTTGTGGCAGACTTTCTAACGAACGGACTTGCCTACACACGACCACACAAAAGTCCGACGGATTCGTACGTGATGACGTACACCAGACTAAAATAAGGAAGTTCATAGCCAGTAGCCAATAGCTGCCCTAGCGTGGGTTTTTGTCCGTCGGACTAGCACACAGACGAGCGGATTTCAGGGTCCGTCGTAGTTACGACGTAAAGATTTGAAGCATGTTTCAAATCTAAAGTCCGTCGGATTTGAGGCTGAAAAAGTCAGCTGAAAGTCCGGGGAAGCCCACACACGATCGGATTACCAGCCAGCTTTAGTCCGTCGGCGTCCGTTGGACTTTTGTAGACGAAAAGTCTGACCGTGTGTATGCCCCATTACTGTTTGCCAGATTACTGTGCCCTCTCCAGCCAATATCTCGATTTTGACTCTACTGCTACCATCCATATTTGCACTACCATTCGTTACCGACCTTTGGTTTGTTTCTCGACTACGCTTCTGCTTAATCCCAACTGCAACTATTAGTTACTGACCTTTGGCTTGTTTACTGACTACGCTTCTGCTTCATCCCTACCTGCTATATCTGCCACTGGATCCCGGTTTGCTCACCTCTTGGTTGGGCAATTCTGAGGACCGTGACCTGGTACTAACATGCAGCAAAGCCCATCTTCACTATCAGGAGCTCTGGTGAAGACCTGTTAGTACTTAGACCCTGCACCTCAGGTGAACCTGTGTCTTCAGCCAGGGTGACCTGCTTGTATACCTGTCCCGCTTGTTGGTGGGTGCTGCTCCACTACTATAGTTACTGGCCTCTGAGCCTGACTCCAGACCGTGACATTAGGGATGGGACTTCCAAGAAAGTGGGTGTATTTTCCTGGGCAGTACTGCCCAGGAGAGTACACATGCTCTGGGCAGGCCCACCTTTAAAGTGGGCATGATAAGTATTGGTTGTGGGGGAGGGTGGCAGTATCCTAAGGACTAGGAATGGAGATTCACCCTTTCTATTTGTACAGATGGCCATTGTCATGGGACAGAAAGTGATGGAAAATCCAAACATTCATGCTTGTGACCAAAACAGGTAATAAGGGAGAATCTTCCAATGGGGTCACAATTGTCTAGGAAGGGGTTTTCCCTCATTTCATGAAGATTTCTATTCACTTCCTGGTATGTATGTAGCAAGATTTCTCTGAACTCACTCTAGCTTTGCCCACACATATTGGAGCACTACACTAGCATTACTAGTGCCGGACACACAGGACACATGTCCCACAGCTCCTATGGGGTGCCCCCAAGTTTCCAACGTCGGAACCACTAGCGTCTCAAGAAGCTGGCATCTCTTTCAGCGGGCTGCCTGTTAGAAAGATAGACTTCAGAGCCAAAGAAAGCTTTCTCTAGGCTCTGTAAGTTTAGGGAGAAAGGAGGGAAAATTTTACTGGGGAATGTAATGACCTGGGGTGGGCTGGTAACAAAGCTTTAAGATCAGGGGACAGAGATTTTGTGCTTGGAGAGGAGATTTGAGGGAGAAGATGATTTGTGTTGGGAGGAGTGATTGAAGAAAATATGTGATGAGAGGGGGGATTTTTGCTGAGAGGGAGGATTTGGGGAGGAACATCGCTTGTGCTGGGAGGTGGATTTTTTCTCAGGGGAGGATTTATGCTCAGTGGGGGGATTTCTAAGGGTAGATTGTTGATGTTGGGAGGACCTATTTTGGGTGGGAGGAAGAGGATTTGTGCTTATAAGGGGGGATGAGTTTTTTTTTGCTGCAAGGGGGGATTTAGGGGGCATGATTTGTACTTGGAGGTGGGAGAGAATTTCTGCTAGGAGGGGCAATGTTGGGGGAATTTGCACTGGCATGTGGGATTTGAGGGGGGGGGGGTTGTGCTGGGAGAGGGTATTTTGTAGGGGAAAGTAGATTTATGCTTGGAGGGGGATTTGCATTTTTGTATGGGGAGAATTTTGGCTTCCAGAGGAAAATTCAGCTTTGTGTGAGATGAGCATGCATATTAATACTGGATTTTTTTGTTGGGATCATTTTGGTTATGAAGGGGAGTGGGGGAGATATTGCTTGTGGGAGGGTGGTTGTACCCCTAAACTCTCACCCTGATGCCTGCATTCTCCTAATTTTGTAATAATGACCTTTACATTCTTCTGACCCCTGCACCCTGCACACCACACATTTCTAGCCCCTGCAGTTTTTGCATTAGATCCTCTTGTCCATTCCACATGATTAATTACACTCACTTGACCCCTGCATTTTGTGCATTATGTATTCCTGACCCCTGCAGTGTGTGCTTTACATATTCTTAAGTCTATGTATCATGTATTCCTAAACCATAGCACTCTATACATTATGTACTCGAACCCCAGAATCCTGTGCATTATGAATTCCTGACCCTTGCAATCTATGTATTACATATTCCTTACCCCTACGCACTGTGCAGTATGCACTCCCAAACCTTTTACTCTTTGTATTAAACAATCACTTAACCCCCTGTGTGTGCCACATTGTTGCTTTCATTTGGGTGCCCAAATGTGTCTCAAGTATTTTACAATCCTAGCAGTGCTATTAGTAAGATTGAGTGCATGCCCACACTCCAAGATCTCCACATTGGATTAATACAGCCCATGACCCAATACACGGGCTCATTTGTGCACACATACATGCACGTGCTAATGCTAGTACACATTAGCATGAATAAGTGTGCAAGTTTGACATTGTCTTTGTTGTCAATCACTACTGAAAGCATAGCACACCGAGAAGAAGTTGCTGAGAGGTCGTCAGCTCCTGCGATCTGTGACCTAATCCGTATTGTCCTCCTCTGTGTTTGACCCAGCCTGCCTTCTGACACCACCGTATCCAGATCGTATGTTGCTGACTTTATTTTGTGTCCTGACTTTGTCTCCTGCCTGACATTGACCTCGGCCTGGCTTCTGACCCTGCTTTCACCTTCCAATTTAGTACATTGGCTGCCCAGCTTTTGCTGACCCATCTTGACTTCAGCTTGTTTTCTGCACCTGTGGGTCCCATGTGCCATCATTTTCACAAGTTCCAGTTTGAGCATCCACAGCTTCCCAGGAGTACCCCCACTAACTTCAAATCAGCTGCTGAACCCGGTCCTACCGCAGACTCCCATCCATGCCACTTCTTATCTTGCTACACCCTGTTACCAACACCAGGGGGTATAGGACAGGAGGTGTAGGGGAATCTTCTCATTCTCTCTGACTCTACCAGTTACATGACAAATGCTCTGGGAGCTCTATATAATGTAACAATAAGTGGTAGTCATATCCAGAAGCTCTTTTAATAATCCTGGCTACACTCAATCTATAAAATAGTAAATGAGATACATTGATCGGACTTTATTATGGTTTCTGGCATTGCAATAGTGGAATATACCTTTAAAATAAGAAGGAGCAACTTCAATCAATGTCTACATAAAAAAAAGCGTATTACTGAAATAACATTTCATCAGCTGAAGCACCATCATTATACTGATAAAGCACCTGTAATTTAGACTTTTTCATAAAGATTAAATTGCTGTGCACACAGCATGCTATTGTTAATAAAAAGGATAAAAGATCCTAAAGGAGATGACGATCCAAGATTGGGAGCCTAGTAGAAAATGTATTGTTTTGCCTTGTAATGAGCTGCTATAGAGGTGTGCAGATTATCATTCAGAGAATCACACAGTAAATGGATGATTGATTAGAGGCAAAGTAATTATTTTGCTTTACACTTTTGAAGCCTTATTTTCCAAAAATAATGATGGACAAAAACTGTAGCAATAACAAAGCAACAGATGCACACTCTTATAACACAGAAAATGAAAACCAGTGAATTTGGAAATGCATATTTCATCAGGACACGTGACTAGTTTCATCCCTTTCTTGTGTACATTTTTCCACTGCTGCAAAATGACAGTTGTAGGATTCTCTACAATTTGTAACGAAGAGGATTACAAAGCAAAATCCGAATGCAATACCAGAAAAACAAACCTTTATTAAAAAAAATAACAAAAACTTTTGCCTTAATTAAGTTCAGTAATTCACTCCTGCTAAATTTGGTCTGCCGAAGTCAACGCAGCACAAGGTGATTCTGGTTGCTATGGCTTCCAGCACATGACACCCATATAGGGTGACCACATTTCCAAACTGCCATTCAGGGACCCCCCCCCAGCATGCACTGGTTGATGCTGTCACAAGGAGGCGGTGCCACAATGTGATGTCGCTGGGTGGCCCTGTCCCTTACCTATTTAAGAAATGTTACTCGGCTTACAAAGCATTTGGCGGGTGGCCGTGCTCAAAAGCGGAGTGGGTTTTTTTCGTTTGGGGTCGGTCAGAGAATGCGGACATACTACGTGAGAGGGTCAGAGACTGTGGGCATACTACAGGATACGGTCAGAGACTGCAGACATGCTACAGGAGATGGTCAGAGACTGTGGGCATACTACAGGATACGGTCAGAGACTGCAGACATACTACAGGATACGGTCAGAGACTGCAGACATGCTACAGGAGACGGTCAGAGACTGCGGGCATACTACAGGAGACGGTCAGAGACTGCAGACATGCTACAGGAGACGGTCAGAGACTGTGGGCATGCTACAGGAGACGGTTAGAGACTGCAGACATGCTACAGGAGACGGTCAGAGACTGCGGGCATACTACAAGAGATGGTCAGAGACTGCGGGCATACTACAGGAGACAGTCAGAGACTGCAGCCATACTATAGGAGATGGTCAGAGACTGCAGCCATACTATAGGAGATGGTCAGAGACTGCGGGCATACTACAGGAGATGGTCAGAGACTGCAGCCATACTATAGGAGATGGTCAGAGACTGCAGCCATACTACAGGAGATGGTCAGAGACTGCGGGCATACTACAGGAGATGGTCAGAGACTGCGGGCATACTACAGGAGACGGTGGTGTTCTCTACATGGTTAACCCTTTCACTTAGGATATCTTCTTTTTGTTGTGCTATACAGTTCATTAGATCAGCCTGCAGGGACACTCTAAGGGAGAGCAGCATATCTTTTAATACTGTATCTGACACTGGCTGGCCAGATGTAAGAAAAGCAGCTATAGGGTCTGAGAGAGGCCTGGATGCTGCAAAATCTGCTCCTACCTCATCCTGCATGGCATCCTCGCCTGAGGGGGATGGATCCCTGATAGGTTTAGACTTTTCTGGGCTTGAGAAGGTAGGAGTGAATGTACCCGAGCCATTTGTGTCACCAGCGGCGGCCGAGGGAGAAGCTGCAGAGGCATACACTAGAAGGCCGGCTGTGGACCGAGTAACATGCTGTCGCCATCTTGCCGAGGCTCACAGGAGACCATTGGAAAGAAGCCGAAGAGCTTACAGGGTTGAGGCGCTTGCTTCTTTCGTCAGGTGGACTTGGAGGCGCGCTGCTCAGCCGTAGGGTGCCCACTGCCCACGTGTCAGCCGACGTCACTGGTTGCTAGACGCGGGGCGGCCCTAGCCTAGCAACCAGTTCGGCAAATGATTATCAGGGTAGCGGTGTGGTTTTTTTTTTCATTCCGGGACACTGTATTGTCCCGGAATGAAGGTGACCGGGATATGGGACAAAAATCAGAATTAAGGGACAATCCTGGGCAATCCGGGACACGTGGGCACACTACACCCATACAGGAAGTGGAGGGCATGTTTGCCACAAAGGGACAAAGGCTCTAAAAGCAGTAAAAACATTGTAAGAGTTTATAACCACTTAAGGACCGAGCCTCTTTTTGAGATTTGTTGTTTACGAGTTAAAAACAGTTTTTTTTGCTAAAAAATTACTTAGAACCCCCAAGCATTATACATTTTTTTCTAACACCCTAGAGAATAAAATGACGGTCGATGCAATACTTTCTGTCACACCGTAATTGCACAGTGGTCTTACAAGCGCACTTTTTTTGAAAAAAATACACCTTTTTTAATTAAAAAATAAGACACCAGTAAAGTTAGCCCAATTTTTTTATATTGTGAAAGATAATGTTACGCTGATTTGATACCCAACATGTCACGCTTCAAAATTGCGTCCGGTCGTGGAATGGCGACAAACTTTTACCCTTAAAAATCTCCGTAGGCAACGTTTAAAAAATTCTACAGGTTGCATGTTTTGCGTTACAGAGGAGATCTAGGGCTAGAATTATTGCTCTCGCTCTACCGATCGTGGCGATACCTCACATATGTGGCTTGAACACTGTTTTCACATGCAGGCGCTACTCTCGTATGCATTCGCCTCTGCATACGAGCTCGGTGGGACGGGGCGCGTTTAAACTTTTTTATTATTATTATTTATTTTACCTTTTATTTTTACACTGTTCTTCTAAATAAAAAAATGGTGTCACTTTTATTCATATTACAAGGAATGTAAACATCCCTTGTAATAGAAAAAAAAGCGTGACAAGACCTCTTAAATATGAGATCTGGGGTCAGAAATACCTCAGATCTCATATTTGAGATTGCACTAAAATGCAATTAAAAAAAAATGTCATTTTAAAAAATATTTTTTTAAAAATGGCCCTTTAAGAGCTATGGGCGGAAGTGACGTTTTGATGTCGCTTCCGCCCTGCAATGGTATGGAGACGGGTGGGGGCCATCTTCCCCTCACTTGTCTCCATACCAGACAAGGGGCAACATCCAATCGCCTCTGCCACTGCCGACGGCTCCGGCAATCGGTGGAGGGCACCAGAGCGCGGTGGGAGGGGGGCCCCTCTCCCGCTGCCGATAAAAGTGATCTTGCGGCAAATCTGCCACAGAGACCACTCTTATCGGAAAGCGGACAGCCGGCCGAATAAGAGGATACCGGGGTTATGGCAGCTAGCTGCTGCCATACTGTAACAACGATATTCCTCTTCAAAGTTAGGACGTATATCGGCATGCGGCTGTCCGTAAGTGGTTAACCTATTCGCACTCTATGAAAAACATAAACCCACAACAGTAAAATCAGTCTGTATATGCAGTAAAGCATGCTTGTTATACTCACTGTGGAACCTAAGGGGTTAAGCCTCTGCATTGGATAAAAAGGCTGTTTTATCCTGTTTCTCTGATCCTCCCCTTCTTTTACTGTCCCCAATCCATCTCCCGATAAAACGGAGCATTGGGTACAAGCTGCACATTCTCAGTTTGGTGTGTATTGCTAGAGAGTTTTTTTTGTTTTGTTTTGGGAGTGAATGTGATCAGCACAGGGCCAATCAGCAATGCCCAGCAGAAGGTCAGGGGTCCTGCAGCCTCCTAGGACAACCATATTAGAATGAAAACTCCTACAAGCTTCAACCACATACTGATAGAAATCACAAGACCGCTATATACTGCTGATGAAAAAAGGTATTTAGCAGTTTTTTTGTTTACTAAAACGATTGCATTTCCATGTTCTGTGTACCGTGGGAGACTAGATATAGTGAATGCAGGCTCCTGGGTTTAGTAACACTTTAAACACAAACATTTAGACCCCTTTCACACTGGAGCGTTTTGCAGGCGCTATAGCGTTAAAAATAGCGCCTGCAAATCGCCCTAAAACAGCTGCTCCATTCACTCTAGTGTGAAAGCCCGAGGGCTTTCACACTGGAGAGAATAGCGCCGCTTTACCACTGACTCCGGTGGCGGCACAGTGTGAATGGGGTCTTAGGCATCCCCAGTAATTTTCTTAAAGTGGTGTTCCAGCCGATATGATAATTTTTAAATAAAAAATACCTCTATAATACACAAGCTTAATGTATTCTAGTAAAGTTAGTCTGTAAACTAAGGTCTGTTTTGTTAGTTTATAGCAGTAGTTTGTTATTTTATAAACTTACAGCAGGCCGTGGCCATCTTAAGTGTGGGCATCTGAAGCCAGACTGTATTTCTTCCTGGATCTCATCCTTGCAGATCTCGCACATGCTCAGTGCAGCACAAGCAGTGCAATAGGTTTCAGGTCAGGTTTCCATAGCAACGGCAGTGTCAGAGGAAGTTGCCGCCCCTTCCCAGAAGGCATTGCAAATAGGAAATGTTGCGATGGGCCGCGGCCAGGGAGGAGGAAGTGAAAAATGAATACAGCAGATATACAGTAGGTGCTGAGAAAAAAATTTAAAAATATCCAATTCTTTTACAGTGCACAGTTTAGTGAGGGATGCTGAAGAGTTTAAGTACTTTGCAGACAGCCTTTCACCTCAGCACAAGGATTTTTTCTGCAGCACTTCTGGTAAGAAGATTATACCATATAAAAATTCATTATCCAAGTTAAAGACCAACTCCATGTTAAGTTTATTAAATGCCCCCTTCCAAAGGTTTAAAAAAGACAAAAAAAAAAAAAAAAAAAAAAAAGCATCTCTGACTGCAATACTCAATTCAATGTAGAGCTGTCCTTCGAGTGCCTCTTCTTCTCCACAAGATGTCATCAGTGTTCTGGGTGAAAGACTAAGTGCAGGAGGTCTTGGCCCTGACCCTGAGCACAGCACCTTGCACTCACAGTGTATTAAGGTATAAGAGAAATACACTGGGGTTGATTTACTAAAGGCAAATCCACTTTGCACTACAAGTGCACTGAAAGATCCCTGTAGATCTCAGGGGAAGCTCTGAAATGAGGGGAAGCTCTGCAGATTTTATCATTGAATCATGTGCAAGCTAAAATGCTGTTTTTTATTTTCCTTGCATGCCCCCTCAGATCTACAGCAATTTGCAGTGCACTTGTAGTGCAAAGTGTATTTGCCTTTAGTAAATAACCCCCAATGTCTCTGTTTCACCCAAGACTTCCTATCTCCAGGATAAGACCAAAAAAGTCATGTGAGGGCCCAGAAGACTTCAGAAAACGGTGTTACTCATACCTTACCCTCACCACCCGAGTGGTAGGTTAATGCTACCAGAGCAGGTCTGTTGTCTTTTCAAGTGTCATAATTTGCGTGTGTTTGTAAGAAAGATATGTAGGATATATGGTGACATATTGGTTCTTCTGGCAGCCTTCTTCGGGGTGGACCTGCACCCCGCTGCCGTTTATTTCCTCCTTTGTCTCACCCCCCCCCCCAAAAAAACCCCACTTTGCTACAATGTAAAGTAGTGAGTGTACATCTTGTATAACAGTGTAGATTTGCTGTCCCCTCAAAATAACTCAACACACAGCCATTAATGTCTAAACCGTTGGCAACAAAAATGAGTACATGAGTAAAAATGTCCAAATTGGGCCCAAATAGCCATTTTCCCTCCCCGGTGTCATGTGTCTCGTTAGTGTTACAAGGTCTCAGGTGTGAATGGGGAGCAGGTGTGTTAAATTTGGTGTTATTGCTCTCACTCTCTCATACTGGTCACTGGAAGTTCAACATGGCACCTCATGGCAAATAACTCTCTAAGGATCTGAAAAAAAGAATTGTTGCTCTACATAAAGATGGCCTAGGCTATAAGAAGATTGCCAAGACCCTGAAACTGAGCTGCAGCACGGTGGCCAAGAACAGGCCTCGCCATGGTTGACCAATGGAGTTGAGTGCACATGCTCAGCGTCATACCCAGAGGTTGTCTTTGGGAAATAGATGTATGGGTGCTGCCAGCATTGCTGCAGAGTTTGAAGGGGTGGGGGGTCAGCCTGTCAGTGCTCAGACCATACACCGCACACTGCATCAAACTGGTCTGCATGGCTGTCATCCCAGAAGGAAGCCTCTTCTAAAGATGATGCACAAGAAAGCCTGCAAACAATTTGCTGAAAACAAGCAGACCACAGGACATGGATTACTGGAACCATGTCCTTTGGTCTGATGAGACCAAGATAAACTAATTTGGTTCAGATGGTGTCAAGCGTGTGTCGTGGCAACCAGGTGAGGGGTACAAAGACAAATGTGTCTTGCCTACAGTCAATAGATTTTTTCTTTACTGTCAGCTTGTGCCCCTCGCTCCGCCACGCTCCCGTGGTGAGTTCATGTGCATGATGGGCGGTTTTCTATACTTTGTGAGTGGAATTAGCTGTCTACTGCAGCAAAAAAATAAAACTCTGTAATGGGCAGATATAAAACTTTGTGATGGGCGGATTTTTAGATTTCTTGCGGGCGTATTTGGATGGCCAGTGCAGCAAAAAAATAAAACTTTGTGATGGGCGGATTTTACAATTTCTTGTGGGCGGAATTACATGGACAGTGCAGCAAAAAAATATCACTTTGTGATGGCCGCATTTTTACATTTCTTATGGGCGGATTTATGGGCACTTTGGGGCGGAATTAGATGGCCAGTGCTGCAAAATATAAAAACTTTGTGATGGTCGGATTTCTACTATGACCCACCTTAGCGCAAATGCAGTGAGCCGGCTGCATGAGAGGCATTTTCCGTATGTCCTCCCTGGTACCCCTGCCCACAGAACACCCCAAAGTCATGTCTGCATAAAACATGGATTTAGGCGCGACACTCGCTTTTATTGTCCCTCCTGTCCTGACCAACCTGGTCTCTGCATCGGTGACTGTTTCAAACGCTACTACACACTAGTGGAGTATTAGCGTAGGGTACGGAATTGCACAGTCCTAGGGCACACTTACACAGGGTCTCGAAAGATGAGATGGCCATCACATTTTGAGAGACCCTAATCTGGAACGTTTACAGTTTACAGTTTATATAAAAGTGCAAAAAAAACACACAAAAAAATAAAAAACATAGTTTTTTTTTATTTTTCTTCTCTCTCTATTGTTCTCTCTCTTATGTTCACTCTCTATTGTCCACTTTATTGTTCGCTCTCTGTTGTTCTATATCTTTTGTTCTCCCTCTATTGTTACTGTATTTTAGAACTGTAATGTTTTATTTTTACTTTATGTTAAAAATAAATGTTTATGTTTTATTGTATTTGCTTTGCAGGTATGGTATGTCTTACTGTTATATTGTAATGTTACTTTGTTTTATTGTTAAACAATTATTTGCTTAGCAGGTATGCCATTCAGCTGCAGCATAGGTTTATTTATTCTGACAGCAACAGCATTTGCTCCCACGATTCGTAAAGCTGTGACTCCAGCGCTGTAGGAGGTGATTTCACCACCACAGTTAAAAAAGCATATATACCGAAGCATGGGGGCAGGGGTGGAAGAGCGATTTGCTCCTAACATTAGGGGCGGATTGCCCCCATGCTTCGGTATATATTTTGTAGGCATAGATTGCGTTAAAAAATCAAGTTGTTTTATTGAGTTAATGTTTTATTGTTACAATTGTTTGCTTTTCAGGTACGCCATTCAGCTGCAGCACTGATTTATTTATCTTGACAGCAACAGCGTTTGATCTCACGATACGTAAATCAGTGACTCCAACACTGTAGGAGGTGATTTAGATAAGGCTTTTAACCACTTCAGCCCCGGAAGGATTTACCCCCTTCCTGACCAGAGCACTTTTTACAATTTGGCACTGCGTCGCTTTAACTGCTAATTGCGCGGTCAATGCTGTACCCAAACAAAATTTGCGTCCTTTTCTTCCCACAAATAGAGCTTTCTTTTGATGGTATTTGATCACCTCTGACGTTTTTATTTTTTTCGCTATACACGGAAAAAGACCGAAAATTTTGAAAAAAAATGATATTTTCTACTTTTTGTTCTAAAAAAAATCCAATAAACTCAATTTTAGTCATACATTTAGGCCAAAATGTATTCGGCCATATGTCTTTGGTAAAAAAAAATGTCAATAAGTGTATATTTATTGGTTTGCGCAAAAGTTATAGCGCCTACAAACTAGGGTACATTTTCTGGAATTTACACAGCCTTTAATTTATGACTGCCTATGTCGTTTCTTGAGGTGCTAAAATGGCAGGGCAGTACAAACCCCCCCAAATGACCCCATTTTGGAAAGTAGACACCCCAAGGAAATTGCTGAGAGGCATGTTGAGCCCATTGAATATTCATTTTTTTTGTCCCAAGTGATTGAATAATGACAAAAAAAAAAAAAAAATTACAAAAAGTTGTCACTAAATGATATATTGCTCACACAGGCCATGGGCATATGTGGAATTGCACCCCAAAATACATTTAGCTGCTTCTCCTGAGTATGGGGATACCACATGTGTGGGACTTTTTGGGAGCCTAGCCGTGTACGGGGCCCTGAAAACCAATCACTGCCTTCAGGATTTCTAAGGGCGTAAATTTTTGATTTTACTCCTCACTACCTATCAGAGTTTTGAAGGCCATAAAATGCCCAGATGGCATAAAAAACCCCAAATGACCCCATTTTGGAAAGTAGACACCCCAAGCTATTTGCTTTGAGGCATGTTGAGTCCATGGAATATTTTATATTTTGACACAAGTTGCGGGAAAGTGACAAATTTTTTTTTTTTTTTTTGCACAAAGTTGTCACTAAATGATATATTGCTCACACAGGCCATGGGCATATGTGGAATTGCACCCCAAAATACATTTAGCTGCTTCTCCTGAGTATGGGGATACCACATGTGTGGGACTTTTTAGGAGCCTAGCCGCGTACGGGACCCCGAAAACCAATCACCGCCTTCAGGATTTCTAAGGGTGTAAATTTTTGATTTCACTCTTCACTGCCTATCACAGTTTCGGAGGCCATGGAATGCCCAGGTGGCACAAACCCCCCCAAATGACCCCATTTTGGAAAGTAGACACCCCAAGCTATTATTAGCTACGCTAATACTCAACTAGTGAATGGTAGCGTTCAAAACATTCACCAATGCAAAGACCAGGATTGTCAGGACAGGAGGGACAATAATAGCGTGTGTCACGCCTATATCCGCGCTTGCTGCAGACACAACATCTTTTTTGGGGGGGTTCGTTGGGTAGGGGTACTCGGGAGGACATAAAGAAAATGCCTCTCATGCAGCCGACTGCATTTGGTTGGGGATGTGAATGGGGGAAGTACGGGTGCTGCAGAAGCGGTGGGTTCCCAATTAGGATTGGCGAATGCAGCAGGAAGGGCATTATGGGCACGATGGGCCTGTGTTTGTCTTCTTCTTGGTGGCAGCGGGACACTACTTGTGCTTGCCACCTCACCAGCTTGAACTGCACTTATGGGACTCGCCACGTCACCAAGTGTTACTGCAGTGCTGGTTTGACTAAGACTGGGGTGTACTAGGCCGCTGGTGCTTGCCAGTTCACCAAAACGCTACCAAAAAAACTATTAGCGATCAGGGATCAGGCCTGACTCTGCGAACGCTGCAGTTATGTGTTTAGTGTTTTGTAAGTGACAGTGATTGATCGATACTGCACTTGGGTGGGCTGGGCTGGGCCGGGCCAGGCGAAGGGGCAAAACGCAAGTGCTAGCAGGTATCTGGGATGATCCCGCTAACACTGCGTTTTTGGGAACCCTAAACTGCTGGGGACGCCAGTATAGATCTGATCGGATCAGATATTGATCTGTTCAGATACTATACCACTAAGGGAGGTGTACGTTGCGTGCGTGGGTGTTAGCGGTACTGGCACTAACCTGACGCTGCCTGGGGCAGGTGCTTGCCAGTTCACCAAAACGCTACCAAAAAAACTGTTAGCGATCGCAGGGATCAGGCCTGACTCTGCGAACGCTGCAGTTATGCGTTTAGTGTTTTGTAAGTGACAGTGATCGATCGATACTGCACTTGGGTGGGCTGGGCTGGGCCGAGCGGAGGGGCAAAACGCAGGTGCTAGCAGGTATCTGGGCTGATCCTGCTAACACTGCGTTTTTGGGAACCCTAAACTGCTGGGGACGCTAGTATAGATCTGATCGGATCAGATATTGATGCGTTCAGATACTATACCACTAAGGGAGGCGTATGCTGCGTGCGTGGGTGTTAGCGATACTGGCGCTAATCTGACGCTGCCTGGGGCGACGCATATCACCGCCGGGCGATCGGGGGGCTAAACCTTTATTAGGTAATAAACAGCGGGTGCCCTGACACTATAAAAAATAAACGAACTAACCAGCGTCACCCGTAGCGCTTATACGGTGATCAGTGGTGAAGGGGTTAACTAGGGGGCAATCAAGGGGTTAAAACATTTATTAGGTAGTGTCACCAGCGACACTAATACAGCGATCAGAAAAATGATCGCTTAGCGACACTGGTGACGGGGGGTGATCAAGGGGTTAAAACTTTATTAGGGGGGGTTAAGGGGGTATCCTAGACCTACAGGGGGCTAATACTAACTGCCCTAACACTTCTAACTGTCACAAACTGACACCATGCAGTAATCGGAAAAAAAAAAATACTGCTTGGTGTCAGTGTGACATAGGGAGGGGAGGGGTGATTGGGGGGCGATTGGGGGGGATCGGGGGTGTTATGAGTGCCTGGCATGTTCTACTGTGTGTGTGTGTTCACTCACTGTGAAGTCTTCTCTCCTCGGCGCCGGAACGGAAACTGCCGAGCCGAGGAGAGATGACATCACATCCTCTGCCTGTGTGTACTATACACAGGCAGGGGATGTTTCTCATTGGCTGGGAGTGATCGCGAGGGGGGGGCCACGATCGGATGACCTCCCCCTCGCTTCTCAATGCTCCCAGACAAATGCTGACCGCCGCTGGCACCAGGTACGTGATTTTGCCTGCCCGTGCCATTCTGCTCACGTATATAGGCGTGAGGCGGTCGGCAAGTGGTTAAAGGCTTTTAAAAATGAATTTAATTTGTCGCCGCTGCACGGTTGTGTGCAATTTTAAAGCATGCCGTGTTTGGTATCTATGTACTCGGCATAAGATCATCTTTTTAATTTCATCAAACATTTGGGCAATATAAAGTGTTTTAGTGCATTAAAATAAAAAATAGTGTTTTTTTTCCAAAAACATTGGAAAGCAGGGGCATATAATTATCCAGGAATTTAATTGCCATTAGATCTTCAGGAATTATACTCCCGAAACTATTTGCCCCTGCATAGATATTTGCAGTTAGATGCTAAACACTGGGATAATCCATTCCTCTCAAGGGTTGGCAGAGCAGCCGAGCTGAAAAATGACTGTACCCACCAGATTTCTGTATGTCTTTCAGGTCATACCCATTAAATTTCGGCCAGAATTTTTTGCCTCTCTGAGGACTTTCAGCACTTTTATCTTTTAAAGCAGCTACACTGAGAAAAAATGATCAAATTATCACAATTATCTCTCCCAAAAGACATAGAAAACATTGGCCTTCCTAAAATGAAGCTCTACCATAGAGCATGTCAATTGACAAGAATTGTGGACTTGCACCGGCACTCATCCTTAAAAGATTGGGACAACTTAGAAAAATCCTTCACTCAGGGTGCATTGACAATGATGCATAGGGAAGACATGGAGAGACTTAGGGAAGCTTTGAAAAGTCAACCACTTATAGGGCCAATGCTACAGTGCTTTTGCCTGAATTGTAATGCCCCGTACACACGGTCGGATTTTCAGATGGAAAATGTCCGATCAGATCATGTTGTCGGAAATTCCGACCGTGTGTGGGCTCCATCGGACATTTTCCATCGGATTTTCCGACACACAAAGTTGGAGAGCAGGAGATAAAATTTTCCGACAACAAAATCCGTTGTCGGAATTTCCGATCGTGTGTACACAAATCCGACGGACAAAGTGCCACGCATGCTCAGAATAAATAAAGAGATAAAAGCTATTGGCCACTGCCCCGTTTATAGTCCCGACGTACATGTTTTACGTCACCGCGTTTAAAACGATCGGATTTTCCGACAACTTTGTGTGACCGTGTGTATGCAAGACAAGTTTGAGCCAACATCCGTCGGAAAAAATCCTAGGATTTTGTTGTCGGAATGTCCGAACAAAGTCCGACCGTGTGTACGGGGCATAAGACTTCAACACTGTCTTTGATACCAGGTCTTTTGACCTTTATGAAAGAAAATCCAGATGTTACAACTTCCTTTTTTTACAACTCAGTTTTTCATGACAACGATTGAGGTGATTGTAGTCATATTAGTGCATTTGCGATAGAAACAATTGGGTACTGTCTGTGATACTTTTTGCACTAACATACAATTTTTCAGGACAAACTTTCAGGGTATGTCCCCTTCTTCAAGATCCGAGCAGTACTTAAGAAGGTCTTTTCTTTAACCAAGACTTTTAAAACTGCCTAGACTTCACTACACAAAGTGTGGACACTCAATTCCCCATGTGGTCCTACCTGCAGACATTTCCTAATACCAGGGATACCTATAGCAGACCACATGCCACTTTTAGGAAAATATGTATTGCATAAACACTGCAAAAACATTTAATCTCAGCCATTTACAGGTATACTCTTTGTAAACACAATACCCAACAAATTCTTAATTGCAATGAAAACATGGAAATGATAGTTAGATATTACTTTGTCAGATGAAGACTGAGTTGGAGTCCACACTACAATACATGAAGAATCTCTGAATGTGACAACACAAGAACACAATAACAAAGTATACTCCAGATGGTACAGAGCCCCTATCATACTTCACAAAATCTATCCTCCTGTAGCAGATAAATGCTGGAGATGTGGAGGGGTCATTACACACTTGGTGGCATTGTCCTGACATATACCCTTTTTGGGAAATGATAAACAACATTATTTCACAGATTATGAGCTATCATCTTGACTTTTCTCTAGTCCAACATTTACTTCACCACCTACCGTTAAAGGGGCAATACATATCCCAAATCCCTAGCTATGCATATGGTGAATGACATATGACATATACCGCATATTGGTGATGAGAATAATGAAACCTTTAGATCTGCCTGCAACTAGATAATTTGGGACCCAACTAAAGCAAACAGGAATTAGAATTTCTGTTGCATTTGGTGGGACCTGAGGTTCAGGACAGTTTGAAAGAAGAAGAAGAAGAAACAGACTACTTGAGTATCTATTCCCATTGAAAGATATTTGTACAGTATGTTAAGGCAAGCTGCACAAAGTAGGGGAAACAATTGATAGTTACTGTATGTGACCAAGGTAAAATGTTTAGCAAAGCCTTCTGATCTTGACACAGCAACAGGAAATAATCTGAAACCAGGTTATTGAAAAATGTACATTTCAGCTACTCAGAAGAAGATTACAGTCTAATACATAGTAGTTTGCAGGAGATCACAAGGATTGTTGAATTACAGTATCTGAGTCCAAGCTTTATACAGTATAATGAGAATGAAGAGTCTGCATCAGTCAATGCAATCTGCAAACCTGCATACAAGAGGAAAACCTGAGCACAATAACAGTATCTAAGAAGTCATATCTGGGTAGCTTGCACTAAATGTGGTGGAATGGGTCACATGAGTCAGAGCTGCACTGTGGCACTGAAAAAACTATACACAGAAAAATGGGTAATTTGGCAGCTATTTGCTGCAGTAAAATCTCTGATAACTACAAACCACTATTATATACAGTGAATATGTGTATATATGTATATACATATATACTATATATATATATATATATATATATATATATATATATATATATATATATATATAATATATATTATATATATATATCGTATACAAAGGATTTCCTTTTGAAAAGCAACCATATACTGTGTAAATTGGATACCCAGGTTGTCCTCAAGAATTTAGTTAGAGAGTCAATGGAGACACAATTATTTAGAATTCATCATTTGTTAAAGCAGAATTAATCCTCACTCAGTAAGCAGTCAGTTAAGCATGCTTAAAGACTTTCTGGACCGGTTTATAGTTTGACATGTTATTATTACTTGCAAAAAACCCTGTGCTATTATTTATAAAAAAAATATACTACCATAGAAAAAAAAAAAAAAAGTGAAACAGGAACTATCACTCCACAGTGCAATCACGACATTAATATCAATAAATGTATAGCTACAAACAGTGAAGCTCTCCTTAACCACTTCAGCCCCAGAAGAATTTACCCCCTTCCTGACCAGAGCACCTTTTGTGATTCGGCACTGCATCGATTTAACTGACAGTTGCGCGGTCGTGCAACGTTGCACCCAAACAAAATTGGCTTCTTTTTTTTCCCTCAAATAGAGCTTTCTTTTGGTGGTATTTGATCGCCTCTACGGTTTTTATTTTTAGCGCTATAAACAAAAAAAGAGCGACAATTTTGAAAAAAACAATATTTTGTACTTTTTGCTGTAATAAATATCCTCATTTTTTTTTTTTAAAAAAAGCTATTTTTTTCTCAGTTTAGGCCGATATGTATTCTTCTACATATTTTTGGTAAAAAAAAACGCATAAGCGTATATTGATTGGTTTGCGCAAAAGTTATAGCATCTACAAAATAGGGGATAGATTTATAGCATTTTTATTATTTTTCTTTTTACTAGTAATGGCGGCGATCTGCGATTTTTATCATGACTGCGACATTATGGCAGACACATGGGACAATTTTAACACATTTTTGGGACCATTGGCATTAATACAGCGATCAATGCTATAAAAATGCATTGATTACTGTAAAAATGTCAATGGCAGTGAAGAGGTTAACACTAGGGGGGGATCAAGGGGTTAACTGTGTTCCCAGGGAGGTGATTCTAACTGAAGGGGGAGGGGACTAACTAGAGGAAGTGACAGATTGTGGTTTTTAGCTAATAGGAACACACGATCTGTCACTCCTCTCAGAACAGAACAGGGAAGTGTGTGTTTACACACACTCATCCCTGTTCTGAGTCTCTTGCTTACGATCGCTCGAGGCCGGCGGTCATCGCGACCGTCGGCCACGAGCATCGGCACCCCTGCTGTGCAGTGGGGGTGCCGATGCTCCAGCGGCGCATGCGCGCCTGCTACCCCGACCCCGCAAGCCGATGTATAGCTACGCCGACTCACGCAGGGGAGTCAACCTGCCGCAGTATAACTGTGGCGGCTGGTCGGGAAGCGGTTAATATAAAATTAAAATCAGTGGAGGCCGCTTCTCCCAGTGCGACTTCAAAGACATTATCTGCTTGATGGGGTGAGTCCGTGCATACAGAGAGACATTCTCTTCCTGGCCGAACAGACTCCCTGGCCAATCGGGGCTTCCTATTTGGCTGGGAGGGGAATCAGGAAGACAATAGCAAATATTAATTCGCTATTGTCGCACAACTGGGTGGCCACAAGCTCTAATCATGTGCTTAAAAAAAAAAAACTAATTGAAATCCATGCGTCCAGAGCCCAGCATGTAGATTAGGGGCTGGGCGCATGGATTAGGGGGCGGCACCCCTGTGCCACGTATGGACAGGCTACCACTGAACTACATTATAAAATGTGGACTCAACTATACATATAAACAACAAAGCTCATAAATTTACACAATCATCATAAATCAAGAGCATGAAAAAGGAAGAGCTTAGAGAACAATCCTATACATCATCCAACTAGATTGTAAGTAAAAAAAATATGAAAACAGTCCCATTTATTATCCAAATAGATTGTAAGTGTCCAGAAAAAAAAAACACCACAGTTCATGTGCAATAAGTAGATCTGTCACACACACAGGTCCCACCTGAGTTACGCGTTTTGCCCCTCCGGACATTGTTTGAGAAAGCTTGGAGGAGAAATACGGTTGAGGTAAGTGGGACCTGTGTGAGGACATTACACTGGGAGGGGCCAGGCGCCATGTTGCTGAGCTGACAGATCTAAACCTACATCTACATGTCCTGTATATGCATGCTGTGAATAGACACTTGTATGTGTCTCTGCGCATTGTGAGCATTACTCCTTTGTATTCTTTTATTGGAAAGTCACTGGAAATACTACACTATTCGATCTTCTTTGCATATATCTCTTCAAGCCTTTTTATGCCAGAGTTGCGGAATTTGAAGATGCGACCTGGGTGCTGCTGATCTGTTGCTGATGTGATTAAAGCGCTTTTGCCCACCTTGATTATTTTAAGGGGTCCATCACATCAGGTGGTGGCAGTCCATGGTGGAAGATTTCTGATACTCTGGAATATTTACCTTTACTTGTGACACATTGTGGTGTGGTGGGTTTTTTTTCACGACACTTACAATCTAATCAGGTGATCTAACCTAACTGGATGATATATGGGACGGTTTTCATGTTTTTTTTTTTACTTACAATCTAGTTGGATGATGTATGGGATAATTTTCAATTTTTTTTTTTACTTTTTCTGCACATGATTTATGATGATTGTGTAAATTTATGAGCTTTGTTGTTTATGTGCCAAATGTGTAATTTCAGTCCACATTTAATAATGTAATCTTATATTAAGAAGCACTTCACTGTTAGTAGGTATACATGTTATTATTTTTTTTTTTTGGTGTCCCAGTAAAAGGTAACCCTTGACCAGACTTTAGAAATTTGATCACTTAATGTTTTTATTTATTTATTTTTTTTTTTAGCAAACTGTAAATGAGGATTTTTAGTTTCAATTTTTTTTTATTGTTTGTATTAATAATGTAGGAGTAAAACAAGAAAAGTAAGGAACAAGTACCCCAAGGGGGTTTTAGTAACAGCAGTTAGCATCTAGACAAAAACACATTACATTTTTAGAATATAATGAGCAAGGAAGCAAAGAGTAAACATAAACTTAACAGAGAATACCAGAGAGGTGCTAGGTTAAAGTCTGACCAAATATGTTATATCAGAGATTGCATGTAGAATAGCTTGATATTTAGAAAAGGGTGACATATACAGTATAAAACAAAAGTGAGTACACCCCTCACATTTTTGTAAATATTTTATTATATCTTTTCATGTGACAACACTGAAGAAATTACACTTTGCTACAATGTAAAGTAGTGAGTGCAAAGCTTGTATAACAGTGTAAATTTGCTGCCCCCTCAACATAACTCAACACACAGCCATTAATGTCTAAACCACTGGCAACAAAAGTGAGTACACCCCTAAGTGAAAATGTCCAAATTTGGCCTAATTAGCCATTTTCCCTCTCCGGTGTCACGTGACTCATTAGTGTTACAAGGTCTCAGGTGTGAATGGGGAGCAGGTGTGTTAAATTTGGTGTTATCGCTCTCACTCTCTCATACTGGTCACTGGAAGTTCAACATGGCACCTCATGGCACAAAACTCTGAGGATCTGAAAAAAAATAATTGCTCCTCTACATAAAGATGGCCTAGACTATAAGAAGACCCTGAAACTGAGCTGCAGAATGGTGGCCAAGATTATACAGCAGTTAAACAGGACAGATTCCACTCAGAACAGGCCTTGCTATGGTCGACCAAAGAAGTTGATTGCACATGCATAGTTGCCAACATTGGGAAAAAAAAATTAGGGACACTTTTTTTGGCTGTAGGCGGAGTCAGCCTATAATTAGGGGGCGGGGCATGCGTTAGTAGGCGTGGCATATAAAAAAGGAAAAATGCGGCGCGCGCAAAAAAATGGGCGTGGTTTACGTGAAATAGTGGGCGTGGCTTACATGGGCGTGGCTAAATGGGGTGTGGTTAGAGTCTGAGGTGAATGAGGGATGCAGAGGGAAAGGGGGGTAGAGGGATGGAGGGAAAGCAGACCCAGACCCTACACCATAATAGCAATGTGTATTCCAGAGTTTAACAATCAGCAGATAAAGATACTCCAAACACCTGGTGTTAGCGCTTCAATCATCCCGGCACCATGGTTGTTATGGTGTCAGGATGATTGAAGCGCATTATTACTATTATTACATTGTAATATAAATAATGAAATCATTCAACTCACCATAATGCAGAATCAGTGGGACCCCTGAGCGTGTCACCTGCCACGTCGCCTGCCACCAGATGCCATCAGGTTCCCCCAGCAGAGTCTGTCCTTACATAAGGTGCCCCCAGCAGAGGGGGGAGAAGGGGGTGCAGGTATGTTGGTGACACAGGGGGGAGGGGGGAATCAGGTATGGTGGTGACACGGGGGGGGAGAGGGGGGTGCAGGTATGGTGGTGACACAGGGGGGGAGAGGGGGGTGCAGGTATGGTGGTGACACAGGGGGGAGAGGGGGGTGCAGGTATGTTGGTGACACAGGGGGGAGGGGGGGAATCAGGTATGGTGGTGACACAGGGGGGAGAGGGGGGTGCAGGTATGTTGGTGACACAGGGGGGAGGGGGGAATCAGGTATGGTGGTGACACGGGGGGGGAGAGGGGGGTGCAGGTATGTTGGTGACACAGGGGGGAGGGGGGGAATCAGGTATGGTGGTGACACAGGGGGGAGAGGGGGGTGCAGGTATGGTGGTGACACAGGGGGGGAGAGGGGGGTGCAGGTATGTTGGTGACACAGGGGGGGAGAGGGGGGTGCAGGTATGGTGGTGACACAGGGGGGAGAGGGGGGTGCAGGTATGTTGGTGACACAGGGGGGAGGGGGGGAATCAGGTATGGTGGTGACACAGGGGGGAGAGGGGGGTGCAGGTATGGTGGTGACACAGGGGGGGAGAGGGGGGTGCAGGTATGTTGGTGACACAGGGGGGAGGGGGAATCAGGTATGGTGGTGACACAGGGGGGAGAGGGGGGTGCAGGTATGCTGGTGACACAGGGGGGAGGGGGGGAATCAGGTATGGTGGTGACACAGGGGGGAGAGGGGGGTGCAGGTATGGTGGTGACACAGGGGGGAGAGGGGGGTGCAGGTATGGTGGTGACACAGGGGGGGAGAGGGGGGTGCAGGTATGTTGGTGACACAGGGGGGAGGGGGGGAATCAGGTATGGTGGTGACACAGGGGGGAGAGGGGGGTGCAGGTATGGTGGTGACACAGGGGGGAGAGGGGGGTGCAGGTATGGTGGTGACACAGGGGGGGAGAGGGGGGTGCAGGTATGTTGGTGACACAGGGGGGAGGGGGAATCAGGTATGGTGGTGACACGGGGGGGAGAGGGGGGCGCAGGTATGGTGGTGACACAGGGGGGAGAGGGGGGTGCAGGTATGGTGGTGACACAGGGGGGAGAGGGGGGTGCAGGTATGTTGGTGACACAGGGGGGAGGGGGGGAATCAGGTATGGTGGTGACACAGGGGGGAGAGGGGGGTGCAGGTATGTTGGTGACACAGGGGGGAGGGGGGGAATCAGGTATGGTGGTGACACAGGGGGGAGGGGGGGAATCAGGTATGGTGGTGACACAGGGGGGAGAGGGGGGTGCAGGTATGTTGGTGACACAGGGGGGAGGGGGGGAATCAGGTATGGTGGTGACACAGGGGGGAGAGGGGGGTGCAGGTATGGTGGTGACACAGGGGGGAGAGGGGGGTGCAGGTATGGTGGTGACACAGGGGGGGAGAGGGGGGTGCAGGTATGTTGGTGACACAGGGGGGAGGGGGGAATCAGGTATGGTGGTGACACAGGGGGGAGAGGGGGGTGCAGGTATGTTGGTGACACAGGGGGGAGGGGGGAATCAGGTATGGTGGTGACACAGGGGGGAGAGGGGGGTGCAGGTATGTTGGTGACACAGGGGGGAGGGGGGGAATCAGGTATGGTGGTGACACAGGGGGGGAGAGGGGGGTGCAGGTATGTTGGTGACACAGGGGGGGAATCAGGTATGGTGGTGACACAGGGGGGAGAGGGGGGTGCAGGTATGTTGGTGACACAGGGGGGAGGGGGGAATCAGGTATGGTGGTGACACGGGGGGGAGAGGGGGGTGCAGGTATGTTGGTGACACAGGGGGGAGGGGGGGAATCAGGTATGGTGGTGACACAGGGGGGAGAGGGGGGTGCAGGTATGTTGGTGACACAGGGGGGAGAGGGGGGTGCAGGTATGGTGGTGACACAGGGGGGGAGAGGGGGGTGCAGGTATGTTGGTGACACAGGGGGGAGGGGGAATCAGGTATGGTGGTGACACAGGGGGGAGAGGGGGGTGCAGGTATGGTGGTGACACAGGGGGGAGAGGGGGGTGCAGGTATGGTGGTGACACAGGGGGGGAGAGGGGGGTGCAGGTATGTTGGTGACACAGGGGGGAGGGGGGGAATCAGGTATGGTGGTGACACAGGGGGGAGAGGGGGGTGCAGGTATGGTGGTGACACAGGGGGGAGAGGGGGGTGCAGGTATGTTGGTGACACAGGGGGGAGGGGGAATCAGGTATGGTGGTGACACGGGGGGGAGGGGGAATCAGGTATGGTGGTGACACGGGGGGGAGAGGGGGGTGCAGGTATGGTGGTGACACAGGGGGGAGGGGGGAATCAGGTATGGTGGTGACACAGGGGGGAGAGGGGGGTGCAGGTATGTTGGTGACACAGGGGGGAGAGGGGAATCAGGTATGGTGGTGACACAGGGGGGGAGAGGGGGGTGCAGGTATGTTGGTGACACAGGGGGGAGGGGGGGAATCAGGTATGGTGGTGACACAGGGGGGAGAGGGGGGTGCAGGTATGTTGGTGACACAGGGGGGAGGGGGGAATCAGGTATGGTGGTGACACGGGGGGGAGAGGGGGGTGCAGGTATGTTGGTGACACAGGGGGGAGGGGGGGAATCAGGTATGGTGGTGACACAGGGGGGAGAGGGGGGTGCAGGTATGTTGGTGACACAGGGGGGAGAGGGGGGTGCAGGTATGGTGGTGACACAGGGGGGGAGAGGGGGGTGCAGGTATGGTGGTGACACAGGGGGGGAGAGGGGGGTGCAGGTATGGTGGTGACACAGGGGGGAGAGGGGGGTGCAGGTATGGTGGTGACACAGGGGGGAGAGGGGGGTGCAGGTATGGTGGTGACACAGGGGGGGAGAGGGGGGTGCAGGTATGTTGGTGACACAGGGGGGAGGGGGGAATCAGGTATGGTGGTGACACAGGGGGGAGAGGGGGGTGCAGGTATGTTGGTGACACAGGGGGGAGGGGGGAATCAGGTATGGTGGTGACACAGGGGGGAGAGGGGGGTGCAGGTATGTTGGTGACACAGGGGGGAGGGGGGAATCAGGTATGGTGGTGACACAGGGGGGAGAGGGGGGTGCAGGTATGGTGGTGACACAGGGGGGGGAGAGGGGGGTGCAGGTATGTTGGTGACACAGGGGGGAGGGGGAATCAGGTATGGTGGTGACACAGGGGGGAGAGGGGGGTGCAGGTATGGTGGTGACACAGGGGGGGAGAGGGGGGTGCAGGTATGTTGGTGACACAGGGGGGAGGGGGAATCAGGTATGGTGGTGACACAGGGGGGAGAGGGGGGTGCAGGTATGTTGGTGACACAGGGGGGAGGGGGGGAATCAGGTATGGTGGTGACACAGGGGGGAGAGGGGGGTGCAGGTATGGTGGTGACACAGGGGGGAGAGGGGGGTGCAGGTATGGTGGTGACACAGGGGGGGAGAGGGGGGTGCAGGTATGTTGGTGACACAGGGGGGAGGGGGGGAATCAGGTATGGTGGTGACACGGGGGGGAGAGGGGGGTGCAGGTATGGTGGTGACACAGGGGGGGAGAGGGGGGTGCAGGTATGTTGGTGACACAGGGGGGGAGGGGGAATCAGGTATGGTGGTGACACAGGGGGGAGAGGGGGGTGCAGGTATGTTGGTGACACAGGGGGGAGGGGGGGAATCAGGTATGGTGGTGACACAGGGGGGAGAGGGGGGTGCAGGTATGTTGGTGACACAGGGGGGAGGGGGGGAATCAGGTATGGTGGTGACACAGGGGGGAGAGGGGGGTGCAGGTATGGTGGTGACACAGGGGGGAGAGGGGGGTGCAGGTATGGTGGTGACACAGGGGGGAGAGGGGGGTGCAGGTATGTTGGTGACACAGGGGGGAGGGGGGGAATCAGGTATGGTGGTGACACAGGGGGGAGAGGGGGGTGCAGGTATGTTGGTGACACAGGGGGGAGGGGGGGAATCAGGTATGGTGGTGACACAGGGGGGAGAGGGGGGTGCAGGTATGGTGGTGACACAGGGGGGAGAGGGGGGTGCAGGTATGGTGGTGACACAGGGGGGGAGAGGGGGGTGCAGGTATGTTGGTGACACAGGGGGGAGGGGGGGAATCAGGTATGGTGGTGACACGGGGGGGAGAGGGGGGTGCAGGTATGGTGGTGACACAGGGGGGAGAGGGGGGTGCAGGTATGGTGGTGACACAGGGGGGAGGGGGAATCAGGTATGGTGGTGACACGGGGGGGAGAGGGGGGTGCAGGTATGGTGGTGACATGGTGTGCAAGAGGGGAGCCAGGACCATCAATGTCCCCAGCCAGCGGAGCCCCAGTCCATCCATGCTGGACCTCAGCCTTTGAGAAGTGTACTGCAGGGAAAGCTCCAAGCCTCCCATACACTGAGTACACCCCCTCCCCCTATCTCTCCTCTCCCCCACTACACTGACAGGCCACTACTCACAGTGTCAGACAACTCCTGAACAGCCAGATGAAAGCCTCCCTTCTTCCCTCCCGTCACTCCCACTATTCCCTGAGCTCCGTTGGACACAGGGGGGGGGGGGGAAGGGTGATGGCAGTGGAGGCTGATCACGTCTTCCTTGTGTGCAGTGTAGAGCAGGGAGGGGTTGCCAATCCCTCCAACCAATAGGCTTCAGTGTACAATAGAATTTTCTATTTGTACACTGAAGAGAGAAGCGGATTGGCTGCCCCTCTCCCCTGCACTGAACACAAGGGGAACATTGTGACTGACTCGTGGAGGCAACGGCGGCCATTTTTGTGGAGCCGTTGCCGTTTTTTACAAAAACACTCACGATTTTCTCGGGACAAACCCCAAAAATTCGGGAAAACACCCGGGACAAAATTAAATCGGGACAAGGGTCCCAAAATCGGGATTGTCCCGGGAAAATCGGGACTGTTGGCAACTATGCACATGCTTAGTGTCATATCCAGAGGTTGTCTTTGGAAAATAGACGTATGAGTGCTGCCAGCATTGCTGCAGAGGTTGAAGGGGTGGGGGGTCAGCCTGTCAGTGCTTAGGCCATACGCCGCAGACTGTATCAAATTGGTCTGCATGGCTGTCATCCCAGAAGGAAGCCTCTTCTAAAGATGATACACAAGAAAGCCCACAGTTTGCTGAAGAGAAGCAGACTAAGGACATGGATTACTGGAACCATGTCCTGTGGTTTGATGAGACCAAGATGAACTAATTTGGTTCAGATGGTGTCAAGCTTATGTGGCGGTAACCAGGTGAGGAGTACAAAGACAAGTGTGTCTTGCCTACAGTCAAGCATGGTGGTGGGAGTGTCATGGTCTAGGGCTGCATTATTGCTGCCAACACAGGGGAGCTACAGTTCATTGAGGGAACCATGAATACCAACATGTTCTATGACATACCGAAGCAGAGCATGATCCCCTCCCTTCGGAGACTGGGCCGCAGGGCAGTATTCCAACATGATAATGACCCCCAACCTACCTCCAAAACAACCACTGCCTTGCTAAAGAAGCTGAGGGTAAAGGTGATGGACTGGCCAAGCATGTCTCCAGACCTAAACCCTATTGAGCATCTGTGGTGCATCCTCAAACGGAAGGTGGAGGAGCGCAAGGTCTCTAACATCCACCATCTCTGTGATTTCATCATGGAGGAGTGGAAGAGGACTCCAGTGGCAACCTGTGAAGGTTTGCTGAACTCCATGCCAAAGAGGGTTAAGGCCGTGCTGGAAAACACAAAATATTGACACTTTTGGCCCAATTTGGACATTTTCACTTAGGGGTGTATTCACTTTTGTTGCCAGCGGTTTAGACATTAATGGCTGTGTGCTGAGTTATTTTGAGGGGACAGCAAATGTACACTGTTATACAAGTTGTACACTCACTATTTTACATTGTAGAAAAGTGTAATTTCTTCGGTGATGTCACATGAAAAGATATAATAAAATATTTACAAAAATGTGAGGGGAGTACTCACTTTTGTGAGATACCGTACATTAGCATATCAAAATACATTCAGTGGTTCTTAATCCACAGATTCCATAGGTTCTAGCGGTAGTCAAATAATTGCTTGCTGTCGTGTTTGTAAGCTAGCAAGCCTTCTTATACACAGTTTTGTCTCACTATATCTAACACCTCTGACACATTGGGTGATAGGTTTGTTTTCCATCTTCTGGTTATGAGCGATCTGGCCGCTAACAGCAGATGGGTAACAATTGTTCGGCAATCAGGTGGGAAGCAATCTATGCCTACATTTAGGATCGCCAATGCTGGAGAGAGTACAGTAAGGATCCCAGTAATGTCCAAATTTGTGGTAAATATTTTGTTACAAAAGCTGGTTCGATTTTTTGCAACACCAAAAAATGTGCATAAGTTGGCCTACCAAACCACACCCTCTCCAGCAAAGGGGAGATTGGGACAGAAGGAATTTGGAGATTTTATAAGGGGTAAGGTACCACCTAAGAGCGATCTATCAATGATTTACACACCTGAAGGACTGAAAAATGGCTTTGAAGGCAAACTGCCACTGTTTGGCAGTGAAGGTCTCTCTAGGTCGACTTCCCATTTCAGATATGGAGTGGATTTGTAGAAGGAAAGTTTATTATGAAAAATATTGTAGAAGAGAGAGATGCCCTTAGTGGTAATTGATGTATTCTGAAGGAATTGCCGTCCCTGTGAGGGAACATATATTTCAGGGGAGGGTAGTAAGTTGAGGAAATGGGAGAGTTGGAGATACTGTAGAGTTGGTCAGTGGAAGGAAGTTGGAACTCCTGTTGGAGTTGGGAAAAAGGTTTAAGAGATTGTTGGGAGAGTAGATTAGTAATGCCCCATACACACGAGCGGAAATTCCGCAAAAGTCTGATGAGAGCTTTTGGTTTCAAAAATGTATGCTCCATCGTACTTTTGCTGGCGGAATTCCAGCCAGCAAAAGATTGAGAGCATGTTTTCAATTTTACGGTCGGAAAAAGTTCCGATCTGAAAATCCGATCGTCTGTACCAATTCCGACGCGCAAAATTCCATTTAAATTTTTTCGGCTCATCATAGTGTTGTACATCACCACGTTCTTGATGGTCGAAAGTTCATTGAACTGTGACCGTGTGTATGCAAGCAAAGCTTGAGCGGAATTCCTTCGGAAAACCATCCAAGATTTTTCCAATGGAAATTCCGCTCGTGTGTACGCGGCATTAGGGAAGTAATCACTTGGGGATGATAGATTCAATGACAGTAAGTGGGATGGGGAGTAGCGTCTTGTGTGAAGATGGTGTAATTGAAGCATAAAATGCTCTCCATGCCATCAGTGACACTTGGATCGTAAGAGGGACATTTTTTAAGGGGTAAGGGCTCCATATATCAACCAATAGGCAGTTGTAGAGTGAGCTGGCAGGGTTGAAAGCTGATTCTATATCTCTTCTCTGGACTTCTCGAGAAGGAGAGATCCAATGCTTAAGTTGGGTTAAGTGCGTTGCCGTAAAATAGTCTTGGAGGTCAACCATACCCATGCCCCCTGCATTCCTGTGTTTTATAAGTTGTATAAGTGTGCATCTGGGTCATGTGGATTTCCAAATGAAGTGTTTAAGTAAGGAGTTTAAGGCTATCAAATGTCCCAGTTTGATTGGGATTGGTAGAGTTCTGAAAATATATAGTATTTGGGGAAGTAGTAAATGAGGATTTTTTACAAGTTTGCACTGACCTCTGTAGCTGCAAACAATGAGGAGTATTTCACTCTTACAGCAGTATTAAAGCCTGAAACAAAAATGTATTATATTGCAGCTTACCAATTCTTAGATGTAATGGCTGCATTCGTTTTATTTTTTAGGCTTTTTTTCCTTTATAATCATCTGATGATCCTGCCAGTAAGTCTGCTATTTTTCACATTCCTTTAACAAACCAAAATCTCCAGTAAAAGTAACAATAAAAGATTGGAGACCATTTAACACTGACAAGGGTGCTTACAATGGTTAACTTTTTATTCATTTATGTAAGACCCTTTATTAGAAAAAGGAAAAATGTACCGTTGCTGGAAATGCTTAAAATGAGTTAGCTGGCGTTTGGATTGCATTTGTTAATAAAGTATATCTAACTCTGCTAGTGCATCTAAGGCCGTGTACACACGACCGGACTTTTCGACCGGACTGGTCCGATGGAATGAATCCGTCGGACAATCCGACCGTGTGTGGGCTTCATCGGACCTTCAGTGGACTTTTTCTGTCGAAAATCAGACGGACTTTATATTTGGAACATGTTTCAAATCTTTCCGACGGACTAGAGTCCGGTCGAAAAACCCGTCGTCTGTATGCTAGTCCGACGGACAAAAAAGGATGCAAGGGCAGCTATTGGCTACTGGCTATGAACTTCCTTATTCTAGTCCCTTCGTACATCATCACGCTCAAACGAACGGACTTTCGAACGGACTTTAGTCCATTCGTGTGTGGGCAAGTCTGGTCGTTTGAAAGTCTGTCGTAACTCTGTCGAAAGTCCATCGGAAACACCGTCGGACCTTTGATGCTGAAAAGTCCGCTCGTGTGTACGCGGCATTACACTACCCACACCCTGTACAGATTGAAAATGGTGCTGTCCAAAGCTATCTCTATTGCCCCTCCTCCAAATGGAGACACCACTGGACAGGAAAACAGGAAGTGTGTTTCTGGCCAGATCACCAGGGGAAATTAAAAGAAATAAGCCTAAAAAAGAAAAAGAACGTGGCCAGCACATTTAAGACGTGGTAAGCTGCAATAGATCACATTTTTGCTTTGGGTTTAATTCTGCTTTAAAGTTAGCAGCATATTAAATCAGTCATAAATGTGAGATCTGTAATGTTCTTTGGGACTGAGCTAAGGCTAAGACTATTTTGCTAAAATCACATACTGTATATTGAAAACTATGTGCAAGTGTCTATTCATAGTTCAAATTCTCAGTGCAGTAAATCTTTTTTGATAAACTCAGCCATCTAAAATAGGCGTGACAATGCTGCCTTTAGGAAGCTCAGTTCATTGGAAATTCTGCAGTACTGGGATCTTCAGCTCTATTTACACCAAAGAGGATGTGTCTTTTATTCAACAAGCTGTATTTAATGCATGTATGTAACTGCCCCTTACAGTAGGTCCATCCAAGTTTTAGAACTTGCAAGGGCTATTCAGGAAGTTCCACACACAGAAGCAGTTAGAGACTCAAAGCCCACATTTCATTGCTCATTTATCCACAGTACAATACTGTCAGGCAGGAGCGGACTGACAATTCGGGCACTCGGGCACTGCCCAAGGGCCCTATGCCACTAAGGGGCCCCATCAGGGTTGCCAGCCTCAATAAAACCAGGAAAAGTATGTAAAAATCTGTATTTTTTAAAAAATCCCAAGATTATAGCTGCCCCGCCTCTCCAGTACATTTTCAGTCTGTGTATTCTGTGTGTGTACACTGTGTGTGTATATTGTGTGTCTGTGTGTGTATACTGTATGTGTGTATACTGTGTGGCCCCATAATCTATTGCCTGGGGGCCCCATAATCTCCTATTGCCTGGGGGCCCCATAATCTCTTATTGCCCGGGGGCCCAATAATCTTCTCCTATTGCCCAGGGGTCCTATAATCTCCTATTGCCCGGGGGCCCCATGAGTTGTCAGTCCGCCCCTGCTGTCAGCAGAACACCTTGTATTAATCAGCCTCTCTATTCCCGGTAGCTCAAGGCATTGCACAAAGAGCTGACTATCTACCCAACAGGATGCTGTAAACTTGAGCAGTTGGCCGGCTGCAATCAATGGTAGACGCAGCGCATAGCTTTAACACAGTGCAACTTCCCCACAGAGCCCATTAGCAGATCTTTGTACCTCTTCAGGTATGAGCAAGTTGCTCACTAGGAGAAAGGAGAGAAGACTCGGTTCCAAGTTGTAGCTTATGATTACATAGTTACATAGTAAGGTTGAATAAAGACACCAGTCCATCCAGTTCAACCTGAGTGAGTGTGGGTGCGTGTCTACAATTATCCCTATTTATTAAAGGTACCCATACAGTGCCGTCAATTTACGCAGCGCTCCACACATACATCAGTCCCTACCCTCAAGGAGCCCACAATCCAAGGTCCCCAACTCACATTCATATACTAGGGCAAATTTTGGACATAAAACATAAAACAAAATGGCTTCTCCAGTGGCCAGAGGGAACACATTTTACTGAATGTTAAGCACAACTTTTCACAATGCTTTAACGTGGCAAAAGTGGTAAAGTCTTTTTGCAGTGCAGACTATCAACATCCCTCTAATAGGGTACAATAATTGAGTTTCCCATGACAGGGCACTCTACATAAGGCAGTCTTCATGATGCTTTACCTTACAACAGAAGGAGAGCTTTGGTGTCCATATCTGGTTATTTTACCTGAGTCCATGTCTTGACTGAAATCAGTTCTTGCACTTGACTTCTCTCTCCCCACCAGGGGGTACATTTCCCATCTGCTTTCCTCAGAAGGAGAACGTGGTAGTTGACACAGTCCCTTATATGAACCTATGCAAGGCCACCATTTCAATGGAAAAAATGATTTTTCTCTACTCACTACTTCTTTCATCCCAAGCTCACCCTTTCACTCACACATGGCTTTATACTGTATATACCAGATTCTGAGGCAGAAAAGCTCCCTGCCAGCTGTCCATATTTTTACACACAGTTTGGAAAAAATATCCAGATTTCTCCTAGTTGTAAAAGTCTGTGTACCAGATTTTTTTCCGTAAAAATATACTAAATGACTGCCTGTGGCTGTCTGTGAATCTCTCTGCTCAGCGCCCTTCGTCCATACATACATTTTTTTTTTATTATTATTATTTAGGCTACTCCCACTGTTAGGCACAACCTGACCGTGACCACCATGTGTCGTGCTGCTTTGACAATGGTTAAGAAGAGCCACTCAGTATATTTTTTCATTCTGTATATTAACTGTTGGGAGAATTTCCCTTATATTCCTTCCTCAGACACGCTGCAGGAAGTAACAGTTCATTAGTACAAATCAGTTTAACCCATTTTAACTATATCTTCAGCAAAATTCTATTTACAACAATAGTGTGTGCTTATTTGTTTTCCTAATGATGTTGTTGCAGAAACTTTTTCAAGGACATATTTTACAGGAACACATATTATCTGCCAGTGGTTGTTGCTATGGAAACATTTCATCTTATTTAATGCTTTGAATTCACTTGCATGCCATTGTCAAACCAAACATTCACTGTATCTTAATTGATTAAGTAAGCATCAAAGATATGCAGATAACATACATTCTCAGACAAAATAATTTCTTTGTGCTGATGCATTTTTTTTTTATAAATACCAAAAACATTCAATTTCCTTGGTCATGAAATATCTGATATAGCAGGGGTCTCAAACTGGTGGCCCTCCAGCTGTTGCAAAACTACAAGTCCCATGAGGCATTGCAAGGCTGACAGTTACAAGCATGACTCCAACAGGCAGAGGCATGATGGGACTTGTAGTTACGCAACAGCTGGGGGGGCCGCCAATTTGAGACCCCTGTGTTAAAGACTCAACAAAAACTTTTAAGGAGCATTGTGAAATACAGTATTTGTTGACTTTTCTATGGGGAGCCTCTGTAGGGAGATGCCAGGGGTGGCCAATGTTGGGTTTTTAAAGTGAAACACCAAATCAAGGCAAAGTAACAGTATTTGTGGATAGCCCTTCTTCCCCACCCCACCCTAGGTTTTGATACGTACTGATTCACAATCCCTTGCTGCCCTCCAGCTGCAGCATCTCAGCATGTCTAAGCTCTGTTGTCGGCTGGTGTCGGAGCTTCGAGAGGGAGATAATGGCTGGATAATTGGGCGCTCATTCCTGAGCACTGTCACATGGGGGAGGTCATGCTATCCATTGGAAGCTCTGCTGGGGTGGCTATAAGTTTTTTTGAGCCACTGGCCTTCAATTATGTACATAAGTAGTGTGTCTAGATTTGGTATAGAAATGGGACTGTGTAGCTGTCTAATGCCACTTTGTGTTGGTCTATCACATAAAATCCTAATAAAATACATTTATTATTCATTTTTCCTCTATTCTGCTTTCCTACCCCCCCCCCCCTCTTTTTATCAAACTGAAAATTTCTGAAAAAAAAACCCATCAATCAATCATTGCAGCCTCACTGTACCATCAATCTCAGCCACTGTGCCATCCAACGCAGCCACTGTGCTCATCAATTGCCGCCACTGAGCCATCAAACGCAGCCACTGTACCATCAAACACAGCCACTGTACCATCAAACGCAGCCACTGTACCATCAAACGCAGCCACTGTACCATCAAACGCAGCCACTGCGCCCATCAATTACCGCCACTGTACCATCAAACACAGCCACTGTGCCATCAAACGCAGCCACTGTACCATCAAACACAGCCACTGTACCATCAAACGCAGCCACTGTACCATCAAACGCAGCCACTGCGCCCATCAATTGCCGCCACTGTACCATCAAACACAGCCACTGTGCCATCAAACGCAGCCACTGAGCCAATCAATTACCGCCACTGTGCCCATCAAGCGCAGCCACTGTGCCTATCAAGCACAGCCACTGTGCAATCAAATGCAGCCACTGTGCCCATCAATTGCCGCCACTGTGCCATCAAACACAGCCACTGTGCCCATCAATTGTCTAATTAAGTGCTTCAAAAACACCACATATTACAAAAAAAGATGACTCCGGGATAGCCCTATATTTGTATGCTTCAAAAACACCCCCTGCCGCTGTAATTCAGGCGCCTGAATAGGGGGTGGCAGAGGTGGCCATAGATAGATTCATGCAATGCATGAATCTATCTATTGGTGCTAGAGGGGGCGGCACCCGTGCACCCTTATAGACGCACTGCCACTGCTATTACCTCTTATCCACTATTCACCCTCGACCCCCCTCCTCACTTGTCTCTCCGTACCATACTCAGGTTCCTGCACTTTACTACACATGGTTACGATTCTGACTATTGATTAGAACTGTCTTTTGTTAGATAAAGTATATGTTTACTACTTTTTGATACTGTCTGCTGGGCTTTCTATTCTCAGCAGGTTTATCTGAGAACATCCCATGATTATTGTTGAACAACTGAAAATAAAAAGCAATGGGGCTTTGTGTGAAGCATGTCACTAAATAGATACCTTGTTCATATTATTCACTGAATTGTTTATTAATTACAGATCATGTTATAAAAAGTGTCAATCTGCGATAAAGGACACAATATACTATGGTACACTTGTATGAATATACAGTTATTATACAAAATAAAATACAACATAATTGGCAACACAGTTACGTAAAAACACTCATCCATTCATAATGGTACAATAAACAAAAGCAATTGCTCATGGTGAGCCAAACTTGTCTGGGCATCAGTTCGATGTATACTCGACGCACGTATCATGGCTTATGCCAATCATCAGGAGTAAAATTCTCTGAAATTAAATCAGTAATATCTATAAATATAGAATATCTTTAAACGGAGAACCATCTCTCAAAAGAAAGGTCTTTAACTTACAATGCGGCCCAGTAGTGACGCCCAGCCCGGTATGGGCGGGTCCCCACCAACGTCATGAGATCCCGCCAATGAGGTGGTGGTGACAAGCTTTGGCCCTGTCAGGGGCATGCGTTTGATGGGCACAGTGGCTGCGTTTGGCACAGTGGCAGTAATTGATGGGCACAGTGGCTGCATTTGATGGCACAGTGGCTGTGTTTGATGGTACGGTTTTAAAATATTGACACTTTGGGCCCAATTTGGACATTTTCACTTAGGGACGTACTCACTTTTGTTGCCAGTGGTTTAGACATTAATGGCTGTGTGTTGACTTATTTTGAGGGGACAGCCAATTTACACTGTTATACAAGCTGTACACTCACTACTTTACATAGTAGCAAAGTGTCATTTCTTCAGTGTTGTCACATTAAAAGATACAATAAAATATTTACAAAAATGTGAGGGGTGTACTCACTTTTGTGATATACTGTATATAACTCCTTTTTTTAGCACCTCTTCCTTCATGATTTGAAAACAATTGACAACTTTAGCCATGTAACTCAAATGATTAACACAAGGCACCTAGGAGCTAAATTATGTATTAAGAACAGGGTGGTTTCACAAATGTTCATACCTGTTCTTGGACATCAACATCTGCCTTGACATGTTGCATGGTAACTGGACTAAGGTGACGGAGGTAGCTGTATGAATACGTATGTTCTGACATTCATTAGAACCGAGGAAGCTACTTGGTTGAAGAGCAAGAGGTCTAACATAACATATCAGAACAAGTCAGGTTGAATGTGATTAACTACTTCTGGCTGTAGCATGACCTGGATAAATGAGACCCTTTACAGAACTACAAACAACAATTCTTGGCTAAAGTGTTATTTTCAGCACAAATATGTACTGATTGTTTGGTGAATGTACAAGCAATTCAAGACTGCAATTGCCCAAGCAATTCAAGACAGAGATTGGTGACTATGCAGGCAAATAAAAACAGCTAAAGTTTTTTCAGATAGTGAATAATATGATGGGCATTTTGCAGTTATAAAGCAATGAATCAGTTAAACAGTCAGTCCCCACTTTATAAATAGGCCCTCATTTGCTGAGGACATGCTTCTAACCAAGCTGTGGAAACTGGCTACTAACACAGTAGCAAATGTAGCCCTGCTGTTATCACTGATAGGAGATCTGGATACGTAATTAATTGTGTGCGTGTGTGTGTATCAATCTGTGCCTCCAGTTGGTGAAGCAATGGCACATTTTTAAAAAGTTTCCTTGCTAGTGCCTCCACTCTATTTGTCAGAGAATGGTTCACAAAAGAACTGGCACATCTGCTAATGCCCAACAGCATCACAGATCGGCACACAAGAATTTGCCAATGCAAATGCGCATGCGTGAATGGGCACGAACGGCTGCAAAGATTAAAGTGCAAGTGCGCACACAGTGCGTGACAGATTCTGGCGCCCAGTGCCCTATTTAAAGCCAGAAGCATTAGCCACTAGTTGTTGGATGATCTTCAGCTCCCCTGTGTGTTCCTGAGTTCCTGTTTCTGTTATTGGATTTCCTGTTACCGACCTGGCTTGCCTTTGATCTGTCTTGTCTCCATTCCTTGTTTTGACCCTAGGCTTGTTCCATTGACCCCGTTTCTGCCTGCTGGTCTGTGTATGACCTTGCTTGCTCTTTGGACTCTGCTGCCGCCTGTTTACCAGGGTATGACCCCGGCTTTCTCCTGACCCTGCCTGCTGCTTTACCCCTGGCTGATATTCCGTGTATGACTACTGGCCTGGCTCTTGACCCTGCTTTTGGCTATCCTTTCTGCCCAGTCTCATCTGGTACATCTGAGGGACTCCTGCCTAGCAGTGCATCATGCTCGTCCAGCCGCTACCCAGCAGACGTCTCATCACTTAAGCCTGTCGCAGCTGGAAACCCCTGCTTCTTTGGGCATAGCACTCCCTGTTATCACCTTCAGTGGTGCCCTGCACTCAGCCACAAGGGAAGCCCTCTCAGCACTTTGGCATCTGACCAGGTACGTGACACCATTTGGCCTTATATAGTGCAAGTGGGACCCCCAAACGAGATCACCTTGTCTTCAGGCTTTGCACACACTAATTTGGGTTCTTAGCAGAAAAGCTAGTTCAATCCATGGATGTCTTATGAAGCTTTATTTGCAAACAGTGAAATAGGGATAGATGGAATGCCCCCAAAAAATTATATTTTACTTTTCCATTAGCTCATTCCATACAGGTACTAACTTTTATATAACTTCTCCTTCACTTTTAGATTGTAAGCTCTCATTGGGCTCTTAACTCTCTAGTCTTGTATTGTAATTGGGCTGTTTTACTTAATATTCAAACTGTTGACGCTACAGGCAGAGACTCCTGTGTCTTTTCTGCACCAGGTACATGGCTGCAGTAAAAGTTCAGTAGAGTTCAGTAGAGTTCAGTAGAGGTGTCATTTTTTGTAGCTCTCTCATTGCTCAGCAGGATCAGCATTGGGTAAAGTCCTTTATATGATCCAGAAAATCAGGCAAACAGCTCCCAGAAAGGGCAAAGAGCTCCAGAAGCAGACCTAGATCCTTCAGCAAAAGCAAAACACATAAAAACCATACAGAAACTGCTCAGCATATTTGTTAATGCTCATTGTGACAACAGAGGTAAGGGGAAATCTGCAATAGGGACACAGACAGCAGAAAAACACTGACAGGGGTTAAAGCTACATACTACTCTACTAAAAAATTATATTATCTGTAATTTATTTTGTAGATTTTCCATTACTTCCTTTCTGTAAAAAAAATTGTCTTGGGACAGTTTGTTGGGGAAAAACATTTCCAACTCCAAGTAGCAGAAAAACCCAGCAGAGGTTCTAATCCTTTCTTGTGCCCAAAAAGGGAAATAAAAGGCTAAGGACTAGTCACCATTATTGCCTATAGCCTTTCTGCAGCTGATTGTTTTCCTCATTAGTTACATACCAAACCTTGGACATGGTTGCCTGCAGGCTGAACAAAAAAACTGATTCCTCTATCCACGCTTTACAGAGCAGATGGATAAATCTCTCTATGTGTTATTGTATTCTGGCACCCCCAACTGGCAGCTGTCAGAATACCCCTCCTGTGCCTGCATCTGATTGGATTTTTCATTTGGCTCTTTTGAAGGATGTTGGGTGAGATTGGGCTGACAGGACCACCGTCATAGTGAATTTTGGCTGGTTCATCAAGAAGCAGAAGAACATTGCCTGGTGTATGACCCACATTGCGCTGCTCGGTGTCTGTGTGGAGATGACCATCCTCATGTCACTTTGGGAAGATTTAAATATCCTGGTTGATGAGCTTTAAATAGCCTCTTGATGACTGGTGAGCTGATGACTGGTGGAGGAATGATCAAGAAGCAGCAGAGGGGGGGGGGGGGGGGCGTGGCTAGCTGCCGAGCTGAATGGAAGCCTGATCTCACAGCTCCTGCACTGAACGGAGAACTGGACCTCAAATCACTGCCTCAGACCCCACAAAATGCAGTCCTCAGACCCCCACAACCTGGGGAACCAGAACCTCTAGAAAGAGGAAAGAATACAGGATTCCCACAAAAATCACAGATTTCCTCATCTTCCCCCAGGGAGATAAAATCCAAGATGGCCACCGCGGCACTGCACAGCACACAGAGGATTCCTACACTGACCTGCCTGATGATGAAGATTCCTCCATTTCAGCCCAGCACAACTCCTCAGGCTCCCAGCTATCCTCAGGCCCCTCATCCACCTCCAACAGCCCTGCAAAAGCAAGGATGCGACTGGATACAGCAGATCAGTCACAGGAGGTATGGCCTGCATTAGAAAATCTCCTCACACAGCCTTCTGCAGCTTCCCCCATAGCAGCCTTCCCTACTACAAATCAGCCTGTCATAGACACTATGCTGAAAGAAATGCTGATGTCACTTCACAGCTCCCTCCAGTCTGACATTTCTTCAATGTTTACAGCATTTAAAACAGAAATGCTGCACACAGGGCAGAAAGTGGGGATTATTGAAAAGCAGACGAGCGTCATGACAGAAACAGTTAATGACCTGGTAGACGCACATGACCACACCATAGAAGAACACTGCTGGGTGCGTGCCAAAATGGCGGATCTTGAAGATCGCTCACGGCGCCAAAATATCAAAATAAGAGGAATCCCTGAAACTATCCTACCAGCAGATCTCAACTCCTACGCTAGGAAGTTGATCTCAACACTTCTCCCAGATCTCCCACCGATCGAGACAATCATCGATCGCATCTATCGTCTCCCAAAACCTCCTCACCTACCCGCAGAAGTACCTTGGGATACTCTGATGCGCATCCATTTCTACCACACCAAGGACATGCTCCTTACACAATCCAGACGCCTGGGACAGCTCCCACATCCATACACAAAGCTGCAACTTTTTGCTGACATCTCTCAATACACTCATCAACAGAGACGTCAACTGCAAACAATCACAAAACCCCTCAATAATCATAAGATCCCATATCAATGGGGGTTCCCAACCAAGCTGATGGTTACCAGAAATGGAACACGCCACAATATCCATACCGTCGAAGAGTGCATACAATTGCTCAAAACATGGGGTATCATTCCTGATGGTGATCCTCCAACCCCAGTGACCCACAAACCAAACGCGCAATCCTTCAATTCCGGTCATTCTCACCACTACAACAAATGACTTCCAAATCAGTGATGCTGTGAATCCAATCTCAGATAAGCACTCCGATTCAGTGCCTGCTCGTTGCAGTTAGTTTACAAACTTTACCCCCAGCCACATTCAGCAGTCCCTAACACACTGCTGACACCTGTTTTCCCTTACCCTCTTGTTTATCACTAACTACCTTGCTGTTTTTCTCCCTTCCTTCCTTATCCACGAGAGCTCAAGTCCCTCAGATCCAGGACTTCTAACAACAACCAACCTCCTCGAGCAATTTACCCATCTGAGTAACTGTAAGTAGTACCTTACTCCACTACCTATACACACCACTTTCAAAATGCCCAAATTTCTGTCACTGAACGTAAAAGGACTCAATCACCCTGCCAAAAGAACATCTCTGTGGCAAACTGCACAGGATTCTCACTGCGATGTCCTGTGCGTCCAAGAAACGCACTTTAAAACCAACGCCGAACCTCAGTGCTCCAATAAGAATTTTTCAAACATCTTTAAAGCCTCGGGTCCTAACAAAAAAAACGGAGTCATGATAGCCATTAAATCTACATGCTCATTCACCCTACATGACAGCCTTCAGGATGTTGATGGTAGATATCTGGCATTGAATTGTACATTAAACAACGATAATTACACCATCGTATCAGTATATGCCCCCAACAAGAAACAGATTCACTTTCTGTCCAAATTGATGAAAAAAATCAATCACTTTAAACAAGGACACCTTGTCATGTGTGGGGACTTTAACATAGTACCTGACAACTCCATCGACTCTTCTTCCCACTCAACCAGAGTTACATCCCCTATGGGACCGTTCATTCGATCTCATGACCTATTTGATGTGCGGAGATGCCATCACACCACCGAAAGGGACTACTCCTTTTTCTCCCCTAGACACAACTCTTATGCCGCGTACACACGAGCGGACTTTACGGCGGACTTTGCCCGGCGGACTGGATTTCGTCGGACAATTCGATGTGTGTGGGCTCCAGCGGACTTTGTTTTCTCAAAAGTTGGACGGACTTAGATTTTAAACTTGTTTAAAATTTATCCGACGGACTCTTCTTTCTAGCGGACAAACCGATCGTCTGTGTGCTAGTCCGACGAACTCAAACTGACGCATGCTCTGAAGCAATTACAAGACGGAAGCGCTCGGTCTGGTAAAACTAGCCTTCGTCTTGAAGCTAGCACATTCCTCTTCTGTCGTCTTTTAATACAGCCTTTTTTTAGGATTGATAATGCGAGAGGAATGAAGTTTTTTTTTCTGCTTTATATTCACACAGAGTTCTCACAAACTTCTTTCTTCATGATTTATCCTCCTGCCATGACTAATATAATATTTTGTAACAGCCAGATCTCCATAACTTTGAAATTTTAAAATAGATATTTTATTTTTTTTTTTTTATTTCCGCACTTTAGCTATTTTACAATGTGTGTTAAATGCTAACCACATTTTTGGTGTGTATTTTCAAGTTACCACAATTAACATTCATATTTTGTGTTGTTTTAAAGAACCTTAATGAGGTTGTTGTCCCTTGTTCATTAGACATAGGGGGGTGTATTTAACAAAGGCAAAATCATTTTTCACTCCAATTGGTAATTATACATATAATTCCACATAAAGAGCATTTTGAAGTGTGTTCGCTGTGGATCCGAGGGGCACATGCAAGGAAGCCCAAACCAAAACAATTAATTTTTATTTGACATGATTTTCGGAAAAAATCAGCAGAGCTTCCCCCGAGCTTGTTTTTGACAAAAGGCTTAAATCATTTAAGAATATCAAGTGAAACGTTCACTTGAGAAATTGCACACCAAGTGCACTTGTTGGAAGTGCAGTCGCTGAAAAACTGAGGGGAAGAGCTTAAATTCGGGGAAGCTCTGCTGATTTATTCCTAAAATCATGTCAAATCAAAATAAATTCTTTTTCTTTGACAAAAACACACATAGGGGTCGATTTCCTAAAGGTAAAAAGCCTGTGCATTTTGGAAATTGCATTTGCCCTCTGCAAGAGCAGTTGCTCCAAAGCTTTATTAAATGTGAAGCAGCTCTGCTGACTTCCATCATCCAATCATGTGCAAGCAAAAATCTTTTTTTTTTTCTTTTACTTGCACAGGATTGGGTACTCTTTGCAAAGTCAAGCTTTTAAATAATTTCTGATGCTCTGGAGCAATTGCACTTGCAGAGGGCAACTGCCCTCTGCAAAGTGCACAGACTATTTGCTTTTCTCAAATCAACCCCATAGTCTTTTTGACCTGTACCTGCCTACTCCCAAACAAAATGGCGTTTTTTAATCAAAAGACATAGGCAAGAATGTAAGGTAAACCAAAAAGTATTTATTTTATAAACAAAAAAATTAGGAAGGCAACACTGGACACACTTTTAGAATCTGGGAAGCCTTTCGTCCCCCAGGACACACATCAAGTTTGAGGACAAGAAAATAGGTATCTTGCGACTATAGGGAGCACAGGGAGCACAGTCAGACCAGACAGAAACCAGGCAATCACTTTCGACTCTTCCGTGGAGCCTTCCCTCCACGCTTCTCTGCAGCCTTCCCTCCACGCTTCTCTGCAGCCTTCCTCGGAGGTTGTGCCTCTGGTGGTGTACTTGGGGCAGGAGGAGGAGGAGGAGGAGGAGTAGGAGTGGCTTCATCTGCCAGATATGTGTTAGCAGTAAGCTCCCCTCTCAAGCCCTTCTGGTATGCCTGGAAAAATAGACCCTCACAGAGGAGGCGTTGGCCCTTTTCCAACTCCTGTAATCTGCAGGCTATATAGGTGCCATACGCCTCCTCTACATTGGGAGGTTTACTCAGGATCCGGCTTGCTTCCCGTATGAGCTCTAGGGATTCCTGCTCTGTTGCAGTCATCCTCCTGGGCCTTTTGTGTAGAATGCGGAGGGGAGGTACCTGGCACTCCGTGCGGCTTCTACTTGGCCCAGCCACAGCCTCCTCCTCTCTCCCACTGGGCAAGGCCTCCTCCTCTCTCCCACTGGGCAAGGCCTCCTCCTCTCTCCCACTGGGCAAGGCCTCCTCCTGGCTGAGGTCATCCTGTGTAAAAAAAAAAGGGACATAGTTGTAATTTTCTGTTATGCAATCACACACAATTTTCAGCTCCTAACTTTCAAATATAATTACACAAAATAGTAAAGGCTATCTATTTGACCACACCATTATTTCAGATGATCAACAAGATCTGAAGTTACGTATATATTTGGCCACTACTGTCTAGTGATATGTCTACATATTACTCTTTGTGCAGAAGTGATTTTTGATGAAGCACTTTCAAAATGAACACCTTAACATCATTAATAACATTTACACAATCCCAAAATCTTCAAAAAAAGTATACCTGGCTGAAGCTGGCCGCATCCACTTCATCTATGGTGAAAAGGCCCAGTTCATCCTGGGACTCCTCAGCTGGGGTGGAGGTGGATGGAAGGCTGGAGGGAAGAGTGGATGGAAGGCTGGAGGGAAGGCTGGAGGGAAGGGTGGGGGGAAGGGTGGAAAGGGATTGCCTGGCTTCGGTCTGCTCATCCAGGAATCGCAATTTGTGGTAATACCACAACTTGGGTACATAAACTTGGTCAGCTGCTGCCCCGGATCTCAGCGACTCCTGGATTTTCCTGTGTTCCCGCTTATACATATTACGCAAGATACCTATTTTCCTGTCCACAAACTTGAGGTCTGCCTGGGGGAGTCGAGTCTTCACAAACTCTAAAAGTGTGCCCAGTGTTGCCTTCCTAACATCACGATTATAATATTGGGGGTGTTTGACCTCCCAGAGGTTTTTCTTCTGCTCATAGAGATCAATGAAATGGATCAAAAACTCTTCCTCTTTAAAGGGATTCATTATTTCTGCAAGACAAGACACAAGATCAAAACTTAAATGTCAGTCCCAAATCTCAGGATTAGTTTGTGTTGTAATCTAGGGGACACACACAAACACACACACACACACACACACAAACACACACACACACACACACACTTACCTTCGTTTGTGACGCTCGCTACTTCCGCACGGACATACGTAGGCCATCGTACTAGCTTTAGATATGCTGCGCATGTGTCATGCTCCGCCTGCGTCGCCCGCCCCTGACGTTCGTGAGTACGATTTGGCCCCGCCCCTTCACTCTTCGTTGCGCAGTGGGAGTAGATAGCAAAAGATGGCGGAGCGATTAAGTGGAAGTAGCGCGGAGGAAAGCCCGGAGCCCCAAACATCCACATCCCGGAGGAGATATAAGGCCACCAACATGGCTTTTGAAGAGATGGTGGAGATGGTGTCCATATTAAGAAGGGAGGACTACGATGGCAAAAAAGGACCGTACACACGACCCAATCTGAGAAAGGACAAAATAATGTCCTCAGTTGTCACCGCTCTGGAAGATAAATTTGGTACAAAACGTTCGAAAGAACAATTGCGGAAGCGGTGGTCTGACATCAAAAGTCGGGAGCCAGAACAATATTGGCGAATAAAGAAGCTGCTGAAAAAAAGTAAGTACTTGTGTTTTACTATTGAGATACAGAACTTGCATGCTGATCCTTATTTTTGGCGGTTTTTCTGCATCGTTCGTAAATACCGTTCTTTGGAATAGATCGGATACTTTATAAAGTGACGTTATTTTTTTCGCCAAATACGATGGGACAGGGTTGGACATACATTTATGGCTTGATAATTTGGCGAATTCCCACAATGAGTTGATGTGGTGTAGATGTGTTTGAAAATATAATGCTTCATCAAAAATGATTCAGTGTAATGTAGGGACAGGACACAGCAGCTGTTTCCACATCTGGACTCACGAGCACTATAGTTAGTGGGAATGATTTAGCAGTCCCACTATTGTTCTTCGATTTTATTTTTTGAAATATTGAATTGGAATATTATTCCGTACGTTTTTTGGCTCTGCGTAACTTCTGCATACTTTCAGCTATTAAAACCATTCAACTATTAAAATGTTCGTCTCTTTTAGCTGATGTGTGGTCATTTTCAAATTTTTTAATACCATTTATACTTTATTAAATAATCTTTTTTTTTTCACTTTTTTAAACATTGAATTCAATGGGAGCATGCTTGAAATCCTCAAATTCTTCTTCCGCTCCCAAAAGTTTCAGCTCCTTCATACTTTCACCTAGAGACACCAAACAAACTTTACAATGTTCACTAAATATTCAGCTATCTGGCTATATCTTTTCAGTTTGATCTTTTTATAATTTTTGGAGAAAAAGCTTTTTGTTTAGAGGTCATTTCGTGTAATTTTAGACATTAATCAGAGTGTACTGTGTTTGTTTTGTTGCCATGGTTACCAAAGCTTCTGTTATACACAGGGGGGGAGGTGGCCGGAGCATCTCAGCTCTGATTACAGAGCCCGGGGGGAGGGGACAGACACACCATGTACTGATTTATAATATAGGAATATGATGGGGCAGTTTTGATGGCGGCCATTTTAGCCATTTAGCTATTCAGCATTCCCCCGCATTTTGCTTAGGAAATGCATTTTCTAGTGTACTATGTGACCATAACTAAATTTTTGAGGGGTAATACACATAGGAGATCATTGAGGTGTCAGCATCTGTGAAACTTGCTCAAAAATATGCATTCTTTCTAATTGTTGTTCAGAGGTAATGTTCATCCTGTCTTCAACATTTATTATGATGCAAAATTGGCAAAAAAATCATAAACAACATTTTACTTTCTTTATTAAAACATAAAAGATCAGTGTGTTTTAACTTTACCTTTTTTTCTAATCTCATAGGGGAGAAAAGACTCAGACAACAGTCCAAGGATCTCAGGACCCCCCCAAGTCACCAGCCTGAGGCCCAAGATACCCCAAGCCCCAGCCCAAGACCACGCCCACCCGACGACCTTGAGGAAGGAGAGGTGGAGGAAGTGTGCGAGGTTTCAAGCCCACCAAGTGAGTGACTGACACCCCAGCTTGAGTTACTGTATTTTGGCGTGCATATTGTAAACCTTGTTTTTATTCACTCGTTTTAGGTGAGTTTCTGGTTGTGGAAGGCCAAGCGGCAGAGCACTTCACCACAGACAGTGCGCAAAGATTAATTGGCCAGATTATGCTGTGGAATGGCCACATAGATCAAATGCGTGAACAAATTCACAGCATGAAACTTCGCCTGGACTCCATGCAACAGGAAATGAAGAACATGATTGATGTTTTGGGCCGAATATAATCACGTTTGGCCTAAAAACATCAATCATGTTCTTCATTTCCTTGGGAAGTTATTTAGTTAAAAAAAAATTGTTTTTAAGTTTTGGGGTATACCCAAATTTTCATTGTGTGATGCACACGGTGTGTCATCATGTGCTATCTTCCATCATGGGTTAGCAATGTACTTGTTTTGTGTTTGCAAACCCTTCATCCTGAAAATTCTTTGTTGGTGAGAGGAACCAAAAATGGGATTGCACACACAAAACACGTACATTGCTCTCCCATGATAGGAGATAGCACATGTTGACTTGACCCTTTAGTAAAGCTCAATTTTGAGCAGCTTATAAATGAGCAATTTCTGCAAGGGTGACATTACATGCACCGTTCTCAAAATATTGAACTTTGTAAGTTTTAATGTATTGTAAGTTTTGTTTATAAAAACACTGTTGTGTATGTAAATGTTTGGAGATAAAGGTCTATATATTTTATAAAAAATGGCTTGAATAATTTAGTAAAAGATAATTTTTTTACACAACGTAAAATATTTTTTGACAAAATAAAAAGAACCAAAAATTTACAAAAATATGATACAAAATGCACCTTTCAATGTGCACCAAGTAAAATTTTTTTCCCTATACAATGTGTGTGGCTGTTTCTTGAAGTCAACATTTGGGGTTTGTTTTTGTGGGCCTGATTAACTAAAGCTAAATGCACTTGACACTACTACAAGTGCACTAGGAGACAGACATAACTTAAAGGTAAACAACAATAAAAACAAGATATTTAGATAAACAAATTTTCTTTTTTCTTTTTTTAAAAAAATTATAGCTGTTGCTGAATAGCAATGGCCCCCCGACCATTAAAATAATTGACATAACGGTCACGCACTTGACGTGCGGTTCGGGGGGCCAAGCCAATACGGCCAATTTCTAGGCCTGTCAAAGTGCTAGCCTCTTCCAGTCTGGCCTCAGGCCCAACAGAGGATAGATATGTAGCTGAATGTCTCCTTAAAAAGTTATGCAAGATGCAGCAAGCAAGGATGACGTGGTTGATTTTATAGTCCGCCAAATTAATAGCCGTAAGAAAGATACGGAACCGGCTGGCCAGAATACCAAAGGCATTCTCCACAACCCTTCTTGCTCTGGCCAGCCGATAATTAAATACCCTCCTCTCAGGGGTGAGTGTCCTTTGGGGGAACGGCCTCATCAAGTTCTCACAGAGAGCAAATGCTTCATCAGCAATAAAAACTGAGGGGAGTCCATCCACATTCTCGTCATCAGGTGGCAATTCCAGGCCACCGGTCTGGAGACGATGGCACAGCTCGGTCTGTGCAAAGACTCCTCCATCAGACATCCGGCCGTTCTTCCCCACATCCACAAACATAAACTCCAAATGTGCCGAGACCACCGCCATCAAAACTACACTATGGAACCCCTTGTAGTTAAAGAAATATGACCCCGAATGCGGTGGTGGCACAATCCGGACGTGCTTCCCGTCAATCGCCCCTACACAGTTGGGAAAGTCCCAACGGTCAGCGAACTGGGAGGCCACAGTCTGCCATTCCTGTGGACTTGAAGGAAACTGTGGAGTGTAAAAAAAATAAGATAAGGACTTTAATAAAAAAATTGTATATCAGATTACACCAAAACATTACTAAACAACAGCAGTCAAATATTATGAATATGTGTGTTTGTAATTGAAATGTTGAAAAACATAAGGCACACTTATAAGATTACTCACCCCCTATGATGGCCCATTGATACATTTGAATGTGGGGGGAGGGGTTCTAATTAGGTTAACAAACACACCTGACTGGCTCAAACATTTGTGGGGTGGGGGAGGGGTTCTAATTAGGTTAACAAACACACCTGACTGGCTCAAACATTTGTGGGGTGGGGGAGGGGTTCTAATTAGGTTAACAAACACACCTGACTGGCTGAAACATTTGTGGGGTGGGGGAGGGGTTCTAATTAGGTTAACAAACACACCTGACTGGCTGAAACATTTGTGGGGTGGGGGAGGGGTTCTAATTAGGTTAACAAACACACCTGACTGGCTGAAACATTTGTGGGGTGGGGGAGGGGTTCTAATTAGGTTAACAAACACACCTGACTGGCTCAAACATTTGTGGGGTGGGGGAGGGGTTCTAATTAGGTTAACAAACACACCTGACTGGCTGAAACATTTGTGGGGTGGGGGAGGGGTTCTAATTAGGTTAACAAACACACCTGACTGGCTGAAACATTTGTGGGGTGGGGGAGGGGTTCTAATTAGGTTAACAAACACACCTGACTGGCTGAAACATTTGTGGGGTGGGGGAGGGGTTCTAATTAGGTTAACAAACACACCTGACTGGCTCAAACATTTGTGGGGTGGGGGAGGGACAAACAAGACAATGGAGCAGACAATATACATTGTTCAATGGACTATAGGCTAGAGATAAAAATGGACCCAGCATTGCATGGTGGGGAGGTTAATGAAAGAAATTATGCATGTAGGGCAATAAATGATTAAAATAGGCATGCACAAAGATAAAGGGGACATTCACAGCAGATTGAAAGCATGGCAATTAGGTAAAGAGGACAGTTCTACAATACATCAAAAAACAGTTAATACATATCATGTAATGTTAAAGGATAAAACTTACCTTCATATATTCCTTCTGCAGGACCTGAATAATAGCAGAACAGGTCTCTGGGATTATGATCCCCAGAGCCTGGGGGGAGATGCCTGTCGAGAACTTTAAGTCCTGAAGACTTCTCCCTGTCGCCAAGTAACGTAACGTGGCAACTAGCCTCTGCTCCGCACTAATGGCTTGCCTCATGCAGGTATCCTGCCTGCTGATATAGGGGGTCAGCATAGCCAAAAGATGCTCAAAGATGGGGTCCGTCATCCTGAGAAAATTCCTGAAATCATCAGGATTATTCTCACGGAGCTCACGGAGCAAAGGCATATGACAGAACTGGTCACGCTGGCGCAACCAATTCTTGGTCCATGAACTCCTCCTCACCCTGTTCATGGACTGGACTCGGGTCAAAGTATTAACCCCAACACCAAGTCCCCACACAGCACGAACTCGAGAACGAGAACGTCCACTCGACATGGCTTCAAAACGGTCGGCTGCTCAAACTAACAAACTTATAACAAACGCACTGAAGAACAGCAAGGCCTATGAAGAACGACCTGAAAATCAGGAACGAGCGGAGCAGAACGGCCTGCAAGGCAGGTTACGAACTGACCAACACGCACTGAAAAGCAGATACAAACCTCACAAGCACAAACTGAACCGCAGAAAACGAACGAAATAAGCTGAAGTGTGAAAAGCGCGAATCGTCTCTAACCAAACTTCTACTAACACGAGATAAACACGAGATTAGCAGAAGGAGCCCAAAGGGTGCAGGAGTGGGGCTTGGACTTCCTTTTTCTAGTCCCGTCGTACGTGCTATACGTCACCGCGTTCAAAACCAGCGGACTTTTGCAGTGACCGTGTGTGGCCAAGTCCGTCCGTTTTTAAGTCCGGCGCAAGGAGCAAACAAAGTCCGACGAAAAGTCCGCCGGGCAAAGTCCGCCGTAAAGTCCGCTCGTGTGTACGCGGCATTAACACTCAGATTGACTACTTCCTAGTGGATAAATGGTCTTTGCCCAAAATCTCCTCCACTGAGATATTGACCATTATGTGGTCTGGCCACGCTCCGGTTACAATGACCATAGAAGACTCGCCGATGATTTCCCGTACACGGATATGGAGAGCGAATGCTGCGATTCTCCACTCACCGATCCATTCTTCTTATATTAGAGAGCGTTTAACAGAATACTTTAATACTAATGCAGGATCTGTTAGCAATGACGCCGTTCTTTGGAATGCTCATAAGGCATTCATAAGGGGGATCCTTATTCAACTTACTGCTAGAGAGAGGAGGAGGAGATCACAGCGTCTAAACACACTTACTGCCGATATTAAAACGCTAGAACACCAAAACCAAACTAATCCAGATCCATTAACCAAGACTAAATTAGACTCCCTTAGACAGGAATTAAAATCTCTCCTTCTAGAATCCTTTGAAAGAGCACATAAGCATTTTAGAGCTCAACACTACTCTACTGGTAACAAAGCCGGAAAGGCAATGGCCAATAGAATCAAAGGTTGCTATTCCAAAACCAAAATTACCCATCTATTCCACCCAGCTACTAAACAGAAACTGATAGATCCACAAGCTATTGCAGGCGCGTTTAGTTACTACTACAATACACTTTATAATTTAAAAGATGACACATCTGTCACGCAGCCGTCTCTACCTGACATAGAGGCATTTCTCAATGAGATCAACCTCCCTAAACTGACCACAGAACAACTAGACTTCCTGAACACCCCATTTACAGATCTAGAAATCAAAAATATAATTTCATCACTTCCCTCTAACAAATCTCCCGGCCCAGATGGTCTTACAGGAGAGTATTACAAACAATTTGGAACTGTGCTAACACCATATCTGACCAAAGTGTACAATGACGCTGCCTCCTCCTGCTCTCTCCCCCCAGAAATGCTAAGTGCCTTAATTGTTACACTACTGAAGCCGGGGAAAGAGCCTACCTCTGCACAAAACTTCCGACCCATATCTCTTCTCAATGTGGACACAAAAATCTATGCCAAACTAATAGCCCACAGATTACTCAACCTAATGCCCCTTCTAATACATAAGGACTGATCAGGCTTCACAAAAGGGAGGCAGACAACTGATGCCACTCGCAGAATTATCAACATAATCCATCACGCTGAGATATCTAGAACGCCTTCTCTGCTCCTATCCTTCGATGCAGAGAAGGCGTTCGATAGGGTCCATTGGAAATATCTTGAAGCAACCCTTGGCAAATTTGGTTTTCAGGGCCCCATTCTGGCAGCCATAATGGCTCTGTATTCCTCCTCATCAGCACAGGTCTATACGTCGGAGATGCTGTCTAAGCCATTCTCCATCACTAATGGCACCCGACAAGGTTGTCCGCTCTCACCAATCATTTTTAACCTAATTATGGAACCCTTAGCAGAACATGTCAGATCCCACTCTACAATATCAGGCTTCACCATTGGTACCACAGAACACAAAATAAATTTATTTGCAGACGACATGATAATGATGATCACAAACCCTCACTCTTCCCTGCTTCGGTCCAATCGCTACTGAAAAGGTTTAGTACTTTATCTTACTACAAAGTTAATGAACATAAATCCTACATTCTAGACCTGGGTATTGATGCAACCACTAGTCTTCTACTCCAGACCCAATATCCTTACGCATGGGCGGAGGATAGTATTCCCTACCTCGGCATTAATCTCACCAAATCCACTAGAGGTCTTTTTACACTCAACTACACAGACGCCAAACAGATGATGCTTACTGAAACCACAAAACTCCCCAAACATGAATTCTCATGGTCAGGCCGCCTGGCAGCCTTTAAAATGATGGTATTGCCACGGTTGCTCTACATATTTCGCATGCTTCCTATACCACTTTCATCTACCTATCTGAAATCTCTCCAATCCATCCTAAGAAAATTTGTTTGACAAGGGAAAAAATCTAGATGTAGTCACACGAAACTTATTAAACACAGATCCGCGGGGGGAATGGGATACATAGACATCAAAGACTACTACAATGCCACCATTCTATCACAAATGAAAGAACCTCACCCAAAACTCTCTGGAGCGATATAGAAAATCACAAAACACCGGGCACAAACCTCGCCAACTGGTTATTTAATACCTCTACACATAATCCTCACATTTTTCACTACTCACCCACTGTCCAAGCCTCAGTTAAAGTGTGGCATACACTACACAATACCAAATGGTCACATGTACTGACGAAACCACTACACATTCCTTTAAACACCTTAAAGCTTCTTACTCCTGACTTAACACTCCCATCCTGGATTACTGACCGGGTAACATACACACAAGAACTTCGCGATCTAACAACCTGCAAATCCTTCTCACAAATAGGCAAAGACCTCAATGCACCCTCCAAAGACTTCCTCAGCTACTTCAGATTACAAAACTGCTTGAAGGCACACACATCTCTAGAAGGAAAACTACCCTTGAAACTATGGAACTACTTCTTTACAGAACACTCTAATGCCCCGTACACACGGTCGGACTTTGTTCGGACATTCCGACAACAAAATCCTAGGATTTTTTCCGACGGATGTTGGCTCAAACTTGTCTTGCATACACACAGTCACACAAAGTTGTCGGAAAATCCGATCGTTCTAAACGCGGTGACGTAAAACACGTACGTCGGGACTATAAACGGGGCAGTGGCCAATAGCTTTCATCTCTTTATTTATTCTGAGCATGCGTGGCACTTTGTCCGTCGGATTTGTGTACACACGATCGGAATTTCCGACAACGGATTTTGTTGTCGGAAAATTTTATCTCCTGCTCTCCAACTTTGTGTGTCGGAAAATCCGATGGAAAATGTCCGATGGAGCCCACACATGGTCGGAATTTCCGACAACACGTTCCGATCGGACATTTTCCATCGGAAAATCCGACCGTGTGTACGGGGCATTACACTAAAGGGACTTCCCTCATATACTCATTCCTACAGGAAAAAAACATGTTCAGCAAAACCAAACCTCTCCTTGACTAGGAAACTGACCTACAGACACAATTCACAGATGCCCAATGGCAACAGGCAATCACATCTATTTACAAAGCAACAACTTGCACCTCCCTTTGGGAAATCACCCAAAAAACGCTAATGAGATGCTACCTAACTCCATCCAGACCCGCCAAATTCCACAAACACGCCTCACACAACTGTTGGAGAAACTGTGACCACACGGCCACCCTCCTCCACATTCTTTGGTCTTGCCCAAATGTAACCCAGCTTTGGAAAAATGTGGAATCCATACTCCAAGACATACTCCATAGCTTGGTTACAATTACTCAACACTTAGCCATTCTTAATCTGACAATAGAAGATTTTCCCATACACCAAAGAACAGTGATTACACATGTCCTCCTAGCTCCAAACTCTTGATCACTAGAAACTGGAAATCTGACAACATTCCCTCCCTTACAGAAGTTACTAACTTAGTACAAACCCATTTCACTTATGAAACCCTTTTGTCACACAGCAAACAATCCCATACAAAGACACTAACTGGCTGGAACCCATGGGTCCTTTGGTACTCAAAAAAGAATTAACGATTGAAGTAAGGTTTAACAATTGAATGCCCTGTCTCTCTACTCGCCTTCCACTTGAAGCTCCCCCCCCCCCCTTCCCTTATCCCTCCTTGCCCCTCCTTCCTCTTGCACCCCTCCCCTCCTTACCCCACCCCTCCTCCTATCATTCCAGGACAACTGTTCTACCCTATGTTTATAATCACTTTGTTAATGATTTTTTCTTACTCATAGAACGTTATTCATAAAATCTCTAACCAGACTATACTTACAATATCTAGTCTGTAAAATTACATTTACATGTTCATGTTCCTGTTCCTTGCTATGACTTCATAACCTATAATATGTAAAACTCAATAAAAATTTATTGGAAAAAAAAAAGAAGCAGCAGAGGTATGGGAAGCATAGATCCACAGAAGGGATGAAGCAAAAGCAAGGAGAACCTTGCACTGCAGGTCCTCAGGTACAACTTCCTCTCCAGCAAGAAACGCAGTGAGGAACACAGTAGTGTCATCACAAAATCTCACCCAAAATCTCCTGAGACTAGCATTCAGAGGCTTTTACAGTGCCTTAGATGAACTCACACTATACAGCTATGAGACTCAAGACACAGCAAGTGCAGTGCTATATTTCATGAGGAAGACAAGATAATAAGAAAAATTATGAGAAAATAACATAATAAGAGAAACGGTAACAAGTTCACAGTAATGCTCAGGCACAATTAACCTCTTTAGATGTTCTCTAGAAGATAGCAAACCTTAACTTATTGAGTTCAGGTCCATTTTAATAATACACATTAATCTTGTTGTCAAGAAATATCAAGAAATATCAGTTTAAACAGATGGTGTCATACAAAAAACCCAAGGATCCTATTTTTAAAAAAAAATTGTTTTTGTCATAGTTGCGTTTCGGATCTAATGCACTTTCCATGCCCTGGTTCTCCCAAATCACTTATCACTTTGGGAAGATTTGAATATCCTGGTTGATGAGCTTTAAACAGCCCCATTATTTAACTAATTGTCCTGATGGGATAATGGATGACAGCTTTTCACAAATACAGCTGGAAAGTATTGCTCTTGTTGTAGAAAAGATTATGGTATTCCGTCTTGCTTCATTACAATTAGCTTTCTTTGTTATGCTAATATGTTATGGAAATGAAGGGGAAATGATAAATCAATTATCCTACATCATTAAGTGTTAATCATTTAGCAATTTTCCAATATCAATTTGTATTTAATATTAAATTGTGTTTTTCCCGAGAGTTAGAAAATAAAATGGATGCTGAGTGTAATTAAAATGTAATCTACATTTTTAATGACTGACTCAATTGTGCATGCTGTGTTCCTTGCGGCTGCCAATGAACATGTTGATCCAAATTACCAATATATTGGAGTCTGGGGGCTATGGCTGATTTGGTAGTGGAACATGTGGGGCTGATTTAAATCATGGATACTTGAAGTGACCCTATCATGAGAGGAGCATGGTGGCCTCTTTCCAAAATATCCTTCTTTCCCGGCTGTGTTATGCCCCGTACACACGATCGGACTTTCCGACAACAAAACCATGAATTTTTGTTCGAAGGTTGTTGGCTCCAACTTGTCTTGCATACACACGGTCACACAAATGTTGGCCAACAATTACGAACGTAGTGACATACAAGACGTACAGGATATCTCCATTACGAATGCTAGTTTTACAAGACCAAGTGCTTCTGGCCCGTACTTGATTTTGAGCATGCGTGGACTTTTGTGCAACGGACTTGTGTACACAAGATCGGAAAGTCGGATAACAAAAATTTGTTGGTGGCAAATTTGAGAACCTGCTAGCCAACATTTGTTGGCGGAAAGTCCGACGACAAATGTTCAATGGAGCATACACACGGTCGGAGTTTCCGCCAACAAGCTCACTTCCAACATTTGTTGGCGGAAAATTTGATCATGTGTACGTGGCATTAGCCAAAAATTCCTTTTGAGGCACAAACCCTAAACAAGCATTCTTTAGATTAGTGTCTGAAAAGAGTCAGAATTTCTTATCTCTATACTTTATCCTGGTCCTCGACTTAGGAAGCATGGAAAAATAATGCATAAGCATGCCATCTAGGCACATCGTTTTTTTTAGAAGAGATGGTCATGAATGGCTTCTAGGTTGTGGCCCATGGTTACATCTGGATCTGACAACAGGCAGAAAATAAGGCATAGTACAAAATTGGCAAAAAGCCAGGGGAGCCAACAATGGAGTACAAGAATGTCTAAAGACAAAGATTGGAAAAGACTGAGGACAGGTTCAGGTATTGAAGCGTATATGAAATCTTTTTTGAATAATAATGCACTTTTTTCAAATATGAAACTTAGTAAAGGAAATATATACACTGCAACGTGCAAGCCTAACCCACAAAATCAATTAAACATTCCCAATTACCATACATGAAGACTACTCCCATGCTGTCCAACACATTGAATATATCTCTTTAAATCGTATTAAATATCACCATGATGAAAGTTAGATATAAAGCAGCAGGACACTTATCTCAACAATCTAAAGTATGATTTTTAGAGGGTAAAATAGTATATTAGGGAGGAAATGATTAAACATGATTACCATTTTCAAGCCATTGATTCCATATATTTTTAGAAATAGACCAATATCTTTTGGATGTCGTGTAATTTTTTCCCAGTTCGATGTAATCAGACATATGCTGTTTACATTCTTTGAGTGTGGGTAGCTTGTCTGATCTCCAATGTATGGGTGTCAATGACTTAGCCACTATCAAAGCTGTATTAAAAAATATTTTCTGGGAAAAAGTTTTGATCAACAAAAAGCACTTCTTTTAACCATTTGCCGAGTGCCCCATAGCAGATTTACTGCTACAGGGTGGCGGCACTGTGCAGAATCAAGTATATATATATATATATATATATATATATATATATATATATATATATATATATATATATATATATGATTCTGCACTTTGATATTTTGGGCCGAGTGTACGCCCCTGCCAGCTCGCTCCCACTGTAATTTTACACAGCGGAAGCTGAACAGCGGATCCCGCGGAGCCAATGCCCGCCGGCACCCGCTGATAATTTAGTACACTGACATAATGCCAGTCTGCCTATGTAAACAAGGCAGATTGTCATTCTGTCAGTACAAAAGACATGGATCCTGCGTTCCTGTAAAGCAAAAACAGTGATATTACTAGTAAATAAATAAATAAATATCCCATAGTTTGTAGACCCTATAACTTTTGCGTAAACCAGTGAATATACGCTTAGTGGGATTTTTTTTATCAAAAATATGTAGCAGAATACATATTGACCTGAACTGATAAAGAAATTAGATTTTTTACATTTTTTTGTTGGATATGTTTTAGAGCTGAAAGTAAAATATACCACCAAAAGAAAGCTCTGCACAATTGTCAGTTGAAGTGACGCAGTGCCATATTGCAAAAAAATTGCCAGGTCGGGAAGGGTAGTAAACCTTCCAGAGGTGAAGTGGTTAATTAAAGAAGGTCAGACATATATTAAAGTACCACAAAGTTTTAGGTTTAAGGCAAGTAAACTGTATACTCTTGTAGGTTCCCTGGTATGAATAACCCCACCAACAGAATGGGGAGGTCTCTGGATCATAATTGGTTACATCCACTGAAATTAAGTACCATCCATGTTTTATTTTATACTGAAGTTCCTGATGCTTAGTGAAATTAGATATCCTATATGGTTGTATTAGGCTACTGTATCTCGTGTTTCTTCTTCTACATTGTATTAGTATCTCTTAACATCTAAAAAGAATAGATGTTAAACAATGGGAACATTGTGAAGTAGCCTTGTCAGACACCACTGTATTATGAAGTTAAAGATACTGGTGCATAACTTCACAGAGAAAGCTATACATAAACACGCACATAAATATATATATATATATATATATATATATATATATATACGCATATACACTATATTATCAAAAGTATTGGGACATGACTGTACACACACATCAAATTTAATAGCATCCCAGTCTTAGTCCGTAGGGTTCAATATTGAGTTGGCCCACCCTTTGTAGCTATAATAGCTTTAACTCTTCTGGGAAGGCTGTCCACAAGATTTAGGAGTGTGTCTATGGGAATGTTTGACCATTCCTCTGGAAGCGCATTTGTGAGGTCAGGCACTGATGTGGACAAAAAGACGTGGCCCACAGTCTTTTGCTCTAGTTCGTCCCAAAGGTGTTCTATCGGGTTGAGGTCAGGACTCTGTGCAGGCCAGTCCAAACTCGCTCATCCATGTCTTCATGGCTCTTGCTTTGTGCACTTGTCTAAATGATTTGGTGGAGGAGGGATTATGGTGTGGGGTTGTTTTTCAGGGGTTGGGCTTGGGCCCTTAGTTCCACTGAATTGAACTCTCAAAGCGTCAGCATGCCAAGACATTTTGGACTATTTCATGCTCCCAACTTTGTAAGAACAGTTTGGGGATGGCCTCTTCCTGTTCCCATCCCACAGGTGTTCTATCTGGTTGAGGTCAGGACTCTGTGCAGGTCAGTGAAGTTCCTCCACCCCAAACTCGCTCATCCATGTCTTTATGGACCTTGCTTTGTGCACTGGTGTTCAGTCATGTTTGAACAGGAAGGGGCCATCCCCAAACTGTTCCCACAAAGTTGGGAGCATGAAATTGTCCAAAATGTCTTGGTATGCTGACGCCTTAAGAGTTCTCTTCAATGGAAATAAGGATCCAAGCCCAGCCCCTGAAGAACAACCTAACACCATAATCCCCCTCCACCAAATAATTTAGAGCAGTGCACAAAGAAAGGTCCATAAATAGTTTGGGGTGGAGGAACTTGACCAGCCTGCACAGAGTCCTGACGTCAACCCGATAGAACATCTTTGGGATGAATTAGAGCAGAGACTGTGAACCTGGCCTTCTCATCCAACATCAGTGCCTAACCTCACAAATGTGCTTCTGGAAGAATGGTCAAACATTCCCATAGACACACTGTGAACCTTGTGGGCAGCCACCAAATGATTTAGACTAATGCACAGAGCAAGGTCCATAAAGCCATGCATGAGGGAGTTTGGGGTCGAGTAACTTGACTGGCCTGCACAGAGTCCTGCCCTTTACCCAATAGAACACCTTTGGGAAGAATCAGAGCAGAGACTGTAAGCCAGGCCTTCTTGTCTAACATCAGTGCCTGACCTCTCAAATGCACGTTTGGAAGAATGGTCAAATATTCCCATAGACACACTCCAAACCTTGTGGACAGCCTTCCCAGAAGAGTTGAAGCTGTTATAGTTGCAAAGGGTGGGCCAACTCAATACTGAACCCTACGGACTAAAGCCTCATACACACGATCGGACTTTCTGCCAACAAAACCGTGGAATTTTGTCCGAAGGTTGTTGGTTCAAACTTGTCTTGCATACACACGGTCACACAAATGTTGGCCAACAATTACAAACATAGTGACATACTAAACGTACTACGTTGTTTTTCAGCTCTTTAGCGCCACCGTTTGGGCTCCTTCTGCTAATTTTGTGTTAGTAGAAGTTTGGTGAGTGTTGATTCGCGCTTTTCTTTTTGTGTTTTTCATTTATCACTTTTCATTTCGTGCTTTTCAGTTCATTTCTGAACGGCCGTTCGTCAACGAGACATGTTGCGGAATTGGAGGAGATAACGTGTTATTTATTATTGGCCTTGGAGTTATTGCTTTGACATTATTTTTTTGGTTGAATAATGATTTGATTTGGTAAATTTTCTATATTTTTAGATGCATAGAATGCACTTTTTGGTTAAGTTCTATTGGCAGATAGCATGTTTAATTTTTTTTTTTTTTAACGCACAATAAAAAAATTGTGGAGAATAATACTTGGCTTTGTGCTTTACTTCAAATGACAGTTTGGGAGTAGGCAGTTACATTTAAAAAAATACAATGTAAAATTGACAAGAGACACCAACATGGTTGTATCTTTGATCTTAAAAACTACAGGATAATGGTGTTGTGGTAACTTGCACAAATAAAAAAAAACCAAAAAACATAATAATATTATTCTTGATATCACTAGAAAAAAAAAAGCCTTTGAAAATTTGTTTGCAAAAACTCCATCAGTATCACCAGCAAAGCAGCTTCATTATTATCCCATTAAAGAAGAAGAGAATTGTGCTCTGCATTTGGAGATTTCATAATTTGCCACGTCACGAATGTTAATCCTCCATTATGAACGCTAGTTTACAAAACTGACTGCTTCTGCTTCCGAACATGCGTGTTTGTACTTTGGACTTTTGTCCGATGGACTTGTGTACACACAATCGGAAAGTCCGAAACAGACATTTGTTGGCAGAAAGTCCGACAACAAATGTCCAATGGAGCATACACAAGGTCGGATTTACAGCCAACAAGCTCACATTGAACATTTCTCGTCAGAAAAGCCGATCGCGTGTACGCGGCATAAGACTGGGAAGCCATTAAAGTTCATGTGGGTGTAAAGGCAGGTGTCACAATACTTTTGACAACATAGTGTATATATCATATTCCTTCATTGGCTTTGTACAGTACACTGTACACTGAATACACAGGAACATCCCAACTCGTTAGGAATGGCAGGAATTATTGTCTGCCAGGCTTGATAGTGTGCATTCACCATGTATGTGAGTATGCATCCTTTAAGCAAATACCGTTGCACAACAACCTATAGCTGCCTCTTCTAATGCATCTCAATGGAAAGTTGTATGTGCCAAAAAAGGAGAAAAAGCCTGAAAAAGCCACCACATCTAAGGACTAGAAACCTACATATATATATATATATATATATATATATCATATTTATGTTCTTGGATTTAGGTACCCTTTAACCAAAAAAAAAAACAAAACATTCCAGTCCTGCTGCTGATTTGAGAAATACCTTGTTTAAAAAAGTTTTCAAGTTTTTGGAAAATGTAATTTAATGTTTATTCATCAGTTTACAGTATGTGAAATATTCTGCAGGAAAGTTTCTCTCATTTCCAAGACACATCATATAATGTATTATGCAGTTCCACGCATATGAAAGGCTCATCAGATATGGTCTACCCAATACATTTTAACCTGGGTTTACTGAAATGCTATTTTGCGAGATGTAATTGGAATCTGTGAAATTGGAACTTAGCTTTCCACACTTCTGCAGTTACTGTGTTATAATAAGTTATCATTTAATGATTTAGGTCATGAAAAGTAAGCAGTTTGTATGCAATGTTATTTTAAGATGAACTGCAGGCAAATATGAAAACCTTTAATCTAGTTATGTATTAATTAAAAAACAGAGAGCTGAAACCCAGCCTTCCCTCCAGTCTTGTATTTTCTCCTCTCTTGTAATGAAAATGCTTACTCTGATTTCACTGCACACTGTGAACTTCTCATAGTGTGCAGCTGCAGCAAGCCTCTTTCTTTCATTGGATTTCAATTATATAAGCTAAGCACCACATGTAGGTGTTACCTAGGGTGGCCTGAATGCAAATTCAGCCTGCCTAGGAATGACTACTCCTACCTACTGACATCTATCCATGAAGGCATTTGGTATTTGCATATGTGGCGCCACCCTCAAAGGAGCCGTTTGGCAATTTTGGGTTCTCTGTTCTACTCCTCAACCGCAAGTACAACCTCAGCCCCTCTGGTTAAATAAAATCACTGCAGACAAAAGTGCAAAGGACACCAAACTGTAGCAAAACAAATGAGTATTTTACTAAGGATTTTTAAGTCAACAACAGAAAGGAATGTTAAGGCAGATATACTGGATCTCAAACGTTGGTCTTAGCAAATACACAGAAGATATTCAATGCAAAGGAAGATCACAGTAAATCAAATGGTAATAACCTGTGGGGCCTGGAAGAACCTATGACTCCAGGTATAAAAGGGAAGAGAATGACCTTAACGTGTCAGACTGCTCCCTTAAAATCCTGATGCCACAGGCCCAGAATGTGTGTGTAATACAATTATAACACGACAATTTGTAAGAAAACCAATAATCAGTATAGTAGAGTTCCCTTAATGTATGCAGATTTTATACACTTAGTCCTTTAACTTTCGGGAAAGAAAGAGAAGTGTAGATGTCCAGCGTCTTCTGCTAGCTCAACAAGGGCCCAGGGGAATTGCTGTGCAACGGCGACCAGCCATAAAGAATAACATATGCAAAGTGTTTCCTTTGGAAGCTCTCATGTAAAGAGATTGAATAAAGGTGTCTGCATGCAGTGTCTTTCATGGGATGTACACAAGGGGCTTCCGCCGCTAACCAATCCTGAACATACCAAGGCTCAATGGAATAGGATGTCCCGGAAAAGGCTTGTTAGACTTTTTTTTTTTTTTTTTTTTAATCTTTATTTTACAATTTTTTTTTTTTTTTTTACAATTTAAACAACATTTACAAAATCCATAATATATCCTCTAATGTATTTGGATTACATTTTATTTTCACAATATAATCAAATACTATAACTCTCTCTAACTTACGTTTCCTTATATCATGTATATTCTTATATTTAATCCAAACCTTCTTCTTTTAACTTGCACACCTATCTTCACCATTCACTCATACAACCATGACAATCACCTCTTACACACACACCCCCCTGCAAACCCATAAAAGAAAGAAAAAAAAATCCACACCCCTCCTATTTTCCCTATCTACTCTCCCTCATCTCTATTTGGACCCCTCCTCTACCTCATATTAGGTTTAATAAAGATGTTGAGGTTCTGAACTCTTCCCACATTTGCCATGTTGTTATTGTCTGCTCCTTTAATCCTTTTTCTGATATCACCCCCTCCTCCAGGGACTGCATCTCGTTCATCTCACACACCCATTCCTCTATAGAGGGCTCTACACCTTTCCTCCACTTTCTAGCTATGATAGTCCATGCTGCAGTTAGGAATTTAGGAATTAAGATAGCTTTTTTTATATTTTTCAATAATCCTGGGATCATTGACAGGACTGATATATATATATATATATATATATATATATATATATATATATATATGGTTGTAAATTAACTCCTGTTATGGCTTGATATATTTTATAAATTTTTATCCAAAATGACTGGACTCCCGGGCAGAAATATCAAATATGTGACATTGTACCTTTTGCCCCCCGAAATCTCCAGCATAGTTCTTCATTCTCTGCATTTATTTTATGCATGTCTATTGTCTACTGGGCATCTGTACCATCTAGCTAGTATTTTCTAATTTCTTGATGTTTATTAGAGATCAATAATTTGTGTGTTAATATAATTGCTTTTTCCCATTTTGCTCTGGGGATAGTAATCTCCAGTTCCTCTTCCCATCTCTTTATATAGATTATTCCTGCTCCTTATTATTTGAGATCAAGTATTTGTAGATGTTAGATAGGTGTGTGGGTTGGTCTTTGTACTCGTAAAAGTAATTTTTCCAGTTCTGTCAGTGGTCTATCCAATATAGCTTTTTTTGTCAAAAACTGAATATATCTTTGAAGTTGCTGATACTGCATCCAATTTGTTTTATATTCTATACCCACGGAATCCAGTGAAAGGATTCTATTCCCTTCTGTTGTCTGTACCAACCTAATATCCTAATTTCTCTGCCACTTTAGGAAGGTCATAGCTTATATTGCTGGTGGGAACTCGGGATTACTAAAGAGAGGGGTCATTGGACCTATATATGTAGACCCTATCTCCCTCTTTATTAATCCGTCCCAAACTTTCAGTGTTGAAACAAGCAAGAAAGGCATATCCCCTCTAGGAGGCCGTTGTTCCCTCCTTATCCATGGTAATGATTTCAGTTTTATGGCTTTTTTTATGGCTTTGACCTCCCCCTCCAGCTTCACCCACTGCTTACAATCTGCATTATGGAACCAATCCACAATCCTTGATATGAAGACTGATCTAAGATATACCGAAAGATCTGGGAGAGCTAATCCTCCAACTTTTTTTAACCTGCTTAATACCTTTCTACTAATTCTGGCAGGTTTACCCGCCCATATAAAACTCCCTACGGCCTTACAAAGTCGATTCAGAATATTTGTTGAGGGAAATAATGGAATGGTCTGAAATATGTATAATGTCTTTGGCAGTAAATCCATTTCTACGATTTTTATCCCCCTATCATATTGTTGAAGTGTCTTTATTATTTTTTGCATTATCGGACGATAATTATAAGGGATAAGTATTCCTAGATATTTAATTACGTTTTTCTGCCACTTAATGTGGAGTTCCACTCAAAAAAAAAAAAAATGTCATTAATGTGCATGAAATAAATAAAAAAAAACATTTGGAGAATTTTTTTTACTTACCTTTTTATGCTTGTTGCTATGTGGTCCCTCGAAATCTGCCTCCTTCATCACCTCGGCTCCTGATGTCACTTCCCTCGGCACCTCCGCTCGCTACTGCTCCTGGGAGATGTGTGTCATCATTTCCCAGGAGTCAGTGGGCTGCGCCGGGGGTTAGGTTGCCATAACAACACTAGGTTTGTTATATATATTAGCAGATCATCTGCGTATATTGTTAGAATTTTTTAGAAGAAATAATAACAGTTTTTTTTTTTTTTTTATATGATATCAGCCCCATGAGAAAAAGGTTAAAAGAAGGGCACAGTAACACAGTGACACAGTAAGGGCTTTACGAGTTGTTGATTCAGCCATACATAGTCTAAATAGTTAGCAAGGTTGTCTCTTTTAAGGCAACTATCAGAGAAAACAACCTTGTTCCACTAAGAAGTTTATATCTGTCTATTTTTAAAAGTGTATGGTAAAAAGTTACCATAGATATCATGGATGTCATAGATACAGTTATGATTTCAGTGTCTACTGGCGCAATAATAATTCTGTTATAAAATAAAAATGTATTATTTTGCTGTAGCGCCCTGCTCCTGATGAGCATAGGCTATGTTTTTTTGAAATTTGAACTAGTTGAAGCTACAGTTTAGGCTCAACTTATTATTGCCTGAATTTTATGGTTTCTGTGTCAGATTGGTTGGACTGTGCAGATTTCCATCTAACCATGGATGGTGCTGTCATCATTGGTGGATTGCAAAATACAGTCTGGTCAAACACATTGACTACTCGCTGCTTGGAGGCTTTTCGGTGGGAGTGGTTCACACACTGGATATTTCTGGGTAGGGGTATTTAAGGGACAGATGGCATTTTAGGTGGTTCTTGGGTGACTATCAGGTGGTCTGCGCTCCTCATCCCCCGGGCCCAGGGGGTGGGTTGATGCTCCCCACCTCGTGGCCCTCCTGGCCTAGGAGACTACAAATCCTTAAAGTTCAGCCTTAAGCTTGGCGGACCTAAGGCCTAGCTACTAAAGGAAGGATCGGAGTCTTGGTGGCCTATGGGTCAGAATGATGGTCTCTTTGCTGTCAGGCCTGCGTGAAGAAGCAAGGGAATGCAGTGACCAGGGGAGGACTCTTCGGGAGAGGGCCGAGCATAAGGCTGGTATCTTAAGAAGAGCCTGGGAACTCAGTCATATACGCATCTTGGATTAGTACCATAGTCAGTTCTTTCAAGACTGTACGGTCTGTGGCAGAGACCATTTAGATCATTCACAATTTGTTCACCCAGAGTCTTAAGGTCTGTGGCAGAGACCATGTTCGAGCATTGCATCGGCTGCTAGGTCGGTGAGAGGGGCCTATCCGGTGATTGCTGAATCCAGCTGTGGAAGTGTTATTTCCCTGGATGTAGAAATTATCTCCAATCGCAACGTCCAAGGTACCTGAATTCTTTTTCACCCTCTGTCTTTCTATTGCGTATGATGTTACCGAATAAAAACTTGGAAGGAAAAAGAAAAGTCTAAGTGTTGGAGCCAGTGTTTCAATTGAACGAATGATGAGTCCCCTAGGATGGACACTGGAAGTAAGGTAACTGTAAACCCGAAGAAAAAAATAACTAGCAGTTGCTTTGGGGTGAAGAGTTTAAAGTAATATGAAGCAAGTCACCCGGAAAGTGATTTTAGCTAAATGTGGGGGCTCGTCCGGGATTTACGGTTACCTATAGCAACTAAGGGACTTTTTTTTTCTTCTTTGCCACGGAATTAATGCAATAGAAGACTTTGGACTTTGCCATTTTTTTTTCTTATTTCATGCTCAAGCAATGTGATTGGTCACGAATCAATATAATGGCGAGTTGGCAGTGGGCGGAATTAAGAAAGCCCGGGAGTTGCGTCACCAGAGGAGCCAATTGGAGGAGCTGTCTAAAATATGTGCAGAGAGAGACACCGCGTGGTCTAACCAAACGCGGAGAAGGAAGGTCCTGCAGAACTGTAGCCATGTTCCGAATGCCAGGGATACAGTCTGCTATGAGGCCCAGAATGTTCTCTGGAGGCACCACCGTGAGTATCAGACTGCCTGGAGCACTACTGATGGACACAGGGTGTCAGGGATCTGTCAGCACCAGACCGGGACATTTGCGTGCACCTATGTGCCGGCGCGCCCCTGTTCAGATGATGCAGCAGTCCCCAGCTGTTACTGTGCGTCAGCGTGGTGTTCGGGCGCGCGCGGGTGCGTGGCACGTGTGTGCGCACGCGCACGGGTGCGCGCGTGTTTGCGTTAGCGCCGTTTTGGCGCCAAGGAGCGCATAAGAGTCCTCCTGCTGCAGGGGTGCGCTGCTGTTTCGTCTCAGCTCTGTGAACCTGTTAATCTGCACCTGATTGATGGATTACCATATTGACCCGGCTTGTCTGACCATTCCTCCTTCTCCAATCCGACCCGGCCTGCCTGACTCTGCTGCTGTTTCTACCAGTACCGTTGCCGACCTCTGCCTGCCTACCGACTCTGCTTCTGCCTGCCGTTATTACCCGTCTTGTCTGCCTGTTGATCCGGACTGTCTGACCTTGCTTGTGCCTGCCCTTGCTTCTGTGCTGTTGTACCTTCAGCTCCAGCTCCAGTGATCTCTGTATCTGCATCTTCAGTGCTGCTGCCTGATGCTCTCTGGTCACCACCTTACCTGCAGTCCAGCCATCCCTGGAGGGATCTCTACTCTCCTCCAGCATCAGAGACGTCTACCTCAACAGGCACTCCTACCCCACTGTGCTCACAAGTCCACTGTCCCCACCCCAGTGGCTCCTGAACCAGCGTTGTATGAGAGGTCTTATCCTACAGTCAGGCTCTACTACCAGGTACCTAACAGTACGAAACAGCCATGACTGAGCCTGCAGGAGAGACCTCCCCGATGAAGGAGATCTGCACGCATCTTGCGGTCCTCACTCAAGCGGTGCAATCTCTTCAGGACAATTATACCAGACTTGAAGGACAAGTTTAGAATCTCGCTGGGCCTAGTCCCATGGCTTCCTCTTCAGCCGCAGCTCCAGCACAGCCTGCTCCTGCTCCTTCCGTTGTGATGCTTCCACCTGAACCGAGGGTCCCTATCCCAGAGATGTTTTTCGGAGAGCGGACTAAATTTCGGGCCTTTCGCAATGGCTGCCAGCTATTTTTTGCCTTACAACCCCGAACCTTCTCGCTGGAAGTTACTAAGGTGGGGTTTGTGATTTCCCTCCTACAAGGGGAACCTCAGACCTGGGCTCACCGTTTACTTGAGGGGGACTCAGCCTTAACCCAATCTTTACCCTCCTTTTTTGAAGCCATGGCTCAGCTCTATGAGGACCTTCAGCGGACTGCCACAGCCGAGTCAGCCCTGTTCGCGCTCCAGCAAGGCCGCAGACCATGTCACTGACTTCAGACGCTGGAGCGCGGACACGCAGTGGAACGATGCGGCCCTACGTCACCAGTTCCGCATGGGTCTATCTGAAGGGCTGAAAGATGAACTTGCTCGAGTTGGCATACCAGATACCCTTGAGGCTTTGATCTCCTTGGCAATCCAGATTGACCGACGCCTCCGGGAACGTCGATCCGAATGTTCCGCTCAACAAACCCGCCCGGCCTGGATGACAGCAAGGGCTCCAGTTCCTGCAGCACGCTATCTACCTTCACCCAGTGTGAATCCAGTCAACGCCACACCTGACACTTCCGAACCCATGCAACTAGGGCTAATGCGACCTGTCTTGTCTCCTGAAGAACGGGTACGTCGTCATCAACTGAACCTGTGCCTCTATTGTGGTGGAACTGGACACTATGTCCACAATTGTCCAGTCAAGATAAGTAAGTGCTCATCTTCTGTGTCTACCAGTCTCTCTGCTTTGTCTGCCAACTCTACCCACCTTGCCATTCCTCTCTCGTTACAGCTCCAGGAAGAGATAATTCCAGTCAGCGCTATCATTGACTCCGGAGCATGCAGCTGTTTTATCGACTTGACCTTTGCCAGCCTGCATAACATTCCTTTACGGACTAAGTCTCATGGACTCTCTGTTTTCCTAGCTGATGGCTCCCGCATTAAATCCGGACAAGTAACTCATGAGACTTTTCCTTTGCCTGCTACCGTGTCCTCCCAACATAAGGAGCTGATGACCCTTGATGCCATTACTTCTCCACTGTTTCCAGTTATCTTGGGCATTCCCTGGCTCCAAGCCCACAACCCGCACATCAACTGGGTCTCTGGAGAAGTAAAGTTTTTGTCGTCCTACTGTCAAGAACACTGTTTGGTTGAGAATCCCGACCCCTCAGCTACTCTGCTATGTCTTGATACCGACCAGAAATTATGCCAGGCTATACCTAAACAATACCACGAGTTCATCAATGTCTTTAGCAAGAAGGGGGCAGACTCCCTTCTGCCTCATCACCCCTAAGACTGCCCAATTGAGTTACTGCCAGGATCTGAGATTCCATTCGGACGTACTTTCCCTTTATCAGAAAAAGAGCAAGAGGCACTAAAGTCGTATGTTAAAGAAAACTTGGCCAAGGGGTTCATCCGCCACTCCACTTCCCCAGCAGGTGCCGGAATATTTTTTGTCACCAAGAAGGACAAGACTCTCCGCCCGTGTATTGATTATCGGAAATTGAACAAAATTACGGTTAAAAATCGGTATCCCCTACCCTTGATACCTGAACTATTCCAAAAGTTAAGGACTGCTGTCATCTTTACTAAGCTTGATCTAAGAGGGGCCTACAACCTGATCCGCATTCGGGGCGGGCATGAGTGGAAAACAGCTGTTCGGACCCGATTCGGACATTATGAATACCTGGTCATGCCCTTCGGACTCTGCAACGCCCCTGCGACCTTCCAACATCTGATTAACGATGTTCTCAGGGACTTTTTGGACATGTTTGTGATCGCATACCTGGACGATATCCTGATCTTCTCGGAATCTCTTGATCTGCATCGAGAACATGTCCGCAGGGTGTTGGGCCGTCTCGCTTACACAGGCTTTACGCAAAGGCAGAGAAATGCGAGTTCGAGCAACAAAGCATCCAATTCCTGGGGTTGATAATCTCTCCAACTGGCATCAAAATGGATCCTCAAAAAGTATCTGCTGTTCTAGATTGGCCGGTACCCCTAGGCAAGAAGGGAATTCAGCGGTTTATCGGTTTTGCAAACTTTTATAGAAAGTTCATCAGAGGATTCTCAGCTATAATTGCACCTATCACGCAGTTGACTAAGTAGAATGCCCACTTCTCCTGGAATCAATCAGCCCAGAATGCTTTTGAGAATCTCAAGAGACTGTTTACCTCGGCCCCAATCCTCAGCCATCCTGAACCATCATTACCGTTTATTTTGGAAGTCGACGCTTCTGAAATAGCGGTGGGTGCAATTCTCTCACAACGCAAAGGCAGCAAATATCTAATGCATCCTGTGGGGTTTTTCTCCCGCTAAACTTTCTTCTGCAGAAAAGAACTACGATGTGGGTGACCGGGAGTTTCTCGCTATTAAGGCTGCTCTGGAGGAGTGGAGGTACCTGTTGGAGGGGGCTATGCATCCAGTATTAATTTACACTGACCACAAAAACTTAGAATATTTAAGATCTGCTAAATGACTGAAGCCTCGACAAGCCCCTGGGCTCTGTTCTTCTCACGTTTTTGTTTTCATATAACTTACCGGCCAGGCTCTAAAAATATCAAACCGGATGCATTGTCACGTATGCATGACAATCCGAAAGACTTATCCATTCCTGACACCATCTTGCCCGCAAACAATTTCCTACTCCTGCAAACAGACCTACTCTCCCAGATTAAAGAAGCATCCTCTGATTCATCTAGGACTACAGAGACTACTCTGACGATCAGAGATGGATTGTTCTGGAAGGGAAGCCAAATTTTTGTTCCTGAGGAGGTTCGGGTTAAGGTCTTGACGCTCCTTCATGATCATCCACTGGCAGGCCATTTTGGGGTCCGCAAGACCCTGGAACTTGTGCAACGCACATTCTGGTGGCCCAATCTGAAAGACTTTCGTGAAAAATACGTCAGCTCCTGCCCTATCTGTACCCAGAACAAGACATCTAGAAATTGAGCTTGGGGTCTGTTAAAACCTTTGCCTGTACCTGATAGACCCTGGAAAATGATTTCCATGGATTTTATAGTAGAGCTTCTGTGTTCTGAGGGGTGTTCAGCCATCTTCGTAGTGGTAGACTGTCTAACCAAGATGGCCCATTTCCTTCCCTTAAGGGGAACTCCATCTGCCATCGAAACCACCCGCATATTCATCAAGGAAATCATCAGACTACATGGAGTCCCTGCAAATATAGTTTCTGATAGAGGGGTACAATTCACCTCACATTTTTGGAGAGCCCTGTGTGAAATCCTAAAAATTGAACTGGCCTTATCCTCGGCCTATCATCCTCAAACTAATGGGCAGACAGAAAGGACCAATCAGACCCTTGAACAGTACATCAGATGCTTTACATCCTTCACACAGGATGATTGGGTGTCCCTGCTGCCCTTAGCAGAATTTGCATACAACAATGCTAACCATTCAGCCACCGGTCAATCCCCCTTTTTCGCCAATTATGGCTTTCATTTAACCTTTCTACCTGATTTCCTTACAGAGTCTTCAGTTCCGGCAGTACAGAATACAGTGGACTTCCTCAGCCACAACAATCAGATGTTGCAGGAGGCGGTGTCTAATGCCCAGGCAGACAGCAAGAGAGTCTTCGATCGAAGAAGAAGAGGGGAGTTGAATTTACAGCTTGGTGATCAGGTATGGCTTTCTACCAGTAATATCAAGTTAGCATGTCTGTCTAAGAAGTTGGCACCTAGGTTTATGGGACCCTTCCCGGTTAAGATGAAAATTAATGAAGTATCTTATGAACTGACCTTGCCTGATTCTTTCAAGATTCACCCGGTATTTCATGTGTCTTTGCTTAAACCTGCTATACCTGATCCCTTCCCTGATAGAGGAACTAGACCTCCTGAACCTGTCTTAGTAGATGGAAGTGAGGAATTTGAAGTTGAGGCTATTCTTGACTGTAGAAGAAGACAGGGACAAAATCAATTTCTGATTAAATGGAAAGGTTACGGTCCAGAAAGTAACTCATGGGAACCAGACAGTAATGTCCACGCCAGGCGATTAGTTTGCGCTTATTTCTCTGCCCACCCAGAGAAAAGAAGGCTTGTGGGCATCTGGAGGCTGCCCTTTGGAGGGGGGCAACGTCAGGGATCTGTCAGCACCAGACCAGGACATTTGCGTGCACCTATGCGCCAGCGCGCCCCTGTTCAGATGATGCAGCAGTCTCCAGCTGTTACTGTGCGTCAGCATGGCGTTCGGGCGCACGCGGGTGCGTGGCGCGTGTGTGCGTGTGCACGGGTGCGTGCGCGTTCGCGTTAGTGCAGTTTTGGCGCCAAGGAGCGCATAAGAGTCCTCCTGCTGCAGGGGTGCGCTGCTGTTTTGTCTCAGCTCTGTGAACCTGTTAACCTGCACCTGATTGATCGATTACCATATTGACCCGGCTTGTCTGACCATTCCTCCTTCTCCAATCCGACCCGGCCTGCCTGACTCTGCTGCTGTTTCTACCAGTACCGTTGCCGACCTCTGCCTGCCTACCCACTCTGCTTCTGCCTGCCATTATTACCCGTCTTGTCTGCCTGCTGATCCGGACTGTCTGACCTTGCTTGTGCCTGCTCTTGCTTCTGTGCTGTTGTACCTTCAGCTCCAGCTCCAGTGATCTCTGCATCTGCATCTTCAGTGCTGCTGCCTGCTGCTCTCTGGTCACCACCTTACCTGCAGTCCAGCCATCCCTGGAGGGATCTCTACTCTGCTCCAGCATCAGAGACGTCTACCTCAACAGGCACTCCTACCCCACTGTGCTCACGAGTCCACTGTCCCCACTCCAGTGGCTCCTGAACCAGCATTGTATGAGAGGTCTTATCCTACAGTCAGGCTCTACTACCAGGTACCTAACACAGGGATTCGTCTGAAACCGCATGGGCGTTTCATCCTATATACAACGGGAGACTCAGAGGCTTTGGGCATGTTGTGTAACAGATGGGAGGGACTGGTCCAAGTCCTCGAACGTTTGTCCGATGCTTGCATTGCGGGGAATATCTATTCACCATGGAACAACCCACCGTGTCGCCCCAGGCCTACCGGATGGATTGGGCCACAGGCATCGCCACTGAAGAGACTGTTGTATTCAATCCTATAGTCAGGCTTACACTCTCAAAGTCTGCCACGCTGAGTGTTCCGGAGAGAGGTGGAGCTGTGACTGCCATTGAGGAGCCGACAGTAAATACTGCTACTGCCATCACCTCTACCATTACTGACCTTGCTGTTCCTACTCAAAAGAAGGTTGGGTACGTGAAAGCCTCCCGCGGCCGCAGTCGAGGTCTACCTCAGAGAAATACCGGTCCGTCCGGAACAAACAATTCATCCCTTTTTGCTATGGTACACAAATCTCCAGTTTCATGTGTGCCTTCTGGTTTGGGAAGTTTTTGTTCCTTGCCAAGACTTGCTCGATCTCAAAGGCTGTTAAACAAGCGGGTGGCTACAGAATATGGACTTGAATTCCCATACGCTCCTAGAGATATCATGCAAGAGATTGAGGAGAACAGAGAAGGCTGGTATAGTGAAGACGTTTGGGACTATTTGAAAGTGCCAAAGCCCTTTAGGAAGCCAGGATGTTCTTCTGTGATGGATGATCGGTTTGCCTGTTGCATTGGAGCTATGGGAGGCACATATATGCGGATAAGGTTGTTATCTGTCGGCCAGGAAAAGATAACATTGTATACTTCATCACCACAGTATATGCACAAGGCAAAGCTGTGACTTTACCAGATCCTCGGTTTTATTGGTGATCGATGATGATAACCATTTTGCTGGTGACAATTTAACCACTTGCTTACTGGGCACTTAAACCCCCCTCCTATCCAGACCAATTTTCAGCTTTCAGCGCTGATGTATTTTGAATGACAATTGCGCGGTCATACAACACTGTACCCAAATGAAATTTTTATCATTTTTTTCCCCACAAATAGAGCTTTCTTTTGGTGGTATTTGATCACCTCTGTGGTTTTTATTTTTTGTTAAAAAAATTTAAAAAGACTGAATTTTTAAAAAAAAAAAATTTTTTTTATATTTTGTTATAAAAAAATTAAAACAGGTAATTTTTCTCCTTCATTGATGTACGCTGATGAGGCAGCACTGATGGGCACTGATAGGCGGCAGTGATGGGCACTGATGGGTGGCAGTGATGGGCACTGATGGGTGGCAATAATGGGCACTGATCTGTTACACTGATAGGCAGCACTGCTAGGTGGCACTGATTGGCACTACTGGTGGGCATTGATAGCTGGCACTTGTGGGCACTGTTAGGTGGCACTTTGGGCACTGTTAGGTGGCACTGTTAGCTGGCAAAGATGAGGCAGATGTGCCTCTTCCACTTCGGGACCTTTGTCCCTCTCATCTGAGCCGGTGATCGGCTTTTTTTTCTACTCACGCTATCAGCGTGAGTAGAAAAAAAAAAAACGATTACCGATCTTTTGTTTACATCATGTGATCAGCTGTCATTGGCTGATAGCTGATCACATGGTAAGGGGCCGGGACTGGCCCCTTACTCGGATCGGTGATCAGCCTAGTCTTAGAGACTCGTGATCACAGCGCGCTCGGCGTGCGCCGAGCAGGGCGTGCACAGAGAGCATGCACAGGGGAGGCCGTCATATGATGGCCTCCCGGGAATTCAGGTCCGCGTTGTGGCCGTCATTTGGCCATAGCGCGGATGGCAAGTGGTTAAGAAGAAAACTTCTATCTTTATTTTTCTTTCGTCAATGCAAGGACTATGGGGATAGTTAGCTAGTGTTAGCTGTTAGAGAGACTACGTGTCAAGATTCTTTTTCTTCCTGAAACCTTTTTTTTTTTCAACACAAACCTAAGAAGATTTGTATTACAATGACCTCTGCCACCAGGTGGTAGCCATTTCTCGTTAAGATCGAACTTTAAAGAGAAATCATCTATACAGTAAATATAGTTCATGGCAGGAAAGAAAATTTCACTTCTCAGGACGTGGAGTTTTGCTTCTTGCAAGAAAGGTACTGATTATTATTGTGTTGTTTGTATTTTTTGTATTTTATTCCAGGTTCATCTGGATCTTCTAGAAAAGCATTGGAGAATGGGTGGTACAGATAGTTAGATAGGTCATGGGAAAGTTTGTTGTATTTCCTATTCAGTGTGATATTGTTAATTGCCTATTGTCTTATATCTACTCTCTCTTTTCTTTCCACTTTAATGCTGGGATTCAGGTATTTGACTCTCAGGATTGAGAGTTACATTTTTTTTTAGACGATGGGGACATCGTCTGTTGCGGTGGGAGGAGTGTGTAGCGCCCTGCTCCTGATGAGCAGACGCTATGTTTTTTTGAAATTTAAATTAGTTGAAGCTACAGTTTAGGCTCAACTTATTATTGCCTAAATTTTATGGTTTCTGTGTCAGATTGGTTGGACTGTGCAGATTTCCATCTATCCATGGGTGGTGCTGTCATCATTGGTGGATTGGAAAATACAGTCTGGTCAAACATATTGACTACTCGCTGCTCATAGGCTTTTCAGCGGGAGTGGTTCACATACCGGATATTTCTGGGTAGGGGTATTTAAGGGACAGACACCATTTTAGGTGGTTCTTGGGTGACTATCGGGTGGTCCGTGCTCCTGACCCCCCGGGCTCGGGGGGTGGGTTGACGCTCCCCACCTCGTGGCCCTCCTGGCCTGGGAGACTATGAATCCTTAAGTTTGGCAGACCTAAGGCCTAGCTACTAAAGGAAGGAGTCTTGGTGGCCTATGGGTCAGAATGATGGTCTCTTTGCTGTCAGGCCTGCAGGAAGAAGCAAGGCACAGCTGTGACCAGGGGAGGACTCTTCGGGAGAGGACCAAGCATAAGGCTGGTATCTTAAGAAGAGCCTAGGAACTCAGTCGGAGACCATTTAGATCGTTCACAATTTGTTCACCCAGAGTCTTAAGGTCTGTGGCAGAGACTGTGTTCAAGCATTGCATCGGCTGCTAGGTCGGTGAGAGGGGCCTATCCGGTAATTGCTGAATCCAGCTGTGGAAGTGTTATTTCGCTGGATGTAGAAATTATCTCCAATCGCAACGTCCAAGGTACCTGAATGCCTTTTCACCCTCTGTCTTTCTATTGCATATGATGTTACCAAATAAAAACTTGGAAGGAAAAAGAAAAGTCTAAGTGTTGGAGCCAGTGTTTCAATTGAACGAGTGATGAGTGCCCCTAGGATGGACACTGGAAGTAAGGTAACTGTAAGCCCGAAGAAAAAAATAACTAGCAGTTGTTTTGGGGTGAAGACATTAAAGTAATAATCTTAAGCAAGTCATCCGGAAAGTGATTTTAGCTACATTGCTTTAGAATATCAGAAGTAAAAATAGCTTTAAGTATACAAATTATTGTTGTTAATGACATATGTGTGTATTGTAATATATATATATATATATATATATATATATATATATATATATATATATAAATATAGATCCATATATATTTATACATTCATATAGCACGTGTTTACCTAGATGCATAAGTAACCATAGTATCTACAGGTGTGAAACATATATTCATATTCAATAATTTTGTGTGATATCAATGTGTAAAATTATACACATAATACACTCATATGGTACTGGTTACCAGAGCTCCTAAGTACGATAGATATACTAGCAACGTTATACAGTCAGATACACAGTATGAGGATATGAACATTTCTATAGAATACCACTTATAAAATATTTTAGGTTAAATATTTCTGCTCTACGATGACCCTTGGTGGTTAAAAGAGGAAGTGACAAGTCAAATAAAAGGATTTCCAGGAAGGTAAATGATTATCTACCTCTACCAATGAAAATGAAGTTCCACCTTTTGGGCTAGGGTTATGCAAATGTTTATTAGGCCATTGTTCAAAGTGGTACCCAAATTTTGAACAATATCTGTATGTATTCTCTTCCTTGCCTAGATGCTGACATGCCGTTTAAAAAAATTTAAATCGCCGTAATTACCTTTTATTTTTCTATTCTTCTTTGCACTTCCTGGTTCTCCTCCCGTGGGAGTAGGTGTGTTTTGTAACCTCTCCCAGACTCCTGGGAGCTAGTCTCAGGCTTCCCAGGATGCCACTGAGCATGTGCGGGAATGAGCGGTGAATGCTGGGAGCACAGCATTCACCACATCCAGGAAATAAATGCTTGTGGGCTTCAAATGCCCACAATGAAGATGGAAACTGCCTGCAGTGAATAATATAAGTTATTCTTTCTGACGAAATCTGACACAGGCAGACATATTACACACAATATGTGAGTATGTAATGCTGAGAAGAAAAGTTTGTGAATGAACTCAAAAAAAAAAACGATAGATAGGTGGACCCCCGCTTTAAGACCACTGGCCATTATCCAAAGGACACACACTCAGACACACGGACACACACACTTCATCCATCATTTTTATACATTCCATAAATTCAAACATATTCATGAACCCACCCACACTCATGAAGACTCATTGACGCATTATACTCTAAACTTTAAGGACGCAAAACGTAATTCCTCTTTAAGCAGACGCCATCTTGGAAATTACAGCAGCCATTTTAGGAAGATCTGGTAACCACCATTTTAAACCAGCATCCATATTGGGAATGGTAACGGATAACCATTTCCCTCGAGGTGATAACCAATTCGTAGATGTTTCTCTAAGCTTCATTTTTACATTACACAATTTTTGTAACTTTTCTTTCTGTTGACATAGCAGACATCTATTCTAATTCACGCTGTTGATCACTTACTTACCTGCAGTATAGTAACGGTTGAATTTGTGAAGTACAGACGTTCTGTATCTTAAAAATATTATCGTTTAAAAATTACTCATTCATAATTATCGTGCGGAAAAATTATTCTCATAAGCACAGCAGGCTCTTGAAGGATCTGGAGTCAGATGAAGGATGCCCAGCTGGCAACCTGATTATCCTAGATCCATCGATGTCTGTGATGGTTGACCTGTGCCCAGTAGTGCAGCTTGCTGGCGGGAAGGGCCACCACTCTGTCTAGGCCGTGATGTCCCCACACAACAGGCAAGGTGGTGGAGCTCCTTCTTCTGCAGCTGGTCGCGTAGTCCTCCTCTCTCCTCTGGTCTCTCTTCCCTTTCTTCTTGGGCTCCAGGCTCTCCTCTCCTGCTCGGCGTGCTGGGGGCTGTGGATCACAGTGGGGCCACTTGTCTCCAGGACAACATGTCTCAAGATGCTCCTCTTCTCTTCTGATTGGTCCCCCTCTGCTGCAGCCAATGGGAAGGGGAACAGAGCGGACGGCTGTTCTGACAAACGCCGCTCTCCAGTACAGTGGCGCGAGGAGGAGGGGGAGCAGAGCCGGCAGCTTCTGTATGTGTTTCCCTCTGGTGAGTGGCTCCTGTTCCCCTACTGTCATTGCTCTCTGAGTGGGGTGGGGCAGTGGCGGCAGCTAGCACCCGCTACACATAACACCTCCCAAGCGCCAGCCCACTACTTGTATCAGAACTAAAGGTGCTTGAGATAAGTACTGAGGCAGAGTGCTGTTATGTTTTTAGGAAGCTAAGTACAGCACCCTGTCAGCCCCTCCCACCATTCATGATCTGCCTTTATTGCAAAGAGAAGCACAGAAACCTAGTGATGACCATTACCAGGTCTAAAACAAAGTTAATAATGAAAAGGGAAAGACTTTGTTTAAAAATATAATTTGCATGTCGCTGAAGGGGATAAGAAACAAACAACCAAGGTAAGTAAATATAAGCAGATTAAATGTCACCTTTAAATATCTTTCAACACTGCTAGTATAACTGCTTGATATCTGTCTTGTTATGAATGCCCCAAAATGTCCATGTACACCAAAAATCTGAACATGAAAGTGCCAACAGTATAAGCTAATGAGGATTGCATTTCACCATGATGTCCATCTAATACTGGCACTTCACTAACAAGAGGGTAAAGAACAAGAACGATTCCATCAATAAGCTGCCACTCATTTACTGGCTGGAGGAGAAGAGGTGACCAAGAGCCTGAGCATTGGCAGCCATTTTTTCCTCAAGTCACTTATTAGATGGGTGATCACCGTTACCAAGATTTTGGAAGAAGCATTAAAATGTGCATGTGAAGGGTGCTTGTATTTATACGAGTAGGGGTTATATGCACAGACTGTTATTTACATCAGAACTGCTTTTTTCTTTATACAAGTCAATGGGAATGCTTAATGCGACTTAAAAGAAGGTCATGTGCAAGTCAGAAGGTAGCCAGCTGCAAGTTGTAAGTACCTGTAAATAGGGATGGACCGAACAGACCCCTGTTCAGTTTGCACCAGAACTTTCGAACACTGCGAAAGTTCGAACCCGAATAACAAACCCCATTAAAGTCAATGGGACCCGAATGTCAAAAATCAAAAGTGCCAATTTTGAAGGTTTAAGGTCATGCCCTGGGGGATATGTATCAATAAAAAAAAAGTTTGTGAAAAACGTCATTTTTAAATGAGCTGTGATTTTTTGATTTTTAAAGTGAAAGCATAAAAATGAAAAATTCCTTCCAATATAGTGCCTGCGGGGTCCTCTTAGTCTACCCATAAAGTGGCAGATCTGTACCATGTCTAGAATCTGCTGCAGCAATAATTGCATTTATAAAGCCCAAAAAAATGACATTTTCCCTGCAAGCTTCTTTATTTTGCTCAGCAACAGCTGGGGAGCCAGTGTGTATGATGAGGTTACAATGTAGTGCACTGGGGAAAAGATTAGAGATTTTTTGGATACATTCTGGTGTCACTTTGACTTTGGATAGAAGCAACGGGTGCGTAAAAATTGTTCTTTGGGTGTCAGTAACCCTATAGAGGTAATCTTGATGAAAACAATAATTGGCCTTGCTGTAAAAAATTGGAATGACATGCACCTGTCAAACAGGTGCTGAAAAAACCTATACTAAAAACATTCTTCCAGATAGAATGATTGAACACCCTCTAAGCTAGGCAGCCTCGAAGTCCTGCAGAGATTCCACATCCCAAAAAAAGGCTTAATCAGTGACATCGGCATCAGGGGCTTCATAGCTGGTAATCCAGGACTGATTGATTTTTATAAAAGTCAAACGGTCCATGGAGTCTGTGGACAGATGCGTTCTATAATCAGTAACGAAACCTCCTGCAGCACTGAATGCCCGTTCTGAAAGCACGCTGGATGCAGGGCAGCCCAACAACTTAATAGCATACTGGGCAAGTTCTGGCCAGTGGTCTATTCTCATGACCCAGTAAGTCAGTGGATCGTCAGCTGGAAAGCTCTCCATCTCTGTTTTGGCCCGAGGTAATCGTCCACCATGTGATGTTGATGTTGCCGATGGGATGTGGAAGCTGACAGTCCTGGGCGCCGAGGACTAAAAAAATTCCCGAAATGCCTGACTTAGGTGGACGCGTTCTCCAACGCTCCTCTCTTGACCAACAGAAGACTCAAAACTACATTTTCGACGACACTATAACCTACTGGAGTCAGGAAAAATGTTCAATAAAATCCTCTTTAACGTGTCCTCAAGAGATTTTATCTACTGCACTCTCTGTGGGGACGGGATGAGTTCTGAGACCTTTCCCATTATAACGTTGGTCAAGGAGGGTTGCCAACCAGTAATCATCCTTCTCCTTTATGCCACGTATTCTTGGGTCCTATCGCAGGCTTTGAAGCATGAGGTTGCCCACGCGCCTCAAATTTGCCAAGGCTTGAGAGGCAGACTCCTCGGGGTCACTCAGGATGACAGCATCTGAAACTTCCTCCTCCCAGTCATGTACTACTCCCAAGGGTCCTGGGGTTGGAAAGCCATCGCTTACAGATGCATGTCTTCTTCTTCTTCGAAGCCTATGAAAGTGCCAGAATCCTCCTCCTCATCCTCCTCCCCTCTCTCCTCCTGTGTGTTCTGTGACATAGAAATGATGGTTTCTGGATAAATTGGGCCTTGAGAGGAAAGGAGGTCCTCTTCTTCCTCCTGCTGCTCTGCCTCTAGTGCCCTGTCCATAATGCCACGCATAGTCTGCTCCAGCAGGAACACAATAGGGATTGTTGGCGCTGTTCAACTATGTGCACTAGATGATGTTCACAGAAATATAAGTGTGAAAAATTATTAAACAAAAAATATATAATGAGAAAATATGTAAATAAATGTTCCAAAAGTGTAGACAAAATTGTATGTGCATATATAAAATAATCTGACTGCAATCTATAACCTTAAAGTGTAGTGTGCAGTAACGCATAAGCTGATGCGTCTATAAAAATCTATAGACAATGCAAACACTGAAAAATAAGTGATAAAATTCCAATCTAAACCAATCCAAAAAACATAAATATAAAAATATATAAATGTAGAAAAATCATGAAAAAATCACACATTGGTAAAACTCCTTCGTTCATGTATACACAGTGGTGCTAAAAATATAAAAAATGTGAGTGATTAGTTCATAAGAACAAGTGTCCCCAACAGTAAAAATTCCATAAAAAATTCTTCTTAAAGTGCAATGATGTGCCTCTTCATTCAAATAACAGTATTCCTGGTGTAGCAAGTGCTCCCCGCCTTCCAAGGGACCCCCACTCGTGCCCTCACTCACCGGAAAGCTTCACCCCTGCAGGGGTATCAAGCCTGTAAACTAAGTTCAGCAGCTGTGAACCGTGGTGACAGTCCTCCGTTCTCCTCTCCTTCTCTGATGTCCCGATCATCTCCAATCGCTCCCCGGTTTAAACATCCATGTGTAGTAAAACAAAAATGAGCCCCATAGCGTGAATCCGAAAAAATATATTTTATTACAAAACACCTAAGTTAAAAAGGAGCTGACAGTGCTCCGCTAGCCAGTCAGAGTCAATAGTGGGAAGTGCAGCGCGGTGTAGCGTGCGTTCCACCGCCCGCTGCCTAAACCGGAAGTCAACTCAGCAAAAAGGAAAGACGTATGCGTATCAAGTGGCCACGCCTTACTCGTTTCATCATCAAGACATCATCTGAGGCGCGGCCATCTTAGTACTCCATACGTCTTATATATCCAATGGAGGCGCCTGGAGGCCAATCATGGTGTGCAGTCCCGCCCCCCAAAGACAAATTGAGAGCCGAAATGACAATGAAATTTATGTTTCCATGATGGAGGCTCCAAATACATTATACACTCTTTTGCCCACTAGATGGCGCCTGGGGTTTATTCCCTTGTATGTCATTTCGGCTCTCAATTTGTGTTTGGGGGGTGGGACTGCACACCATGATTGGCCTCCGGGCGCCTCCATTGGATATATAAGACGTATGGAGTACCAAGATGGCCGCGCCTCAGATGACGTCTTGATGAAGAAACGCGTAAGGCATGGCCACTTGATACGCATACATCTATCCTTTTTGCTGAGTTGACTTCCAGGTTTAGGCAGCGGGCGGTGGAACGCACGCTACACCGCGCTGCACTTCCCACTATTGACTCTGACTGGCTAGCGGAGCACTGTCAGCTCCTTTTTAACTTAGGTGTTTTGTAATAAAATATATTTTTTCGGATTCAAGCTATGGGGCTCATTTTTGTTTTACTACATATGGATGTTTAAACCGGGGAGCGATTGGAGGTGATCGGGACATCAGAGAAGGAGAGGAGAACGGAGGACTGTCACCACGGTTCACCGCTGCTGGACTTAGTTTACAGGCTTGATACCCCTGCAGGGGTGAAGCTTTCCGGTGAGTGAGGGCACGAGTGGGGGTCCCTTGGAAGGCGGGGAGCACTTGCTACACCAGGAATACTGTTATTTGAATGAAGAGGCACATCACTGCACTTTAAGAAGAATTTTTAATGGAATTTTTACTGTTGGGGACACTTGTTCTTATGAACTAATCACTCACATTTTTTATATTTTTAGCACCACTGTGTATACATGAACGAAGGAGTTTTACCAGTGTGTGATTTTTTCATGATTTTTCTACATTTATATATTTTTATATTTATGTTTTTTGGATTGGTTTAGATTGGAATTTTATCACTTATTTTTCAGTGTTTGCATTGTCTATAGATTTTTATAGACGCATCAGCTTATGCGTTACTGCACACTACACTTTAAGGTTATAGATTGCGGTCAGATTATTTTATATATGCACATACAATTTTGTCTACACTTTTGGAACATTTATTTACATATTTTCTCATTATATATTTTTTGTTTAATAATTTTCCACACTTATATTTCTGTGAACATCATCTAGTGCACATAGTCGAACAGCGCCAATCACCCTAATTTAGTACTCTGTATTTTAGAATTTCACCTAGGTGTTATTCTGTGCTGGGGGGCTGCAGTTCTTTTATTTCCTAAGTGCGGAACTATTATTTCTTACAGTAGGGATTGTGTCACTGATGCATGCACTGTCACTGCTCACCATCCTTGTGGCCTCCTCAAATGGTGACAATACAGTGCATGCATCCTTAACCACTTGAGCCCCGGACCATTATGCTGCCTAAGGACCAGAGGTCTTTTTCCAATTTGGCACTGCGTCGCTTTAACTGCTAATTGCGCGGTTATGCAATGCTGTACCCAAACGAAATTTGCGTCCTTTTCTTCCCACAAATAGAGCTTTCTTTTGATGGTATTTGATCACTTCTGCAGTTTTTATTTTTTGCGCTATAAACGGAAAAAGACCGAAAATTTTGAAAAAAAATGATATTTTCTACTTTTTGTTATAAAAAAAATCCAATAAACTCAATTTTAGTCATACATTTAGGCCAAAATGTATTCGGCCACATGTCTTTGGTAAAAAAAATGTCAATAAGCGTATATTTATTGGTTTGCGCAAAAGTTATAGCGTCTACAAACTAGGGTACATTTTCTGGAATTTACACAGCTTTTAGTTTATGACTGCCTATGTCATTTCTTGAGGTGCTAAAATGGCAGGGCAGTACAAAACCCCCCCAAATGACCCCATTTTGGAAAGTAGACACCCCAAGGAAATTGCTGATAGGCATGTTGAACCCATTGAATATTTATTTTTTTTGTCCCAAGTGATTGAATAATGACAAAAAAAAAAAAAAATATTTACAAAAAGTTGTCACTAAATGATATATTGCTCACACAGGCCATGGGCCTATGTGGAATTGCACCCCAAAATATATTCAGCTACTTCTCCTGAGTACGGGGATACCACATGTGTGGGACTTTTTGGGAGCCTAGCCGCGTATGGGACCCCGAAAACCAATCACCGCCTTCAGGATTTCTAAGGGTGTAACTTTTTGATTTCACTCTTCACTGCCTATCACAGTTTCGGAGGCCATGGAATGCCCAGGTGGCACAACCCCCCCCCAAATGACCCCATTTTGGAAAGTAGACACCCCAAGCTATTTGCTGAGAGGCATATTGAGTCCATGGAATATTTTATATTTTGACACAAGTTGCGGGAAAGTGACACTTTTTTTTTTTTTTGCACAAAGTTGTCACTAAATGATATATTGCTCACACAGGCCATGGGCCTATGTGGAATTGCACCCCAAAATACATTTAGCTGCTTCTCCTGAGTATGGGGATACCACATGTGTGGGACTTTTTGGGAGCCTAGCCGCGTACGGGGCCCCGAAAACCAATCACCGCCTTCAGCGTTTTTAAGGGCGTGAATTTTTGATTTTACTCTTCACTGCCTAACACCGTTTCGGAGGCCATGGAATGCCCAGGTGGCACAAACCCCCCCCAAATGACCCCATTTTGGAAAGTAGACACCCCAAGCTATTTGCTGAGAGGCATGGTGAGTATTTTGCAGCTCTCATTTGTTTTTGAAAATGAAGAAAGACAAGAAAAAACTTTTTTTTTTTTTCTTTTTTCAAATTTCAAAACTTTGTGACAAAAAGTGAGGTCTGCAAAATACTCACTATACCTCTCAGCAAATAGCTTGGGGTGTCTACTTTCCAAAATGGGGTCATTTGGGGGGGTTTTGTGCCACCTGGGCATTCCATGGCCTCCGAAACTGTGATAGGCAGTGAAGAGTGAAATCAAAAATTCACGCCCCTTAGAAAGCCTGAAGGCGGTGCTTGGTTTTCGGGGTCCCGTACACGGCTAGGCTCCCAAAAAGTCTCACACATGTGGTATCCCCGTACTCAGGAGAAGCAGCAGAATGTATGTTGGGGTGTAATTTCACATATTCCCATGGCATGTTTGAGCAATATATCATTTAGTGACAACTTTGTGCAAAAAAAAAAAAAAAAAAAAAAAAATTTGTCTCTTTCCCGCAACTTGTGTCGCAATATAAAATATTCCATGGACTCGACATGCCTCTCAGCAAATAGCTTGGGGTGTCTACTTTCCAAAATGGGGTCATTTGGGGGGGTTTTGAACTGTCCTGGCATTTTATGCACAACATTTAGAAGCTTATGTCACACATCACCCACTCTTCTAACCACTTGAAGACAAAGCCCTTTCTGACACTTATTTTTTACATGAAAAAGTTTTTTTTTTTTTGCAAGAAAATTACTTTGAACCCCCAAACATTATATATTTTTTTAAAGCAAATGCCCTACAGATTAAAATGGTGGGTGTTTCATTTTTTTTTTCACACAGTATTTGCGCAGCGATTTTTCAAACGCATTTTTTGGGGAAAAAACACACTTTTTTAAATTTTAATGCACTAAAACACACTATATTGCCCAAATGTTTGATGAAATAAAAAAGATGATCTTAGACCGAGTACATGGATACCAAACATGACATGCTTTACAATTGCGCACAAACGTGCAGTGGCAACAAAATAAATACATTTTTAAAAGCCTTTAAAAGCCTTTACAGGTTACCACTTTAGATCTACAGAGGAGGTCTACTGCAAAAATTACTGCCCTCGATCTGACCTTCGCGGCGATACCTCACATGCATGGTGCAATTGCTGTTTACGTTTGACGACAGACCGCCGCTTGCGTTCGCCTTAGCGCAAGAGCAGGGGGCGACAGGGGTGCTTTTTTTTTTTTTTTTTTTTTTCTTTATTATTTTTTTGCTTTTTTATCTTATTTTTAAACTGTTCCTTTCATTTTTTTTTTTTTTAAATCATTTTTATTGTTATCTCGGGGAATGTAAATATCCCCTATGATAGCAATAGGTAGTGACAGGTACTCTTTTTTGAAAAAATTGGGGTCTATTAGACCCTAGATCTCTCCTCTGCCCTCAAAGCATCTGACCACACCAAGATCGGTGTGATAAAATGCTTCCCCAATTTCCCAATGGCGCTATTTACATCCGGCGAAATCTAAGTCATAAAATGCTCGTAGCTTCCGGTTTCTTAGGCCATAGAGATGTTTGGAGCCACTCTTGTCTCTGATCAGCTCTATGGTCAGCTGGCTGAATCACCGGCTGCATTCTCAGGTTCCCTGTTGAGACAGGAGAGCCAGAGAAAAACACGGAAGACGGTGGGGGGGGGGGGCATTCCCTCCCACGGCTTGTAAAGGCAGTCTAGAGGCTAATTAGCCGCTAGGATTGCTTTTACATGAAAGCCGACCGCTGGCTGAAAAGAATGATACCAAGATGATACCTAAACCTGCAGGCATCATTCTGGTATAACCACTCAAAGTTGTGAATGGCGTACCTGAAGACAAAAAAATGGTTAACAATAAAGCACAGTAAACAATAAAGTATAAATAATTACATACCTGAAAAACAAACATGATAAAACATAATAACAATAACAATAACAATAACAATAAAACACTGCAGAATAGAATACAGTAAAAAAAGAGCAGAACAATAGAGAGAGAGAATAGAGAGAGAGAACAATAAAACGACAACTATTTTTTTTTATTTTATATATATTTTTTTTTTTTTTACACTTTTTTTGTAACTAACTTTTATAACTGTAACCGGTTCCAGGTTCGGGTCTCTCAAAATGCGATGGCATCTTGGGAGACCCTGTGAAAGTGTGCCTAGTCTGTGCAATGCTGTACCCTACGCTAATACTCAACTAGTGTATGGTAGCGTTCAAAACATTCACCAATGCAAAGACCAGGATTGTCAGGACAGAAGGGACAATAATAGCGGGTGTCACGCCTATATCCGCGTTTGCTGCAGACACAACATCTTTTTGGGGGGGGTTCGTTGGGTAGGGGTACTCGGGAGCACATAAAAATGCCTCTCATGCAGCCGACTGCATTTCGTTGGGGGATGTGAATGGGGGAAGTACGGGCGCTGCAGAAGTGGTGGGTTCCCAATTAGGATTGGCGAATGCAGCAGGAAGGGCACTATGGGCACGACGGGCCTGTGTTTGTCTTTTTGGTGGCAGCGGGACACTACTTGTGCTTGTCACCTCACCAGCTTGAACTGCACTTATGGGACTCGCCACGTCACCAAGTGTTACTGCAGTGCTGGTTTGACTACGACCGGGGTGTACTAGGCCGCTGGTGCTTGCCAGTTCAATAAAAAGCTTCCAAAAAAACTGTTAGCGATCGCAGGGATCAGGCCTGACTCTGCGAACGCTGCAGTTATGCGTTTAGTGTTTTGTAAGTGACAGTGATCGATCGATACTGCACTTGGGTGGGCTGGACTGGGCCGGGCGGAGGGGCAAAACGCAGGTGCTAGCAGGTATCTGGGTTGATCCCGCTAACACTGCGTTTTTGGGAACCCTAAACTGCTGGGGACGCTAGTATAGATCTGATCTGATCGGATCAGATATTGATCCGTTCAGATACTATACCACTAAAGGAGGCGTATGCTGCGTGCGTGGGTGTTAGCGGTACTGGCGCTAACCTGACGCTGCCTGGGGCCGGTGCTTGCTAGTTCACCAAAATGCTACCAAAAAAACTGTTAGCGATCGCAGGGATCAGGCCTGACTCTGCGAACGCTGCAGTTATGCGTTTAGTGCCTTGTAAGTGTCAGTGATCGATCGATACTGCACTTGGGTGGGCTGGGCTGGGCCGGGCGGAGGGGCACAACGCAGGTGCTAGCAGGTATCTGGGCTGATCCCGCTAACACTGCGTTTTTGGGAACCCTAAACTGCTGGGGACGCTAGTATAGATCTGATCGGATCAGATATTGATCCGATCAGATACTATACCACTAAGGGAGGTGTACGGTGCGTGCGTGGGTGTTAGCGGTACTGGCGCTAACCTGACGCTGCCTGGTGCTTGCTTGCCAGTTCACCAAAATGCTACCAAAAAAACTGTTAGCGATCGCAGGGATCAGGCCTGACTCTGCGAACGCTGCAGTTATGCGTTTAGTGTTTTGTAAGTGACAGTGATCGATCGATACTGCACTTGGGTGGGCTGGGCGGAGGGGCAAAACGCAGGTGCTAGCGGGTATCTGGGCTGATCCCGCTAACACTGTGTTTTTGGGAACCCTAAACTGCTGGGGACGCTAGTATAGATCTGATCAGATCAGATATTGATCCGATCAGATACTATACCACTAAGGGAGGCGCATGCTGCGTGCGTGGGTGTTAGCGGTACTGGCGCTAATCTGACGCTGCCTGGGGCGACGCATATCACCGCCGGGCGATCAGGGGGCTAAACCTTTATTAGGTAATAAACGGCGGGTGCCCTGACACTATAAAAAATAAACGAACTAACCTGCGTCACCCGTAACGGTTATACGGTGATCAGTGGTGAAAGGGTTAACTAGGGGGCAATCAAGGGGTTAAAACATTTATTAGGTAGTATATGGGGGTCCCTGTCACTATAAAACGCTGACGGCGAACCTAAATATTTACCTCACTAACTAGCGTCACCAGCGACACTAATACAGCGATCAGAAAAATGACCGCTTAGCAACACTGGTGACAGGGGGTGATCAAGGGGTTAAAACTTTATTAGGGGGGGTTAGGGGGGTACCCTAGACCTAAAGGGGGGTAATACTAACTGTCCCAACACTGTAACTGTCACAAACTGACACTATGCAGTAATCAGAAAAAAAAAAAAAAAAAAAAAAACCTGCTGGTGTCAGTTTGTGACAGGGGGGGGGGGTGATTGGGGGGGGATCGGGGGGCGATCGGGGGGGGGATCGGGGTGTTTTGTATGCCTGGCATGTTCTACTGTGTGTGTAGTGTGTTGTGCACTCACATTGATGTCTTCTCCCCTCGGCGCTGGAACGGAAAATACCGAGCCGAGGGGAGATGACATCATTTCCTTTGCTGCTGTTTAGCATACAGCAGCAAAGGAGTGTTCCCATTGGCCGGCGGCGATCGCGAGGGGGGGGCCACGAACGGATGGCCTCCCCCTCATCTCGGATCGCCGGGGAACAGAACGGGACCGCTTCGGGCACCGGGGGGGGTCCGATCGGACCCCCCACCCGCGAGAGGCAAATCACGTACATGTACGTGATTTTGCCTGCCCGTGCCGCCTTGCCGACGTAAATCGGCGTTAGGCGGTCCTTAAGTGGTTAATGATCAGCCATTGGTGTGGGGAAAAAAAGCAGAGGCGGCCTGAGCCTGTCGTCGTGCCGTACTGGCACAGGTACTTGTTGATGGCCCTCTGCTACATGTATAGCCGCTGCAGCATTCTCAAAGTTGAGTTCCACCTGGTGGGCATGTCACAAATCAGGTCGGCTTATGGGCATGTGGAATTCCCACTGAATTTCAGCCAGTCGAGCACTGGCTGTGTATGACCTCCTAAAATGGCTACAGACTCTTCTGGCCTGCTTTAGTACATCTTGCAACCCTGGGTACGAAATGCTGCACCACCAAAATGAGGACATGTGCCAGGCATGGCACATGTGTCAACTTTCCCTGTCTAAGGGGGGGCAGGAGGTTTGAGCCATTATTGGACACCACCATTCCTGGCTCCAGCTGGTGTGGTGTGAACCACCTCTGGGCATGTCCCTGCAGAGCTGCAAGAATCTCTGCTCCAGTGTAGTTCCTGTCCCCTAAACACACCAGCTGAAGCACAGCATGACACCTTTTAGCCTGACTCTGGGAATAGCCCTTTGAGCACTTAGGGGGTACCTGATGTTCATAGGACAATTCTGCAGAGGAGGGTATGGAGGTGGCGGAGGAGGAGGAGGAGGGGCTAGAGCTCACAGTTCTGGCATCATCACCACCAGCTGTATGGAGAAGTGGGGGCACAACAAGCTGCAGAACCGAGCCCTGTCCTGCATCCATTTGAGTTGCAAGCAGCGTTACCCAGTGTGCTGTGAACTAAATATATCATCTCTGCCCGTGCTTGCTGGACCACGTGTCAGCAATAAGTTGGATTTTACGGCTGACTGCCTTGTCTGACGATGCCAGAACATTCCCTTCTATGTGATGGTAGAGAGATGGAACGGCCTTACATGAAAATTAGTAGCGACTGGGAACCTGCCATTGTGGTACAGCACATTGTGCAAATTCACGGAAGGGGGTAGAATCCACCAGGCTGAAAGGCAGAAGTTGGAGAGCCAACAGCTTTCACAAGCTTGCATTCAGACGCTGGGCATGTGTGTGGCAGGGACTGTATTTTTTTTTCCGCTGCAGCAGATGTTGTAGAGAAATTTGCTGGCTACAGTCCACAGCTGGTGGTGTACTGCTGGCAGATGTGCTGCTAGGACCTTGGACACCCTGTGCTATACCATCATCCCTGTCAGTGGAGACTGCTGAGAGGTAATGACTCAGTATTGCAGGGGCAGACTGAAGTGGGCGCCCCTTTTGTGTGACTTTTAGGTGCTCTTGCCAATGGGCTGAGTGGCTGGACGTTAAATGCCTTGTTAAGCATGTGGTACCCAAATGGTTGGTGTTTTTGCCACGTTTGATGTGCCTGAGACACAGTTTGCAGATAGCAACAGTGCGATCTGCTACAGATGTGCTTAAAAAGGCCCAGACACCTGAGCTTTGGGGAGTGGGCCGGGAGATAACAGCTGCAGAATATGATAGAATAGGGTGGCTGCTCTCTACTCTTTCTTGATGATGGCCTCTTTGGGGTTGTACCGCCTCACCTTCAGTTTTCCTCCTCTGCACCCAAGTCGCATCAGTGACCTCATCATCATCATCATCTCCATCTCCTCGATCTTCATCATTACCACTGGAGACAACTTGACAATACGCTGCGGCTTGGGGAACATGAATGCCAATTTGTCTACCAGTGTTCCTTCCTCTCTCTAGGTTCATGTTCCTGTCATCCTCAACCTCAGAACCAACATCTGAATCCAGTAATGGCTGGGCATCATCAAGGAGCAAGTGGCTGATGCTGTGGTCAAATAACTTAGCTGACTCCTCAATGGCTGATGTTGGGGCTATGGCAGGAATAGATGTGGACAAAGAGGCAGGTTTATCCACTCTGGCAACTGCAGAGAACTGCACACTTGTCTCTGCTTGCGTGACAGAGGATGAGGAGAATGAGGAAGGTTTAGTAAGCCAGTCCACCACCTCCTCTGCATGCTGTGGCTGAATAGCATGGGCAAACTCACTAAACAGAGGAAATGATGCCCTGCCTGAAGACTGACCACCACATCCACCTTTGCCTGTGGACACATTTATTGCTGGCCCCCTTACAGTGCCAAGGGAGCGTCTGCCTCTCGTTGTTGTCCTCCCAGACATTATTGGGAGGGAGGGGTAGTGCTTATAAGCAAATTTAAAGAAGAAGTTGAAATCTGTACGTAGATGCACTTCAATCAATGTAAAGAGGTGTTTGGTGCACTTTAATTTGCGTACTCACACTACACAGACACACTCCACGGATACACTATAATATACTGCAATATAGTGCGCCAAACGTACAGTAACGCACAGAACTATATGGCGTTAAACTGGCAGTAACGCACACAGAAGTAAATGTCGTTAAACTGGCAGTAACGCACAAAACTATATTGCATTAAACTGCCAGTAACGCACACAGAACTATATGGTTTTAAACTAGCAGTAACGCACACAGAACTATATGGTGTTAAACTAGCAGTAACACATGCAAAACTATATGGTGTTAAACTGGCAGTAGTGCACACAGAACTATATGGCATTAAACTGGCAGAAAAGCACACAAAACAATATGGCGTTAAACTGGTAGTAACGCACACAGAAGTAAATGGCGTTAAACTGGCAGTAATGCACACAGAAATAAATAGCGTTAAACTGGCAGTAATGCAATCAAATAGAATGTGTTCAACCGTCACAACACTCACGCTATCTGAACTGTCCCTACTCTAGCTATACACTAATGTCAAGATTACGGACACGATCTTACTACATTACACTGAAACTATCTGAGCTGTCCCTACTCCACACTAATGTATGTATGAATGACACGGTCTCACTACACTACAGTGAAACTATCTGAGCTGTCCCTACTCTAGCAGCACACTATGCAAAGCTGAATGATGGTCCTCCTTACTACACTCCCACTATCCCTAGACTGACACTAAACTAATATTCTACACTGACAATTGAAGCAAAATAGTACAGTATAGCACACTAACTAACAAATAGCACTGAACAGAGCCCTGTTCTATCTCTCTCCACTCCGAAATCACACTGAAAATGGCTGCCATTGAAATAATACTTTTATACTGTGGGGCGGGAATGAACCATGATTTGATAAAGTCATGATGACAGTGTCCAATCATGACTCTGACAGTGCTCTGTGTCCTGATTGGTTGAAGCTTACACTGCTTCAGCCAGTCAGGGCTTGCAATGCACTGTTCAGCGCCACAATGCATTGTTGTTGGTTCGGGGGGCCGAATAAACGGTCTAACGACCCGTTTGTTCGGCTGCTCGCCGAACACCCGAACGACGGGCCTATTGCATTAGAGTGCGCACACCCCAAAACTCAAACACATATGCGTGTATATACACAGTATCTCACAAAAGTGAGTACAACCCTCACATTTTTGTAAATATTTTATTCTATCTTTTCATGTGACAACACTGAAGAAATGACACTTTGCTACAATGTAAAGTAGTGAGTGCACAGCTTGTATAACAGTGCAAATTTGCTTTCCCCTCAAAATAACTCAACACACAGCCATTAATGTCTAAACTGCTGGCAACAAAAGTGAGCACATTCCTAAGTGAAAATGTCCAAATTGGGCCCAATTAGCCATTTTCCCTCCATGGTGTCATGTGACTCATTAGTGTTACAAGGTCTCGAGTGTGAACGGAGAGCATGTGTATTCAATTTGGTGTTATCACTCTCACTCTCTCATACTGGTCACTGGAAGTTCAACATGGCACCTCATGGCAAGGAACTCTCTGAGGATCTGAAAAAAAAATAGTTGCTCTACATAAAGATGGCCTAGGCTATAAGAAGATTGCCAAGACCCTGAAACTGAGCTGCAGCACGATGGCCAAGACCATACAGCGGTTTACCAGGACAGGTTCCACTCAAAACAGGCCTTGCCATGATCGACCAAAGAAGTTGAGTGCACGTGCTCAGCGTCACATCCAGAGGTCGTCTTTGGGAAATATACTGCATTTCTGCAGAGGTTGAAGGGGTAGGGGTCAGCCTTTCAGTGCTCAGACCATACGCCGCACACTGCATCAAATTGGTCTGCATGACTGTCATCCCAGAAGGAAGCTTCTTCTAAAGACGTTGCACAAGAAAGTCCACAAACAGTTTGCTGAAGACAAGCAGACTAGGGACATGGATTACTGGAACCATGTCCTGTGGTCTGATGAGACCAAGTTAAACTTATTTGGTTCAGATGGTGTCAAGCGTGTGTGGCGGCAACCAGGTGAGGAGTACAAAGACAAGTGTGTCTTGCCTACAGTCAAGCATGGTGGTGGGATTGTTATGGGCTGGGGCTGCATGAGTGCTGCTGGCACTGCTGAGCTACAGTTCATCGGGGGAACCATGAATGCCAACATGTACTGTGACATACTGAAGCAGAGCATGATTCCCTCCCTGCAGAGACTGGGCCGCAGGGCAGCATTCTAACATGATAACGACCCCAAACACACCTTCAAGATGACCACTGCCTTGCCAAAGAAGCTGAGGGTAAAGGTGATGGACTGGCCAAGCATGTCTCCAGACCAAAACCCTATTGAGCATCTGTGGGGCCTCTTCAAATGGAGGGTGGAGGAGCGCAAGGTCTCTAACATCCACCAGCTCTGTGATGTCATCATGGAAGAGAGGAAGAGGACTCCAGTGGCAACCTGTGAAGCTCTGGTGAACTCCATGCCCAAGAGGGTTAAGGCAGTGCTGGAAAATAATGGTGGCCACACAAAATATTGACACTTTGGGCCCAATTTGTCAATTAGGGGTGTACTCACTTTTGTTGCCAGCGGTTTAGACATTAATGGCTGTGTGTTGAGTTATTTTGAGGAAACAGCAAATTTACACTGTTATACAGCCTGTACACTCACTACTTTACATTGTAGCAAAGTGTAATTTCTTCAGTGTTGTCACATGAAAACATATAATAAAATATTTACAAAAATGGCAGGGGTGTACTCACTTTTGTGAGATACAGTATATATATATATATATATATATATATATATATATATATATATATATATATCTACACAAACATTTCAAATTGTAATAAAACATGGACATTGTCAGTACAGCAGTGAATGTGTCAGTAAGGCAAAGGTTAGTGTCAGCAGAACAGCGGATGTTGTCAGTCAGTATATCAGTGGAAAGTGTCAATAGGGTAGAGCAGGGATATGCAATTAGTGGACCTCCAGCTGTTGCAAAACTACAAGTCCCATCATGCCTCTGCCTCTGTGTGTCATGCTTGTGGCTGTCAGTCTTGCTATGCCTCATGGGACTTGAAGTTCTGCAACAGCTGGAGGTCTGTTAATTGTATATACCTGGGGTAGAGGATGGTGTCAGTAGAGCAGTGGACAGTGTCAGAAGGGCAGCAGACAATGTCAGTAGTTTCTTTATACGTTTTTTAAGTATTTTTTACCATTTTATTTTTTTATTCTTTCTTTTTAATATTATTATTTATATTTTTTTTTATAATTTTTTAGGAGCCACGTTGCAGTGCTTTGGAGAAATATCAGGGGTCTAGACAGACCCATGATGTCTCTCTTTTGGGACAGAGAAACTGGGACTGAGGACAGAGATTTCCTTTCTCTGCAGCTCTCAGCTGCTGTTCATTTACAAATGGAAGCATAGTAAACACAGTTTACTTTGCTTCAGTTATGAATGAACATAGTGAGTGATTGATACCGATCACTCGCTGAGTTCATTCAAAAAAGAATGTGGGAAGTCAATTACATATTTACCGGCCCCTTCCCCACTATCTACCTGAAATTATGCCCTGCAGCAGCTGGCAGAAGAGGAGATGAGGTAAGCAGGCAGCTTCAGAGGAGTGGGAGGCACTAAGATAGCACACAAGGGAGCCGGGCAGCAAACAGTAGAGGAACAGGGACAGGAGAGGTGGCAGGGGCAGCATTGATAGTACCGATCAGCTGTGACAGCTGGATGTTGGCAGGAAGGAGAGGAGGAGAAGCCTGCTTTCAGCTGCTGCAGAAGGAAAATACAGATCAGTTCTAGTAAATGCGCCATTACCCCTTCTGTCCAGGTTCCGGAGGTCCGCAAGGAAGGATCGAAGTCTACACATCACCTGCCGATGGGTAGATCGTAAATGGCAGGTTGCCGACCCCAGCACTCCCCATGCATACACCTATGCACTTGTGAATGACCTCTAATGGAATTTAGAAGCATCTCAAACTGAACTCGGATACAGGCTGAATGCACCTGAAAACAACACATTGGGACCTCCACAATGAATGGTCATGCACAGTACATAATAATTCCTTTGTGCTTTCTTCTAGCAATTTTTTTTGTGTGTTTACATTGCCTGAAGGGCATGTGCAGTGCAGTATACATTCTTGGTCCATTCTTAGAATCTCACTGGTTCCTCAATAATATAATATGACGCCTTCTGAAGACATATTCATGAAACGCGTCAAGGCGTGACCACACGACTCATCTGACAGGCACAGCTAGCGTCATCCCGGGACACACCGCCATGGATGTTTGGTTTTGATCTCCAGGAGGTGGTGACCTTGATGAAGTGCTGAGCTCAGCCAGGCTATTTTTAACTTGTATTCTTGTATTCTAGTAAGCATAATTTGTATGCTTACTACAGTCCTCACTTCATGAGAGGAATCTATAGGCTCTAGTTGTATTTTACTCTGGTGAGTAGATACACAAAGGGGGTTCACAAGGTGATCGGTGATGGTGTAAAAGCTCAACATTCTTGGCACAACATTGATTTGGACTTAAGGCACAACACATCTTCCTATTGTTATTGCATGGACGTTTTATTATTTCATTATTTTCTTTGGAAGAACGGTCTTTTCAAGATAACACTCCTTGCATGTTCTTGCTTGTTCTGATAGATTCATTGTTTATCTAGGAACTCATTCCTTTTTTCATGTCAGCAGGAAGGGGGGGGGTGAGCAATTACATACTGCTTGGTATGAAATATTTACCATTGAATATTTAGGAATATTTTTAATAAGCACTGTTATTGTTTTGATTTTAAATTGAAGCATAATTTCTTAATATTTGTATTTTTCCTTGTCAAAAGAAGTTTATTGAGTATACAATATTATAAAGATACATAAAGTAAGTTTACAAGGATCTATAAAGTAAGCTCATTGTTTTACAGTAGGGTTTATATAGGTAAATATCATGAAATTTCAAATATTAAACATTGGGTTCACGTAAACCTGAATTAAAGATATATATCATTTCCTTAGTTACTTTTGTAGGTATTTAAATGATTTATACCTACTATAAATATTGTTTACAGGTAAAGTGTATATAGGTCAAATAAATTCTGATAATGAGCTTTAATCGTAAGGTGGAGAAAAGGAAAGAGAAAGAAGAAAAAGGGTTGAAAGGTAGAGGTATGGTCCACAAGGTTGTCCCACTCGTCAGTTTATTATTCTTTTTAGTTCTCTTTGAAGCCTTAGAATGGGTGTCTCTGTAAGTCATTTAATCTGCTACCATGGCAACAGGACATTGAAGTTTGACAGGAACTGTTGTTTTATCCAAGGATGCCAAAGTTTTTCAAATTTTGGAATTTGATTTTGATCGATGGCTACCATCTTAGCATGGGACATTGTATTATTCATTCTGTGAATTGTTTCTGCTAGTACCAATGTAGGAGATTTCCATGCCTTGGCCACTGTTTGTTTTGCAGCCGTTATTAGTTGGATCATAAGTTTGAATTGAGAGAGTGTTAACCATTCCGGTTTTAGATTAAGTAAAGTTAAATATGGATCTGGTTGTATTATTTTTTTAAATATTTTAGATGCAATCACGAAGACTTCCTTCCAGAAGGTTTGGATTACTGGGCACGTCCACCATATGTGTAAATATGTGCCTATTTCTGGGCATCCTCGAAAACAAAGAGCTGAGGTATTAGGTGAATATTTTGCCACTCTAGCGGGTACAAGTTAGGACTTTATAATTTGTCTCCAGTGCTAAGATGTTGGGTGAAGATGACTTAGATGTGAGCCATATGTTAGACCAGTCCGTGTCTTCTAAAGTTTGTCCCAGGTCCTCCTCCCACCTCTGAACGTAAGAGGGTCTATTAAGATTTGCTACTCCATATAATTGATTATAAAGTGATGAAATTGTACCTTTAGCAAATGGATCTTTTGTACAGATTGATTCAAAAATGGATAATTGGGATAATGGTGTATCCCCCTTTAGGAATGGTGTATAGAAATTTTTGATTTGGAGATATCTAAATATCTCAGAGTTTGGTAGATCATATTTTTCTCTAAGCGATGGGAATGAAAGGAATGATTTAGATGCTATGAAGTCATTTAGTGTCTGAATGCCTGATGTTGTCCAAGCTTTAAAAGAATTTGGGTAGATCCATGCCGGATAAAAGGCCGGATTTCTGATAAAAGAAAGGAGAGGATTGTGTGGAGATTGTAACTGATATTTGGTTTTTAGTTTATCCCAGAGAGATAAGAAGTGTTTAGTTATGGGATTATGAATTTTAAAGCGGTCTTTAGGATCAAGCCATAATAAATTTGATATTAATAGAGGGTCATTTTCTGAAGCCTCTATAAATACCCATAATGGGATTTCCTGTTTTGCATGGTATTTGGACAGACTGGCCAAATGTGCTGCTCTGTAGTAGTTAGTAAAATTAGGGTATCCCAGGCCTCCTTTATTTTTGGGAAGATGTAGTGTGTGTATAGGTATACGTGGTTTAGAAGAGCCCCATATAAACGAAGTTGCTCTTTTTTGTACTATTCTCAAAAAATAGGAAGGAATTGGAATAGGGAGGACTTTGAATAAATAAAGCAATTTGGGTAAAATAGTCATTTTGATTGCATTAATCTTCCCTATCCAGGATAACGGAAGTTGCGACCATTGTTTTATTAGATTTGTGATCTGTCTTAATACAGGAGGATAATTGGTTGAGAATAAGTCAGAATGAGATGCTGTTAAATGAATTCCAAGATATGGGATTGATTTTTCTGCCTATGTGAATGGGAGTGCAGCCCTAGCCGGGATCAATTCCATGTTTGTGAGTGAAATATTAAGCACTAGGCATTTCTTAGGATTAATCATAAGGCCGGATAGGGCTGCAAATCCATCAAGAGCTGGTATTAAGTTAGGACCAGAGACCTGTGGTGATGATAGAAAAAGTAATATATCGTCTGCAAATATACATAATTTGTGTGTAATACCTCCTACTTCAATGCCAGTTATAGTTTGGTTTGTTCTGATGTGTTGGGCCATGGGTTCGAGTATAAGGGCAAATAATAATGGAGATAATGGGCAACCCTGTCGGGTACCTCTTTCGATATTAAAGGCATCAGATTTGTATCCAGCATATTTTATATAGGCTTTGGGTTTATTATATAATGCTTTGATCCATGTTAAAAAGTGGGGTCCAAAACCCCATTTTTGTAATGAATATTGCATATATTGCCAGGATACTGTGTCAAATGCCCTCTTAATATCGAGAGATAGAAAACATAAAGGGATTTTCCGTTTTTTAGCAATATGTGCCAATAACACTGCCCTGCATATATTATCGCCTGCCTGTCTATTTGGCATGAAGCCTACTTGATCTCTATGTATTAATTTTCCTATAATGCTATTGAGGCGTTTTGCTATTATTTTTGCTAATAATTTAATATCGAGGTTTAACAGAGAGATAGGCCGATAATTTACACAGGAAGTATCATCAGAAAGGGGTTTTGGGATCATACAAACAATTGCCATTAGTGTTTCTTGCCGAAAAGAATGTCCATCTAGAAGTTTGTTAAAAGTTTCAGTGAGAATGGGAGAGAGTATTTCTGAGAATGTTTTATAGTATAAAGCCGAGTAGCCGTCTGGGCCTGGTCTTTTGTTAAGTTTTAGGTCTTTTATGGCGTTAGCAACTTCATCTATAGTTATAGGCTCATCCAAACTGCTTTTTTGATTCTGAGATAACTCAGGTAAGGTTATTTTTGCGAAGAAGGATTCAGCCTCTGTAGGATTAAATTCATTGTTTGTCTTATATAAAGTTGCGAGATGTGAGTGAAATTTATGGACTATTTTACCTGGATTACAAGTGTAAACATTTTTTGATAATTTCAAATGTATTGGTTTGAAAGATTTGTTAGTTGAATTTAATGCCCGAGCCAAATATGTACCTGGTTTGTTTGTATTCATGTAGAAATTGTGTTTGGAGCGTTTGAGGGATTTATCAACTGACTCAGTGAGAAATAGATCGTATTCCAATCTAAATTTTTCCAGATGAGATTTTGTACTCTGAGATGGATTATCTTGAAATGATATGTAGGCTGCATTGAAATTGAGTTCTAGTTTTTTTGCTAGATTTTTGCGTTCCCGTTTAAATAGTGCCATTTGTCTTTGTATTGTACCACGCAAAACAGGCTTATGAGCTTCCCACAGTGTTATTGGGGAGATGTCTGTTGTATTATTAATTGATATGTATTCCTTTAAAGCTTGTTCAATGGCCATCTGATGTAGTGGGTGTTTGAGCATTATGTCCGGTAAGTACCACGTTGGGTCATGCGCTTTTGGTATGGCTGAGGCTATAGTAGTGTATACTGCATTATGGTCAGACCACGGAATCGGAATTATATCTGATGCAATAATTTCTGGTATCATTCCTATTGTTAGAAAAATATGATCTATTCTGGTGAAGGTTTGATGAGGGTGCGAGAAATAAGTGAATTTCTTTTTCATTGGGTTACTTTCTCTCCACGAATCTACCAGATTGTATTTGGAAAGAAGTTGAGAAAAAGGTAATCTAGAGGTTATTTTGGATGGTGTAAAAGGTGATTTATCTAGAAATGGGAGGAGGACCTGGTTCGAATCCCCACACATTATCACTGTTCCTATTTTGTGTGTATTAATCACTTGTAATATATGTGAGAGGAATGGTGTAGGTTGTTTATTAGGAGCGTAGTAGGAAATCACCGTGATTGCTGTATCCATTATATAACCCATGAGTATCAGGTATCTACCTTCTGGGTCTTTAATTTTTGATGATAAGGTGAATGGTGTGGATCGGTGAAATGCAATTAGAGTTCCCCTTTGCTTGGTACAGGCAGAAGCCGTGTAAATTTGTTGATAAAAAGGAGAAATATATTTTGGAGTAGAATCTATGGTGAAGTGTGTTTCTTGGAGGCATACTATGTGAGCCTTCTTGTTATGAAAAGTACGGAAGGCTTTGGTCCTTTTTTGAGGGACATTTATTCCCTGAACATTCAGGGAAAGTATATTCAGTGCTGCCATGGCAACAGATCAAATAGTTTTGACTTACTTTTTGTTATGCAGAGCTGAGTGCGCAGATCAACCTGTGTGGACTGAAGAGATGAATAGATAGAAAAGAAACCAGTGAATTCTGGAGTAAAGAGTAAACAAAAAACATATGAGATTAGATGATACATTGTATAAATTATTTTTTGCAAGTAATCACAATTTACCCGTGAAAGAGAGTAAATATCTCTCTCAGGGGAATAAGTGCCTTCGTCACACTCCCACATAATATGGTTGGGAGAATAAGGAGGGCTAATGGGGGTACACGGATCTTCCGCTTACAGGAGAGAAGTGCTATGTCAAAAGACATCAAAATGATGTTTCATTAATTGGAGTGCAGAATATAGTTTTTGTTGAAATTATTTATTCCAGGGTGGTTGTATATGGTTAGTCTTGCCCTAGGCTAAATAATTCAGTTAGAAAGGTACTGTTAATAACTTTGGTATTGATGAAGATAGTTTGAATTATTTTGGGATTTTAACCCTTTTAGAGTAAACAAATACATATTTTAAATTGTACCTTGGTAGTTAAATCTGACTGAAAAGGGGAAGCCCCATTGATACATAATGTTGTGGCGTTGCAGTTCCATTAGTTGGGGTTTCATGGATCGTCTTTTAGTAATAGTAAGTTGGGATAGGTCAGCAAAAATTTGATAATTGTGTCCTTGAAAATTAAGTTCCTTTTTTTCTCTTGCAGCAATTAGTATTTGTTCTTTCGTTCTGTAATAATGAAATTTTGTGATTATATCACGTGGGGGTCCATCTTTCTTTTTGGCTGTGAGGGCTCTGTGTACTCTGTCCAGTTCTAAACGTTCAATAGGGATATCTGGCTTTAGTTCTTGTAATAGAGCAGTAATAGTAGATTGCAGGTCTGTCACAGTTTCAGGTATTCCCCTTATGCGCAAGTTTGAACGTCTGGCTCTATTTTCGTAATCTTCGAGCTTAGTTTGAAGTATTAAATTCTCTTCTTTTAATTGTTCCAATTCTGTTATATTTACTTGGGTTGTAATTTCAATTTCATCCATTTTTATTTCTAAGGCTGCGGTGCGGTTTCCCAGCTCTCTTATTTCTTTGGTTAGGTTTTTTGTTATTTGGTCTGAGGTTTGTTTTAAAGCCTTATGAAGCATCTTTTCAAATTGTAATAATATTACTGGGGATACTGAGGAGGCTTGTGGAGAAGTTTGTGAGAGGATTTGTTCTGTATCTGACTCAAATGGAGAGTCTTGCTGCGACATTTTCTGTCTGTGAGAGCGCCCTGATGCTGTATATTGTGAGGTGACTGGAGCTGCTTTAGCTGCAGTGAGTGCCTGTGAGCTCTTTGTGAGGTGATTTTTATTTCTGCCACGGTTTCCTCCCAGTACCATATTTCCTGCCCAAACTTTCACAGTTTGTTCCCTGGGGCAAAAAGGTTCAAATGGATACCTTTTGAGCCTGCAGGCTCCGCTTTGTCCTTCTCTTCTCTCCTCAGCGGTGCAGAGCTCTAACAATGCATGTCTGCTCCGCTAGGCTCCGCCCATCTCCCCCCAATATTTGTATTTTTTATAATAGCGGCTAATAAGCAGTTCACTATTTTTAATTGAGCGCTGGGATCAGTGTCACTTTTGTGTCTCTGATATTTTATATAATAATATAACTCCACTGCACAAATGCGAGAGTTACATTTCCAATAGGAGCCCACTGGCTTGAAACACTGGAGAAGATGATGGTTGTGTGGACCTGTTAGTGCTGGAGAAGTGCAAACTAAAAGCTAAGTCTGCTGTAATGTGCAAATATACTGTGCACACTTGCACATTAAGGCAAGCGTCGCTGTTTCTTGCACCAGTCCTGTTTAACCAGATGAAACTGTTGGGCACACAGGGTGCCCAATAAACTTGAAAACTTGACTTGAAGATAATCAAGGTGTCAACACCCGATGGTGGTACAGGATCAATGACAATAGCTTCAGTGTAAATGAAGAGCGCAAGCTTGTTTTATTCTATATACATACATATATATACACAGTATATATATATATATATATATATATATATATATATATATAGCTTTTCTTCAGCTGGAACTTGGTGGAACTCAGTTCCACCACCTCTGACTCAGGCTCTCTGCTCCCTGCTCACCACTATCACTTGTAAACACAGGAGTGCGGCTTCTGTGTTTACCAGTGATAGCTTGTCATCCAATGGCTCCCACAGATCTTATCTCCTGAGCAGCTCCCACTGAGTGCAGAATGGGAACAAGGGAGATGCAGGTGCCCGGGGGTGCATGGCAGATGCAGATGCAGTGTGGTTGAGTTCCTGCACCTATTTTCTGAGAATAAAAGCCCTATGTGTATATACAGTATATATATATATATATATATATATATATATATATATATATATATCTCATTTTTACAATGTATTTAGTCAAAGCTTCTATGAGCAGATTAAAGGCTTGTCCTTTGCACTGTTAATATTGCTAATATGTCAATACTTTGACTTATGGACCTTTAAAACTTTGAATCATTGATCTTCAATACTTTGAGCCATGGACTTAGAACCAGTATTCAGACGAAGACTGATGACTTTTCTCCAACTTTTCTGATCAATATATTTGTTCCAGGTGGACCTGCATAACAGCCAGTCAGCTTGCATTTTTAGAAGGATAACAGTGGTAAATCATATTCCTCATGTTTCAAGTTTACATTAAAGTGTACTAAACCCAGTAATATGAAAATAGTTCACACCCCCCCCCCCCCACAGTGCCCACAGCTTATAAATCTTCTTTTTACGTCAAAATATTGCCACTATATACCTTTTTCGCTGATCTGTATACCGCGGTCATTTGATAAACTGCAGGGTTTGCCTGAGTGCTGAGTGTTCAGGTAGGAGGAGATTTAACTGTGTCCCCATGCTGTTATGAGAGGCGGACATCCCACCCACAGTGTTCTTTTTTAGTTACTGGGCATGGAGGAGGAGGGAGGGACTGGGCTGTCATTTAGGATCTGTATACAAGCCTAAATGTGTGATTTCAATATCATGTGACCTGAAAAGCTCAAATCAACCAGGAAATGTTCTCTCCAGCAATAGAGACCAAACTGAGAATGCACAGCTTTACTACCCTCACTGTGTCTTATCTGGCCTTGCCAAGAGAGACCCTGCAGGAGGGGGAGGATCTGTCCATACAGGATCAAATAGCCTTTTTACACAATACAGAGGATCAACCCCTTAAGTTCCTCAGTGAGTATAACAAGCATGCTGTTCTGCATATAGAGACAGAGTTTACAGTTGTGCGTTTAGTAACACTTTAAGGTAAGGTACATAGAAATATTGTTTTTTTTTTTTTTTTATTGAAATATACCAATATTTGAATTTAAAAGGTGATGATGCAAAGCCGGTGGTACAGGCACAAACTGTACTGTTTTATCTTAACAATTAGAAGACTTTTCAGTTACAGTCAATAACCCCTTAAGACAAAAAAAAATAGCTTTCATGAAGAGAAATAAAAAAAACAATAAAAAGATGTCAGTTACCAATTCCCTTGCTCCATATACAGTGTAAAGTTACATTAAATTTTTCATATGCTTCACTGGTAAAATGCTTTAATTTGACATGCTAGCTAATACTTGGAGCAAAATAATTATAATTGTTCAATTAATTGAATGTCAGATCTAATACTCTTACAATCAAGTATGCGGTGGCTTGTTCCTTATGCCTAAGAAATATCTGACTATTCCTTGTGTGCGTTTAAGCATGCCCACCTATTAAATACCATACGTACTCTTAAAGAATCCCTACATTCTGTCACATTTTCTCTATTGGAGATGGAAAGACCAAATAGCTGTGACTGTGGCTTTATATATACAGTATATCATCTTTTAGCTCAGGAAGATTCCAGATAATAGTTTTTTGGTACAGGTCTTCCGAAGCAAAATGACACACTCTACCATAATGAGCTCTCTCAGCACTTTTCTATGTTACCCTCACACTAAACCCCACGCAAATCTTTGTGGTAATCTTAACACTAAATTCATATTAACCTTTCCTGCATCCCTAACACTAACCCTCATATTTTCCTTCCCGGTAATCCTAATGTTAAGATTGCATGGATGTGAGAGTGAAGGTTAACACATAAAGCGGTAAAGCGGAGCTCCACCCAAAAGGGGAAGCTCCGCTTGTTTGCATCTGCACCCCCCCTCCACTGCCACATTTTGGGGGGGGGGCTTGGCAGTACCCGCTTCCACTTTCGGGTAAGATTGTCTTGGCAATCTCTGAGCATTACCCCCCCCCCCACTGCCTTCTGGGACACACATAGGTCCCAGAAGATGGCGGGACCATACAAAAAGTGCAGCGCAACTCACGCATGCACAGTAGGAAACTGGCTGTGAAGCCTCAAGGCTTCAGTGTTGGTTTCCCTTACTTACAATGCCAGCTCCAGCACCAGAAGCCAACTGGCAAATAAGCTCGGGGAGCCGACATCGTGGGGTCCCTGGACAGGTAAGTGTCCTTATATTAAAAGTCAGCAGCTACAGTATTTGTAGCTGCTGATTTTTAATTTTTTTTCCAAGACTGGAGCTCCTCTTTAACCTCAAACAAACCCTCCTTATAATCCTCACAGTAGCCCTTACACTATCCCTCCCTTTTAGCACTAACCCTCCCGGTAACCCTAATATTAGCGATCACCCTTGAAGCAATCTTAACCTCAAATTAGCTCTCCCTCTAATGCCCCGTACACACGGTCAGATTTTCCGATGGAAAATGTCCGATCGGAGCGTGTTGTCAGAAATTCCCACCGTGTGTGGGCTCCATCGGACATTTTCCATCGGATTTTCCGACACACAAAGTTGGAGAGCAGGAGATAAAATTTTCCGACAACAAAATCCGCTGTCGGAAATTCCGATCGTGTGTACAGAAATCCGACGGACAAAGTGCCACGCATGCTCAGAATAAATAAAGAGATGAAAGCTATTGGCCACTGCCCCGTTTATAGTCCCAACGTACGTGTTTTACGTCACTGCGTTCAGAACGATTGGATTTTCCGACAACTTTGTGTGACCGTGTGTATGCAAGACAAGTTTGAGCCAACATCCATCGAAAAAAATCCATGGATTTTGTTGTCGGAATGTCCGAACAAAGTCTGACCGTGTGTACGCCCTATAATTCTGTTTCAATAGCTTTTATTGAGTTTTAAAACAGAATATAATTACAGATAACATTACATATAAACATATGTCCGTCCAGATTATTGCACGAGAATAGTACTATTAGATAATAGCCAGAAACCTGGCAAAAAACATGAACAATTAGTGAGTGTAATTCCAAAGGAAAGAACATCTCGTAATATCTCACAGGTGTGTGAATTCAAATTGTAAAAGCTTTTGTGCATATAAACATATGTTTAGGTAGGCAGAGGGAAAGGGGTAGAAAATGAAGGTGGGGGAGGGGAAATAGGGGAAAGATTTTAATGGAAGAGAGTTCAGAATAAGCGCCAAATGACTACAGTAATGCAAACACCAAAGCAAATAATGGTTGATGAAAAACTCCCCATTGGAGGAATTGCCCAACCACCATTGGAGGAAGGCCGAGGGCCAGGCCTGGCTCCAGCATTCATAATAAAATCTAGTTTATCTAGAGTGCCTAGAGCTCTCAGCATAGGTCAAAGCAATAGAGACCCAATTAACCTACCAGTCACGCACTGCGCTTAAGAAGAGGCGCAGAAAAGGAGAAAGCATAAAGTAGAAGGAAGAAAAGGAAGAGAAAAAAAGGGGGGGGGAGAAAAGATTGCGAAGAATGTTCCTTTCGGGCCGTCACCAGCAGGAGACCTTTATACTCCATACCTATATCAGCTACTGCAAATATTTGATCCAAGGATTCCAGACTTTCTCAAATTTAGTTTGTTTCTCCTTCAGAATGCTAGCCAATTTTTTATGGAGCATAATCCAAGAAATCTTATTTTTAGTGGCAGCATAATTTATCACCAGGGATTTATTTCCATGCTTTTGCTATAGATATTTTAGCCACAAAATGGATAAGGTATGTAAATGCCTACGTGTCTCATCCAAAAGATTAACATTTTTCAGTATATTGACTGTAATCATTGTACTCTCTGACAAGCCTACCACACATAGTACATATTACTTCCTTGGCCACAACTCCTATAACAGAAAGGAGAGGTATCTGGATAAATCCTTGCAATTTGACGGGAACTAGGTACCAACAGGAGATAACTTTGTAGTTAGCCTCCTATCAATGCAGTGTTCATAATCCCCTTGTGAACCATGTCCAACCATTAAGCATATCTCCTCCTCTATGTCCTCTCCCATCTCTGTTTCCCACATGTGCTGATACGAAAGCTTGCCCATAGGAGTAGAAAGGAAGGAGTACAGCTCTGAAATGCCACCCCTCTTTCCTGACCTGTTCATATATCTATTCACAAAAAAGGTCCTAGTTGTTATATCCTCCATCTTTCATTTGAGAGAATTTACGAAGTGAGCTATTTAATTACAAAACTGTTCCAAGTTCGGCATCTTAGAATTCTGTCTTAGAAAATCAGCTGATTTGATTACTCCAGGGCCTATAAAATGTTCTATCCTATATAGGCCATTATCCACCAACAGAACAGCTGGGGGGACTCCCTGGGGGGAAAAGGTGGTTATAAATAATATAATATATAATAATAATATAATATAATATAATATAATATAATATAATAATAAAAAGTGAGGCAACAGGTATATGTGGAGACCGAAAAGGGTAAGTATTGCTGATTGCATCCCAGAGCTGCAATATCGTGGGGCTTAAAATAGCTCTGCGATCCTTAAATGGAAGCCATAACAAGAGGTTGACCGGATTTGGGTCGTTCGCCTGAGCCTCAAGTATAACCCAGTCAGGCCTGAATGTTGAAGAAAATATCTGTGTCAGCTGGTTAACTGGGCTGCTCTATAATGTCTTTGAAGATGAGGTACCCCTAGGCCCCCTTTGGGTTTGGGGACAAACAAGGTCAAGCAAGCGGCTCTACATCAGCCAGAGCTCCAAATAAACTTAAAGAATGGTGACTGAAGACTCTTCAGGAATGGGGACAGTAAAGGTATCAGTAGAGACTAGACATAATACAATATTTTGGGGAGCATGGCATTGGTCATTTTTAGGGCCGCTATCCTATCCATCCAGGAAAGAGTATATGTCTGCCACAGTTTAAGTTCAGCTTCTACAGAGGAATATAGAGGGACATAGTTTCTCCTGGTACAAAATATCCCACGTAACTTTTACTCCATGATATGGGAGCAAAAGTGTACACCACTTCATCTGAAAAGAGGCTTTAATAGATGCAATGAGTGAGTCAGGGAGTTTGATATTACATACAGTGCTGTTTCTTGGCCTAGGCCGACAAGGCCCAGGCCTAGGGCGACACTTTGAGGGGGCCGCCCCCCCCCGCATCAAAACAACCCCCACAGACCCGTCTTCCCGAATCCTGGCTCCCATGGCCGCCTCCCGCACAAATACAGCGGCCAGCTTGCTATAGCCGGGCACTTGTGGGCAGTATGACGTGCTTGGCCGAGGGGGGGGCGCAATCTGACTGCCGGAGGCGGAGCCCCACACTCCGCCTACCCTCCTCCATGCAGCTTTCTACACAGCATCGTCTCTCCGGTCCTGGGCGGGGTCTATCGAGGAGGAGACGGGATCTATCGAGGAGGAGGCGGCGGATATCATTATCATCAACTCCCTAATTAGCCATGGGAGGGCCAGTGTCTTGCCGAGAAAGTTCCCCCGGCGGATAAGGACCCCCCTGTACTGCGCAGGCGCAGCGCTTGCGCAGTACGAACGACTAGGAGCCGTCGAAAATAGCCGAAAATGAAAAACTTCAATCAGCTGTACACGGCGCCTGCGCCCTGGGTCCAGGTTCAAGCCCCACAATCTAAGTGGACCTAGAGGGAGAATAAAAAAGGGCCGAGCGAAGCGAGGCTGTGCCCGAACCGTGGCGAGCCAAGCGAGCCCGTGAGGGGCCCTCTTACAGGCGCCGTGCACAGCTGATTTCTATTCTATTCGGCTTCGGCTATTTCCGCTGGCTCCTACTGCGCAAGCGCTGTGCCTGCGCAGTAGAGGGGGGTCCTTATCCGCCAAGGGGAACTTTCTCGGCAGAACACCGGGATGGCCCAGAATGGAGGAGGATCCCAGCGCTGGTTGTGGCTTGTGAATTCAGCAAAGCTAAAATAAATCTTTGGAGGGGATCCAGAGACAGCTCATCCCACTGCAGGCAGTACAAGGCTCTCAGGATACCCCCTCTGATCGGGTACATGGACATCCATCCTCCCCAATACATAGAATGCTCTCCAAGTAGTCAGGGTTCCCCCATACACTAACCCCCCCCACACACACACACACACACACACAAACACATATATATATTTGAGGCTCTCATATACACTCCCCCCTTCATGCAGTCATACATTACCTCCCCCTCCATGCAGTCTTACATTACCTCCCCCCTCCATGCAGTCATACATTACCTCCCCCCTCCTCCATGCAGTCATACATTACCTCCCCCCTCCATGCAGTCATACATTACCTCCCTCCTCCATGCAGTCATACATTACCTCCCTCCTCCATGCAGTCATACATTACCTCCCTCCCCCTCCATGCAGTCATACATTACCTCCCTCCCCCTCCATGCAGTCATACATTACCTCCCTCCCCCTCCATGCAGTCATACATTACCTCCCTCCCCCTCCATGCATTCATACATTACCTCCCTGCTCCTCCATGCAGTCATACATTACCTCCCTCCCACTCCATGCAGTCATACATTACCTCTCCCCCCCTCCATGCAGTCATACATTACCTCCCTCCCCCTCCATGCAGTCATATATTACCTCCTCCCTCCATGCAGTCATACATTACCTCCCTCCTCCATGCAGTCATACATTACCTCCCTCCTCCATGCAGTCATACATTACCTCCCCCCTCCATGCAGTCATACATTACCTCCCCCCTCCATGCAGTCATACATTACCTCCCTCCTCCATGCAGTCATACATTACCTCCCTCCTCCATGTAGTCATACATTACCTCCCTCCTCCATGCAGTCATACATTAACTCCCCCCTCCATGCAGTCATACATTACCTCCCTCCTCCATGCAGTCATACATTACCTCCCCCCTCCATGCAATCATACATTACCTCCCTCCCCCATGCAGTCATACATTACCTCCCTCCCCCTCCATGCAGTCATACATTACCTCCCTCCCCCTCCATGCAGTCATACATTACCTCCCTACCCCTCCATGCATTCATACATTACCTCCCTACCCCTCCATGCATTCATACATTACCTCCCTGCTCCTCCATGCAGTCATACATTACCTCCCTCCCCCTCCATGCAGTCATATATTACCTCCTCCCTCAATGCAGTCATACATTACCTCCCTCCTCCATGCAGTCATACATTACCTCCCTCCTCCATGCAGTCACACATTACCTCCCCCCTCCATGCAGTCATACATTACCTCCCTCCCCCATACCTCCCTGCTCCTCCATGCAGGTCTTTCCTTTGTGCCCTTCAGGTCTGATATGGAAATTAAGGGGAACCCTGCGCCAAATTTAAAAAAAAATAGCGTAGGGGTCCCCCCAAAATCCATACAAGACCCTGTGGCGTCAGAGGGGGTGGGGTTACACGTTTATGTCACCGGGTGGCTCCACCCTCAGCTATATAAGAACTGTCACAGAAAAGAAGCATCAGTCAGTGGGAGGTAGAACAGTTGCAGCTTTTTTTTTTCTTTTTCGGTCCGTCGGGCAGCGTGAATTTACACCGCGGGATATATATTTTTTTTTTAAAAAAGGACTTGTCCCAAGCTGTCTCTTGTCTTTTTTACCATTATTGACACTTTTTTTGTGAAATGGTAGGGGTACCAATTCACATAGGGGGAGGCCGGGATCTGGGGGTCACCTTGTTAAAGGGTGCTTCCAAAATTCAATAAGCCCCCCGCCCGCATACCCCCATAACCACCGGGCAAGGGTTGTGGGGATGAGGCCCTTGTCCCCATCAACATGGTGACAAGGTGCTTTGGGGGGCTACCCCAAAGCACTCTCCCCATGTTGAGGGCATGTGGCCTGGCACGGTTCAGGAGGGGGGGCGCTCTCTCGTCCCCTCCTCTTTTCCTTCGGTCTGCCAGGTTGCATGCTCAGATAAGGGTCTGGTATGGATTTTGGGGGGGGACCCCTACACCATTTTTTTTATTTTGGCCCAGGGTTCCCCTTAATTTCCATATGAGACCTGAAGGGCCTGGTATCGATTTTAGGAGGACCCCCATGCAATATTTTTAAAAATTTTGGTTCAGGGTTCCCCTTAATATTCATACCAGACCCAAAGGGCCTGGTAATGGACTGGGGGGAACCCATGCTCTTTCTTTCAATGAGTTTTATCTATATTGCCGAGACCTGACAATTCATTATAGCCGCCGAAGTCGGAAGAAGACCCCTGAAGCCAGAAGAAGACCCCCGGAGCTGTCCAGTAAATTACTTTAAAAACCTGTGTAGTGTGTTTTTTTTATTGACGCTTTTTCCCCCAGGTGAATGGGTAGGGGTACCATGTACCCCATACTCATTCACATAGGGTGGGGGGCCGGGATCTGGGGGCCCTCTTATTAAAGGGGGCTCCCGGATTCCGATAAGCCCCCCGCCCGCAGACCCCGACAACCAATGGCCAGGGTTGTCGGGAAGAGGCCCTTGTCCTCATCAACATGGGGACAAGGTGCTTTGGGGTGGGGGGGCCGCAGGGCGCCCCCTCCCCCAAAGCACCCACCCCCCTATGTTGAGGGCATGCGGCCTGGTACAGTTCAGGAGGAGGGGGCGCTCGCTCGTCCCCACCCCCTTTCCTGACCAGCCGGGCTGCATGCTCAGATCGGGGTCTGGTATGGATTTTGGGGGGACCTCACGCCGATTTTTGGCATTGGGGGTTCCCCTTAAAATCCATACCAGACCTAAGAGATTGGTATGCCCTGCGCTCGCCGCAATAGGAAAATTGTTTTTTCCTATTGCAGCAAGCGCGAGATGCAGTACCCTGCCCTTGCGTCGCATCTGATCCGTCGGACCAGCCTACAGACGAACGGGCTTTCCGTCAGGAACTGAGTCTGGCGGAGTTATGACGGAGAGATTTGAAACATGTTTCATTTCTAGGTCCTTCGGACTTTTGGGAAAAAAAAGTCCGCGGGAGCCTACACACGATCGGATTGTCCGGCGGACTCTGGTCCACTGGACCAAGTCTGCTGTAAAGTCTGCTCGTGTGTACGCAGCATCACACTAACCTTATACCAACCATTGGTGTAACCCATGATCTTTGTAATTGTGAAACTTTTTCACACACTAACTTCTGCTATGAGCTTAATACTAATGCCGCGTACACCCGGTTGGACTTTAGGGCAGACTTTGCCCGGCGGACTTTTCGATGGACTTTACGACAGACTTTCTGAATGAACGGACTTGCCTACACACGATCAACCAAAGTCCATCGAATTTGTACGTGATGACGTACGACCGGACTAAAACAAGGAAGTTTATAGCCAGTAGCCAATAGCTGCCCTAGCGTGGCTTTTTGTCCGTCAAACTAGCATACAGACGAGCGGACTTTTCGACCGGACTCGAGTTCGACGGATAGATTTAAAACATGTTTCAAATCTAAGTCCGTCCAACTTTTGAGAAAACAAACTCCGCTGGATCCCACACAGGATCGAATTGTCCGACGAAATCCCATCCGCCGGGCAAAGTCTGCCGTAAAGTCCGCTCGTGTGTACGCGGCATTAGACTCACACCAATCATCCCTGTAACTCCACTAACACTAACCCAACACTTCGCCAGTGTGTGGTTCTTCTGCAGTGAAGGCCAACCAAAAATAACAGGGCTGGACTAGTGATGGAAATTACAACTTCTACTTTTTGGTGACAGAAAATTAGGGAAAATCTAGAACACTGATGGTGGTTCCACCCTTTCCCTAATTTGCTTTCTGCATCCTTATTAAAGATTTCTCTACTCTTCCTGTTTTGCAGACAATGTTATTACCAGAAGAAGTGAAGGTATATCTGCGTAACAGACCAGTATAAACTGACAAAGGCTGTACCTCTTTTCAGTTCTATCCAAATCTATCAAAAGAGACGATCAAAGGGAAGCCCAAGAGATGAGAAAAATAAACCTGAATGCAGAACACAAACAACTACTTGCTCTTATCCTCACAGAGATCATCCCTCTCAGTGAAGTCCAGGGTAGATCTGGTAGCACAGGAGAACAGCTGGAGGGACCCCAGGTCCTGCAGGGTCATAGGCCCACCCCTCTGGGACTGCAGTATTTTAGTAGCAATTGGGGGGGCTCCACACAGTATCTGGAACTCCTGTCTGGCTGTCCGCATGCTGGCTTTGACAGTAGAAGGCCTCACACCTGACAGTAGATGACTTGCCTCACTACCCCTGCCTGACTGCCTCATAAGGTGTGGCCTCCCTGAGCGAAGGAGATCAGAGAAACGTATTTTCCATGGGCATGTCTAGGAACCCAGGGAGTTGTGGGAAAAGGAGTGAAAGTGATCTGCACCTGCATCTGAGAATGGTGGGTAAATGGGTACTTTGCTACATACACTATATTACCAAAAGTATTGGGACGCCTGCCTTTACACACACATGAACTTTAATGGCATCCCAGTCTTAGTCCGTAGGGTTCAATATTGAGTTAGCCCACCCTTTGCAGCTATAACAGCCTCAACTCTTCTGGGAAGGGTTCTGGGTTGAGGTCAGGACTCTGTGCAGGCCAGTCAAGTTCCTTCACCCCATCCTCCTCATCCATGTCTTCATGGACCTTGTTTGTGCACTGGTGCGCAGTCATGTAGGAACAGGAAGAGGCCATCCCCAAACTGTTCCCACAAATTTGGTAGCATGAAATTGTCCAAAATGTCTTGGTATACTGACGCCTTAAGAGCTCCCTTCACTGGAATTAGGGGCCAAGCCCAACCCCTGAAAAACAACCCCACACCATAATCCCCCTCCACCAAATGATTTGGACCAGTGCACAAAGCAAGGTCCATGAATACATAGATGAGCGAGTTTGGGGTGGAGAAACTTGACTGGCCTGAACAGAGTCTTGACCTCAACCCAACAGAACGCCTTTAGGATGAATTAGAGCGGATGAACTCCTCATCCAACATCAGTGCCTGACCTCACAAATGCGCTTCTGGAAGAATAGTTAAACATTCCCATAGACACACTCCTAAACCTTGTGGACAGCCTTCCCAGAAGAGTTGAAGCAGTTCTAGCTGCAAAGGGTGGGCCAACTCAATATTGAACCCTACGGACTAAGACTGGGATGCCATTAAATTTCATGTGCATGTAAAGGCAGGTGTCCTAATACTTTCGGTAATATAGTGCACCTATACAATGTTGTTCTCCCAAGCCACCTCTCCACTAGCTCCTCAGGACAGTGCAAGCCACATTACCAGACAACCAAAGTCATCAGTACATCCAATGTCCACAATAGATCTTCATTTGTACCCTCAGCATACAGCTGTTGATACTGTATACTTTGCTTTGGACCTAGCAGAATCTACCCTCTTCTACCCCCTTCCTGTTTTAGCCAAAACTAATGAAAGAGAAGACTAAAGAAGAGCAGAAGAGCTGAGAAGAGTACACCACCAGAAAAACAAATATTTCAGTGATAATTACGAGTCACACTGTGACTTCAAAGAAATATGTTTCTCGATAACCGTACAATACTGTATTAAGATTCCGCTCTTGTTCACGCTCACATATCACGTCCTTGCTCAGCAGCAGAGAACAGATAGTTCTGGAATTGTGTACTGGAACACTACTAGACATCCCAGCGATACAACAGCTGCTTAGGTATGAACTTGAACACACTTGAAATCTCCCAAGAATTGTGGATATAAAAAGACTCTTATTCACAGAGGCCACAATCATGCAATTTTTATAGGTCATGACAATGGCAACATTACAGCAGGATGAATGACTTCCTCTTTGTATTGGCTACATTATGTCAGCGTAAAGGACATTCTTTGTATTGCAGTCAGAACCATACATCACAAAACAGCTTACAGAACCTAGACATTCATTATCCATGATAAAGTGTTTTTTTTTTTCATCACACTAACAAGCAACACTGGCGTCAATGTGTCAAATGAGAAGTTTCTGTTATATGACATACCAAACAGCGGATAAAAGAGCACCATGCTGCTTTCAGTGTAGAACTGTAGAGGGATTGGTAATCAGCTGAATGATGAGGGAGTAATTGTTACTGGAAGTTTACTAAAGGTGCAAAGTTAGAATCAATAATGCAAAACATGTTTAGGATGCAAAAAAGCAGGTATACACTGCAGTGTAATACAAAACTGGTTATAAAAGCTGCATAAACATGGACTCGCAGCAATGTGGCTGCATAACATAGGCCAATATAAGATAAGAAATAATAGAAAGAATAGAATGGAATAAGACAGAATAGAATAGAGCAGAATAGAAAAGAACAAAAAAGAATAGAATAGATTGGAAAGGAATAGAGGAAAAGAAGGAAAGTATTCACAGCGCTTCACTTTTTCCACATTTTATTATGTTACATTCTTATTCCAAAATGTATTACATTCATTATTTTCCTCAAAATTAAATTCTACAAACAATACCCCACAATGACAATGTGAAAGAAGTTTGTTTGAAATCTTTGCAAATTTATTAAAAATAAAAAAAAATCACATGTACATAATTATTCACAGCCTTTGCCATGACACTCAAAATTGAGCTCAGGTGCATCCTGTTTCCACTGAACATCCTTGAAATGTTTCTACAACTTGATAAATTTGTGGAAAAATTGATTAACCGGGGGTAAATTCGGTTGATTGGACATGATTTGGAAAGGCACACAACTGTCTATATAAGGTCCCACAGTTAACAGTGCATGTCAAAGCACAAACCAAGCCATAAAGGCCAAGGAATTGTCTGTAGACCTCCGAGGGAGGATTGTATTGAGGCACAGATCTGGGGTAGGGTACAGAAAAATTTCTGCAGCATTGAAGGTCCCAATGCGCACAGTGGCCTCCATCATCCATAAATGAAAGAAGTTTGGAACCACCAGGACTTATCCTAGAACGGGCCACCCGGCCAAACTGAGCTATCGGGGGAGAAGGGCCTTAGTCCAAGAACCCAAGAACTTAGTCCAAGAACTTAGTCCGAGAACCTTAGCCCAAGAACCCTATGGTCACTCTGACAGAGCTCCAGCATGTCTCTGTGGAGAAAGGAGAACCTTCTAGAAGAACAACCATCTCTGCAGCACTCCACCAGTATGATGAATTGGCCAGATGGAAGCCACTGCTCAGTAAACATGACAGCCTGCCTGGAGTTTGCCATAAGGCACCTGAAGGTCTCTCAGACCATGAGAAACAAAATTCTCTGGTCTGATAAAACAAAGATTGAACTCTTTGGCCTGAATGACAAGCATCATGTCTGGAGGAAACCAGGCACCACTCATCACCTGGCCAATTCCATCCCTACAGTGAAGCATGGTGGTGGCAGCATCATGCTGTGGGGATGTTTTTCAGCGGCAGGAAGTGGGAGACTGGTCAGGATCAATTGAAAGATGAATGCAGCAATGTACAGAGACATGCTTGATGAAAACATACTCCAGAGCACTTTGGACCTCAGGCTGGGGTGAAAGTTCCTCTTCCAACAGGACAATGACCCTAAGTACACAGCCAAGATAACAAAGGAGTGGCTATGGGACAACTCTGTGAATGTCCTAGAGTGGCTCAAACTTGAACCTGATTGAATATCTCTGGAAAGATCTGAAAATGGCTGTGCGCCGATGCTCTTCATCCAACCTGATGGAGCTTGAGAGGTCCTGCAAAGAAGAATAGGAGAAACTGACCAAAAATAGGTGTGCCAAGCTTGTAGCATCATGCTCAAAAAGACTTTAGGCTGTAATTGGTGCCAAAGGTGCTTCAACAACATATTGAACAAAGGCTGTGAATACTTATGTACATGTGATTTTTTAAATTTTTTTAAATTTGCAAAGATTTCAAACAAACTCCTTTCACATTGTCATTATGGGGTATCGTTTGTAGAATTTTAAGGAAAATAATGAATTTTAATCAATTTTGGAATAAGGCTGTAACATAACAAAATGTGGAACAAATTAAGCGAAGCGAATACTTTCCGGATGCACTGTATATTCTGTGATATGTGATTCTGTTTTATTTTATTGTATTCTATTCTATTATTTTCTATTTTATTATATTTGTTTATATTCTATTCTAGTCTGCTTTATTCTATTCTATTCTATAAAGCAGCCTAAGTAGGAATCATCATCTTATATCACCTTTATACCCTACAGTATTTATTGCAAAATTTTCAATTTCAAATTCGAATTCGGATAATTAATTTCATTATAATTTATTTTGGATTTGTTGAAATTCCTTACTATTGTCACTTTTGACACTTTTTTTTTTGACACTCCCTTACATCAGGCTCCCCAGAGAGCCTCCCCTTGCATCAGATTCCCCAGAGAGCCTCCTCCTTACACCAGGGTCCCCAGAGAGCCTCCCCCTTACATCAGGGTCCTCAGAGAGCCTCCCCCTTGCATCAGGAACCCCAGAGAGCCCCCCTTACATCAGAGTCCACAGAGAGCCCCACACTTACATCAGGGTCCACAGAGAGCCCCCCCCTTACATCAAGGTTCCCAGAAAGTCCCTCCTTACATCAGGGTCCCCAGAGAGCCTCAGCCTTGCATCAGGGTCCCCAGAGAGCCCACCACTTACATCAGGGTCCCCAGAGAGCCCCCCTTACATCAGGGTCCCCAGAGAGCACCCCCCACTTACATCAGGGTCCCCAGAGAGCCCCACCTGACCTCAGAGTCCCCAGAGAGCCGCTCCTTACATCAGGGTCACCAGAGAGAGGGTGGGGAGTGAGAGCTGATGTAATCTCTCTGCTGCCCGAGGCTGAGGGTGGAACATTGGTGATGCGGGGCGGGCGGTGAGAGATGATGTCCGCTCTCCGGCTCTCCCATGCTACCTGTTGCACGGCTGCAGAGAGGCCACGGCCAAGTAGTGGGCCCCAGATTCGGGGCTATAGCCCCAAAAGCCACCCCCTAGCAATGCCACTGGCTGTCACTGAAACTGGCCCAGTGTGATGAGAGAGTGCAAGTCAAAGGAACATGTGGTGGGACAGGTGAATACAAATTCTCCTCTTTTGCAGGTCCTGCTTTGTTACATCTTTGTAACCAAGTGGCAGAGTCACTTTATGTCCAAAATGTGTCATCTGAATGCCGTGGTTGTAACTAATTAATTATTTTGGACATTGAATGTGCTGTCTTATAGAGGTAATACTCGAGGCGGGTGCCTGCACAGAGACTGGAGCAACAGCAGGGATGGCCTGCAACACAGGTTGTACCGGAGCAGCCACAGTGGGAGATTCCAGGTGAGCCGTGCGACTCAGATGCGTTTGTAAGGCCATGGCAAACTGATCCATGTGGTGATCTTGCTCATCCAATCTGGAAAAAATATTACCAGCACATGGATTGACTGCATCTTCTGAATTCATGGCCTTCACCTACTGTCAGAAATCATGAATCAGACTGAGACAGAAGTACAGTTAAATCACACTTGTTTAATAATAATTAAAAAAAAAAGGTAAACAGAGTAAACATAGTCAAAACATAGCCAGAGTTCAGAAACCGGAAGGGATAGTCAGACAAGCCAAAATGTCAGGGAGCCAGAGATGAGCGTAGTAGAACAGCAAGCAGGATCTGGAACCAGAAGGAATGTCAGCCAAGCAAGTCTTTAACCACTTCAGCCCCGGAAGGTTTTACCCCCTTCCTGACCAGAGCACTTTTTACAATTCGGCACTGCGTCGCTTTAACTGCTAATTGCGCGGTCATGCAATGCTGTACCCAAACGAAATTTGCGTCCTTTTCTTCCCACAAATAGAGCTTTCTTTTGATAGTATTTGATCACCTCTGCCGTTTTTATTTTTTGCGCTATACACGGAAAAAGACCGAAAATTTTGAAAAAAAATGATATTTTCTACTTTTTGTTCTAAAAAAAATCCAATAAACTCAATTTTAGTCATACATTTAGGCCAAAATGTATTCGGCCACATGTCTTTGGTAAAAAAAATGTCAATAAGTGTATATTTATTGGTTTGCGCAAAAGTTATAGCGTCTACAAACTAGGGTACATTTTCTGGAATTTACACAGCCTTTAATTTATGACTGCCTATGTCGTTTCTTGAGGTGCTAAAATGGCAGGGCAGTACAAAACCCCCCCAAATGACCCCATTTTGGAAAGTAGACACCCCAAGGAATTTGCTGAGAGGCATGTTGAGCCCATTGAATATTCATTTTTTTTGTCTCAAGTGATTGAACAATGACAAAAAAAAAAAAAAAAAAAAAAATTACAAAAAGTTGTCACTAAATGATATATTGCTCACACAGGCCATGGGCATATGTGGAATTGCACCCCAAAATACATTTAGCTGCTTCTCCTGAGTATGGGGATACCACATGTGTGAGACTTTTTGGGAGCCTAGCCGCGTACGGGGCCCCGAAAACCAATCACTGCCTTCAGGATTTCTAAGGGCGTACATTTTTGATTTTACTCCTCACTACCTATCACAGTTTTGAAGGCCATAAAATGCCCAGATGACATAAAACCCCCCCAAATGACCCCATTTTGGAAAGTAGACACCCCAAGCTATTTGCTTTGAGGCATGTTGAGTCCATGGAATGTTTTATATTTTGACACAAGTTGCGGGAAAGTGACAAATTTTTTTTTTTTTTTTTTTTTTTTTGCACAAAGTTGTCACTAAATGATATATTGCTCACACAGGCCATGGGCATATGTGGAATTGCACCCCAAAATACATTTAGCTGCTTCTCCTGAGTATGGGGATACCACATGTGTGGGACTTTTTGGGAGCCTAGCCGCGTACGGGGCCCCGAAAACCAAGCACCGCCTTCAGGATTTCTAAGGGCGTACATTTTTGATTTTACTCCTCACTGCCTATCACAGTTTCGGAGGCCATGGAATGCCCAGGTGGCACAAACCCCCCCCAAATGACCCCATTTTGGAAAGTAGACACCCCAAGCTATTTGCTGAGAGGCATGGTGAGTATTTTGCAGCTCTCATTTGTTTTTGAAAATAAAGAAAGACGAGAAAAAAAAATTTTTTTTTTTCTTTTTTCAATTTTCAAAACTTTGTGACAAAAAGTGAGGTCTGCAAAATACTCACTATACCTCTCATCAAATAGCTTGGGGTGTCTACTTTCCAAAATGGGGTCATTTGGGGGGTTTTTTTGCCACCTGGGCATTCCATGGCCTCCGAAACTGTGATAGGCAGTGAAGAGTGAAATCAAAAATTTACGGCCTTAGAAAGCCTGAAGGCGGTGCTTGGTTTTCGGGGTCCCGTACGCGGCTAGGCTCCCAAAAAGTCCCACACATGTGGTATCCCCGTACTCAGGAGAAGCAGCAGAAAGTATTTTGGGGTGTAATTTCACATATTCCCATGGCATGTTTGAGCAATATATCATTTAGTGACAACTTTGCGCAAAAAAAAATAAAAAAAATTAAAAATTGTCTCTTTCCCGCAACTTGTGTCACAATATAAATTATTCCATGGACTCAACATGACTCTCAGCAAATAGCTTGGGGTGTCTACTTTCCAAAATGGGGTCATTTGGGGGGGTTTTGAACTGTCCTGGCATTTTATGCACAACATCTAGAAGCTTATGTCACACATCACCCACACTTCTAACCACTTGAAGACAAAGCCCTTTCTGACACTTATTGTTTACATAAAAAAATAATTTTTTTTTGCAAGAAAATTACTTTGAACCCCCAAACATTATATATTTTTTTTAAAGCAAATGCCCTACAGATTAAAATGGTGGGTGTTTCATTTTTTTTTTTCACACAGTATTTGCGCAGCGATTTTTCAAACGCATTTTTTGGGGAAAAAACACACTTTTTTACATTTTAATGCACTAAAACACACTATATTGCCCAAATGTTTGATGAAATAAAAAAGATGATCTTAGGCCGAGTACATGGATACCAAACATGACATGCTTTAAAATTGCGCACAAACGTGCAGTGGCGACAAACTAAATACATTTTTAAAAGCCTTTAAAAGCCTTTACAGGTTACCACTTTAGATTTACAGAGGAGGTCTACTGCTAAACTTACTGCCCTCGATCTGACCTTCGCGGCGATACCTCACATGCATGGTGCAATTGCTGTTTACATTTGACGCCAGACCGACGCTTGCGTTCGCCTTAGCGCGAGAGCAGGGGGGACAGGGGTGCTTTTTTTTTTTTTTTTTTTTTTTCTTTATTATTATTATTTTTTTATCTTATTTTTAAACTGTTCCTTTCATTTTTTTTTTTTTTTTAATCATTTTTATTGTTATCTCAGGGAATGTAAATATCCCCTATCATAGCAATAGGTAGTGACAGGTACTCTTTTTTGCAAAAATTGGGGTCTATTAGACCCTAGATTTCTCCTCTGCCCTCAAAGCATCTGACCACACCAAGATCGGTGTGATAAAATGCTTTCCCAATTTCCCAATGGCGCTGTTTACATCCGGCGAAATCTAAGTCATAAAATGCTCGTAGCTTCCGGTTTCTTAGGCCATAGAGATGTTTGGAGCCACTCTGGTCTCTGATCAGCTCTATGGTCAGCTGGCTGAATCACCGGCTGCATTTTCAGGTTCCCTGTTGAGACAGGAGAGCCAGAGAAAAACACGGAAGACGTTGGGGGGGGGAGGGGCATTCCCTCCCACTGCTTGTAAAAGCAGTCTAGAGGCTAATTAGCCGCTAGGATTGCTTTTACATGAAAGCCGACCGCTGGCTGAAAAGAATGATACCAAGATGATACCTAAACCTGCAGGCATCATTCTGGTATAACCACTCAAAGTCGTGAATGGCGTACCTGAAGACAAAAAAATGGTTAACAATAAAGCACAGTAAACGGTAAGGTATAAAAAATTGCATACCTGAAAAGCAAACATGATAAAACATAATAACAATAAAACATTGCAGAATATAATACAGTAAAAAAGAACAGAACAATAGAGAGAGAGAATAGAGAGAGAAAGAACAATAAAACGACAACTATTTTTTTTTTATTTTATATTTTTGTATGTGTTTTTTTTTTTTTTTACACTTTTTTTTGTAACTAACTTTTATAACTGTAACCGGTTCCAGGTTCGGGTCTCTCAAAATGCGATGGCATCTTGGGAGACCCTGTGAAAGTGTGCCTAGTCTGTGCAATGCTGTACCCTACGCTAATACTCAGCTAGTGAATGGTAGCGTTCAAAACATTCACCAATGCAAAGACCAGGATTGTCAGGACAGGAGGGACAATAATAGCGGGTGTCACGCCTATATCCGCGTTTGCTGCAGACACGACATCTTTTTTGGGGGGTTCGTTGGGTAGGGGTACTCGGGAGGACATAAAGAAAATGCCTCTCATGCAGCCGACTGCATTTGGTTGGGGATGTGAATGGGGGAAGTACGGGCGCTGCAGAAGTGGTGGGTTCCCAATTAGGATTGGCGAATGCAGCAGGAAGGGCACTATGGGCACGACGGGCCTGTGTTCGTCTTCTTGGTGGCAGCGGGACACTACTTGTGCTTGCCACCTCACCAGCTTGAACTGCACTTATGGGACTCGCCACGTCACCAAGTGTTACTGCAGTGCTGGTTTGACTACGACCGGGCTGTACTAGGCCGCTGGTGCTTGCCAGTTCACCAAAACGCTACCAAAAAAACTGTTAGCGATCGCAAGGATCAGGCCTGACTCTGCGAACGCTGCAGTTATGCGTTTAGTGTTTTGTAAGTGACAGTGATCGATCGATACTGCACTTGGGTGGGCTGGGCTGGGCCGGGCGGAGGGGCAAAACGCAGGTGCTAGCAGGTATCTGGGCTGATCCCGCTAACACTGCGTTTGTGGGAACCCTAAACTGCTGGGGACGCTAGTATAGATCTGATCGGATCAGATATTGATCCGATCAGATACTATACCACTAAGGGAGGCGTATGCTGCGTGCGTGGGTGTTAGCGGTACTGGCGCTAACCTGACGCTGCCTGGGGCTGGTGCTTGCCAGTTCACCAAAACGCTACCAGAAAAACTGTTAGCGATCGCAGGGATCAGGCCTGACTCTGCGAACGCTGCAGTTATGTGTTTAGTGTTTTGTAAGTGTCAGTGATCGATCGATACTGCACTTGGGTGGGCTGGGCTGGGCCGGGCGGAGGGGCAAAACGCAGGTGCTAGCAGGTATCTGGGCTGATCCCGCTAACACTGCGTTTGTGGGAACCCTAAACTGCTGGGGACGCTAGTATAGATCTGATCAGATCAGATATTGATCCGATCAGATACTATACCACTAAGGGAGGTGTACGGTGCGTGCGTGGGTGTTAGCGGTACTGGCGCTAATCTGACGCTGCCTGGGGCTGGTGCTTGCCAGTTCACCAAAACGCTACCAAAAAAACTGTTAGCGATCGCAGGGATCAGGCCTGACTATGCGAACGCTGCAGTTATGCGTTTAGTGTTTTGTAAGTGACAGTGATCGATCGATACTGCACTTGGGTGGGCCGGGCAGAGGGGCAAAACGCAGGTGCTAGCGGGTATCTGGGCTGATCCCGCTAACACTGCGTTTTCGGGAACCCTAAACTGCTGGGGACGCTAGTATAGATCTGATCGGATCAGATATTGATCCGTACAGATACTATACCACTAAGGGAGGCGTATGCTGCGTGCGAGGGTGTTAGCGGTACTGGCGCTAATCTGACGCTGCCTGGGGCGACGCATATCACCGCCGGGCGATCAGGGGGCTAAACCTTTATTAGGTAATAAACGGCGGGTGCCCTGACACTATAAAAAATAAACAAACTAACCAGCGTCACCCGTAACACTTATATGGTGATCAGTGGTGAAAGGGTTAACTAGGGGGCAATCAAGGGGTTAAAACATTTATTAGATAGTATATGGGGGTCCCTGTCGCTATAAAACGCTGACGGCGAACCTAAATATTTACGTCTCTAACTAGCGTCACCAGCGACACTAATACAGCGATCAGAAAAATGATCGCTTAGTGACACTGGTGACAGGGGGTGATCAAGGGGTTAAAACTTTATTAGGGGGGGTTAGGGGGGTATCCTAGACCTAAAGGGGGGTAATATTCACTGCCCTAACACTGTAACTGTCACAAACTGACATTATGCAGTAATCAGAAAAAAAAAAAAAAAAATACTGCTAATGTCAGTTTGTGACGGGGGGGGGGGGTGATTGGGGGGGGATCGGGGGGCGATCGGGGGGGGATCGGGGGTGTAAGGTATGCCTGGCATGTTCTACTGTGTGTGTTTGTGTGTTGTGCACTTACATGTCTTCTCTCCTCGGCGCTGGGACGGAAACTGCCAGACCGAGGAGAGATGACATCACATCCTCTGCCTGTGTGAAACTATACACAGGCAGAGGAGGATTCCCATTGGCTGGGAGCGATCGCGAGGGGGGGGCCACGATCGGATGGTCTCCCCCTCGCCTCCCGACGCTCCCAGTCAGATGCCGACCGCCGATGGCACGGGGGGGGGTCCGATCGGACCCCCCGCCCGCGGGAGGCAGATCACGTACAGGTACGTGATTCTGCCTGCCCGTGCCATTCTGCCGACGTATATATACGTTAGGCGGTCGGCAAGTGGTTAACAGGAACACAGGAAAGCGTCTCTAGAGATGTGACCAAGGTGAAGGCAGAGATCATCTGGACTGGATGGCTTAAGTAGGCAGGACTGATGAGCAGGATATCATCAACAGGTGAGTCACTGTGGAGAGATAGGAGCTGGCAATTAGCCGACAGCTGAGCGGCCAGCTTTGAGAAGGAAGGGCTGAACCCAGCCCTGACAGAGGGGCAACTAGGAGCCAACTCCTAGAGAACAGAGTTAGCAGAGGGTTTGGTACACCAGCCTGAGGCTGCTTCTCTGCTGTCCAATCACAGGCTGAGGACAGGGAAGTTGACCAGGATGCATTGCTGCTCTGGTGTGTTTTGTGTACTTCTTCCAAATCTATGCAGTAATCCAATGTGACACTTTGCCTCTGTGCAGGAGCTTCCTGTAATACAGACCAGTTACTGCTGCTCTCCCCCTCCTTATGAAGGGTGACTGGTCTTGTCTCTGCCCCTTCCTGTAGTTTTCTGCACTCAGCCTATAATGGGTGTGGCCTACTCGGTCCCTCCCACAGCTCTGCTTTCTGCACAGGCTTTCTACAGCACAGTGATTATGTCAGTGATATAAGGTAATATCTGGGTCTGCTAAGGCACACAAAGTAAGTAGATTTATATCCTCTGTTGTTGTTGAGAGATGTATTTAAATGAAAGTTTTTTTTTGTGCCTGTAGTTTGGCTTTAACTGTCATACAGAATATCAAGTCATTAGCCTGGCTCTGCTTTCTGGCAGGGCTGTCTGAATATCCGGAATTGCTGGCCAGAGTTACACATCTTTTTATTGTGAAAACAAATTTCATATATGCATTTCAGCTGTGCATTTTGCTGTTTGCCTGCAGCGTGTGCATGTAGTTTTGATTGTTTTGATGGAAGTTTTAAAGTGAAATTATAATTTTATTTTCCATATTCGCACATTCTAAGCAATTATTCCAATTCTGATTAGGCTTTCTTATTTTGACCTGCTTGTTTTTTAGTATTTTGATTAATGTATTCTATATATAGATTTCTAAATGCTCCCTCTAGTGGCCATCTGTATGTTTGGGAATATAATTCATGTGTTGAGATAGGAGGAAAGCAGAGCATTAAAAATGTAATAAGTAAATGTGGCTGCCTTCATGTACATGTATATTAACAAACAATATAGAGTGAAAGTTTTTTAGTCATTTAGGTCGATTCATTAAAACCAAGAAAATAAATTATGACCGGAATTGTTTCTAACAGCGACCAATTGGAATTCTTGTTTAATACTTTCATAAACTAAAATCTACATATTTTTTGTCAGCTCTATTCTTATTGGTATCTATGTTCCCCATTTATTTCCAAAGCAGCTGTAGTACAGTTTTCTATACTATATGATAGTAAATAATTATAGTGTAGAGTATAATAAATATTACATAAATGTAGGGAAATATTATGAGCAAAATAATAATTTACAAATGATAAACCGGTTTTTAAAGTTTTAGAGATTGTACTAGTATTCTTCACAGCATCAGTAGCGTAACTTAACAACTTGCAAGATTTCAATCAGGGCCCCAACTTCATTGCCTTAAAGTAAACCCTGCTCTAGAATTACCATCCCGACCCTACAGATTCCTTTACAGCTAATATGCCCATCAGAATCAATATGGACCCTGTCAGGTCACCTTGAGGCTAGGTGACAGATGCACACCGTAGGGATCAGGAGTGCACCGCAAGGTAGTGGGCCCTATGGCTGACTGCTGCGGATGGGAGTCAGGGTGGTAAGGAAGGCAGGGCCGCTGTAACACCAGCACGGATCCCACTGGGGTTAGAGCGCAAGATTCCCTGGGGCGCGGAGTCTAAGAGCCAACAGGTGTTCACCAGAGCCTCTAGTGGTGAGGATGGACTGGGCTGCAACTGGCTCCAGGTCGCGACCCCCAGGGTCCCCCAGCTCACACCCACAGTAGGAAACAGGAGGATAGGGATAGTAAGGGAATAAGCCAAGGTCGGGGCCACAAGCAGACAAGGACAACAGAGTTCACGCCAAGGTTCAGGGTCACAGGCAAACAGGGATAGTCGGGGATACGTCAAAGGTCAGGGTAACGAGCAGACAGGAATAGTCGAGAACCGGCCAAAGTCAGTAACTGGAATCAGACATAGGAAACACAGCAAGTATACACGAAAGCTAAACACAGTGGTGTAGTGGGTAGCACTCTCACCTAGCAGTAAGAAGAGTCACTGGTTCGAATCCCGACCAAGACACTACCTGCCTGGAGTTTGCATGTTCTCCATGTGTCTGCGTGGGTTTCCTCCGGGTACTCCGGTTTCCTCCCACACTCCAAAGACATGCTGGTAGGTTAATTGGATCCTGTCTAAATTGGCCCTAGTATGTATGAATGTGAGTTAGGGACTTTAGATTGTAAGCTCCTTGAGGGTGTAGGGACTGATGTGAATGTACAATGTATATGTAAAGCGCTGCGTAAACTGACGGCGCTATATAAGTACCTGAAATAAATAAATAAAATAAATAAACACACAATGGTTGATCAGCACTGCTGGCTTGCAGTGCACAGGTTAATATAGGGTTCCCTGATAGGGCCTGGGGTGGGGCCATGCTTAGAGGAGAGGTTATAAAACCAGTCAGGTGAGAGTCAGCTGGTCTTAAGAGATGAACACATGGAGACAAGTAAGCTGACAGACAAAACTCTATTGCATAACCATGACAGACCCCCCTCAATTGTCAATAGTTACCAACATCTTCTTACCTCCTGGTACTAAACTAAACCCCCCAAAAAAACAACTCTTATAGCTCCCTCCACATTATGCAGTGTACACCCTCTCTTCCATGAGAAATGGTTAAGCCACACACTTGCTCTAGATGGCAAGAGGGGGTTTGGGTGTGGTTAAGCAAAGACTACAAGCCCTGCAGAAGTAGGGGCCCTGTTACAGTAACAATCTCTTCTACCCTCTGCCTCCATTATTTTTGCGTTACTGGCTCTCACAGGAGGATCTCATGGCCTTCCGACCAGCCTAGTTTCAGCTCTCCACACCTCAAACAAGGCGTAACACATCTCAAAGACTCAGGGCCACCCCAGCAGGCACTAACATAGTGTCTAAAGCCCTTACCCTACAGGGATATGAGAAACTGCCAGACTGACAAAGTCAAACTAGTCTACATCACCACTCTGAGCCCACTAACTACCTTAATCTCCACATTTCACAGGATCTTGAATCAGGAAACTGTTCCTATCAACAGAAATGTCAAAACCAGAAGATCCTTAAATAATGTTCTTTTTTTCTTGTGGAGATTTTGGTACCAACCTAGCAATGATGTACCTATCTTTAACAACAGAGCCAGTGATACAGCACACCCTTCCTTCACAGTATATACAACATTGAATTCTTTATGGTGCCAGTTGTAGTTAACCAGGAGGCGTGCATTAGTGCCCATATTTCAAATGCCACAAGTATTCCAGTGTCTCTGCCCATCTTCACAAAGGAGAAGCTCCTCACTTTCTCCAAAAGGGGAAAGCACTCTCTGTCTTATAGCTTACATGAAGACTCATCCACCAGATAAACAGGACCTTCATTCCACAAGGTCTAATACATTCTACCACTTGGGCTCCATCCATCTCTCTATTTTTACTGCTCAGTAAACAACTTATAGCGGCCATACATGCTTTCATTTTGTTATGCAATCAATGTGTACTTTGATTAAGATCTTTTTAGATCAGATTCTATCAAACTAGGTTGATTGGCCAGGGCAAAAAATGATCAGTCTTTTTGCAGCATGGAGATGATTCTTCACAAATTTCAATCGATTTGATTATGAGGTTGCCTGGTGGAAACAGAGATAACTTACGGTCATATCTTCTAAGTATGAATCGAGTTCCACTTTTCCATGTATGGCATACTGTATCAATTGGTTATGTTGTCAACTAACATTCCTATCAGCAGAGATTAATTTAAAAAAAAGTTGATAATTTATCGAAGCGTGTATGGCCACCATTACATACCACCATTAGAGTAACAGGAAGGGCTGTCTAGCTACCTCTTGGGTGGGACTCGCCCTAACAGGGACAATCCACAAACAATTCTAATAAATATGGTGACATTTTCTGGTGCCCATGAAAACCACCCACAAACACCATGAAAACACAATAGGGCCCTACATAAGTGAAACATAGGCAAAACCAGGGTATGTATTGAAATCTAGGGGTGCCTAAATAAAAAACAAAGGAAATCCCACCAGATCAGTCCTGACACCCTGCTACAAATTGATGTAATGTTCTGAAAACTGTTTTTAAAATGAGTTAACGCACCAAGCTAAAACAGTGAATTTAACTTATATTGGCAGTGTATAGTCTGATGGCCCTGGGTGGGTAGAACAGGTGGGCGAGGGCACATTGCCTTCTAAATTTCAGGCTCTAAAAAGTCACCTTCCTCCAGGGCTTCCTGCTGGTTTAGTCTAGGGGAGAGACGAGAAGCACGTTACCTTACTTGATCCCCCCACTTCCCCATCAGATGGTGCTCCCCTATGCTTTGGCTGTCCCTTGGTGTCATCACGTCCATTGCGGGTCTTGATGGTGTCAGGACCTTAGATTGCAGGAACGTAAGAGAGAAAATGTTTGCAGGGTCCAGTTTAGCATTCCAAAGGAGTGGAGGATCATGTAAGTAAATCTATTTTAAAAAAGTGCCCTAGACCTAACCAAGCATTTAATGCAACAAAAACGTCTTTGAAAAAAATCATCACTTTGAGAGCAAACTTTTTCACTTTTTTTTTGCTTGATCTGACAGTATTCAGATCAAGGAATTTTGAGCTTGGACTCTGAAGAGCTGATGAAGTTTATAACAATATTACAATAAAAACAAAAGCAACTAGAGCGGAAAGGGCAAACATGTCTGCATGCAGGATCTTACTTTAACTGAATTTGGGAGATTAATGCGAATCGTGTTTGCACTGCCACCCTTCAGATTTGACACCGCAAACACAATCCATAATAATATTCTTTACTTGAACTTCAAAAAATGTTTAATCCAGAAATCATATTCTGCCTGAAGTCTTTTATTAAAGCTCCAAATCTCATATGTATGTCATATTTGCTCATCAGATTAGTGGAATGGTAAGTACGTAGCAGTGCTTAGCATACACTGCCTACAGCTAATAAATGTTAAATATCTCTTTGTGACATTGAGAATCTTCCTGGACTACCTGAAGGAGAAAGTACAGCAATGGTATTGTATAAAAGAGACGTGGATTTTGTTTAAATAATACAAGACACCATATATCAGAAACACTAAAGGTTTCACTACAAATGAGATGTGTAAAGGTACTTTTAAAACAGAAGTACTATGATAATTAGCCAGGTATCCAAGGATCAAGGCACCACATCCCACTTATATAATGCAAAAAGTGTATGTACAAGAAAGGGATGTTTAAGGTGTCATAATTAACATGACAAAATACTTATGTAGCAATAACTCTCAGTGGAGCTGCTGGTTTAAGCGGGTCTGTTACCTTCACTCTGCTTCCCTCTGTTTCACCGGCACCGGGTCTAGGGTTCCGTTGAGTTAACCTCTGGACGACACACGCACCAACACTAGAGTACGTTTTCAATGCTTTATTAAACACTTGACTTAGGAAATAGCAGGAAAGAGGCAGAAAGGAAACTGCAGAAGAAACTCAAATATCTTCTTGTAGAGTTCTTTTAACAAATGTTCGGGTAGAATTCAGATACTATGTGGAGTGCGCTCCCCTTGTGGGACACACTCCTTGCTCGTCTGGATAGGCCTCTCTCACCGGTCTAGCAGCCAGTACGCAGCACGAATCAAAGTCTCTGCCACAGACTTGCTTGGGAACAAAATCAGTACTATCCTCTGCCACAGGATGTATCGGATTTTCTGTAATGAATGTCAGTCACAGTGCCTGAACCTTTAAGCCAACCCAGCAACACTATGTTGTATACTTACTTTTGGATATGTCCTCCAACCGAGTCACCAGGCGCCTCTATAGACCAGCACGCTGCGTGATCCCTCCAAGACGGGTCCTCCCCTGGGATCTCCTCGGTTGTCCAGCTTTTGGATATGTCCTCCAACTGAGTCACCAGGCACCTCTATAGACCAGCACGCTGCGTGATCCCTCCAAGACGGGTCCTCCCCTGGGATCTCCTCGGTTGTCCAGCTTCGTCACACAGGACCGACAGCTCAGGACCATTCTTCGGCCGCAGTGGCAGGCCCCAGACAAGCCTCCGGACCCACCCCTGCGCCGCAACATCGTGGGCCTCCGGAACAGAGGACCACGAGGTTGCTGCTTAATGCATACCTGTCGGCCAGGAGGGCCAGCAGGTGGCTGTAAAACGAACCCCAAAATATGCCGTCTGTCCCATAAATACCCTCGCCCAGAATGCAACTCGGAGGACCACCTCCACCGAGTTATCTCCGGGACAGAGGAGCATCCATACGCTTCAACACATTGCCTTTCCAACACTAACCAGTGATAACAGCGACACCCACCGGCCAGCACGGAAACACACACAACGTCAGCCAAGCTGGAACAGATAACAGATAACGAACAAGTTACTAAATTTACCTATCATGCGGTAGATTGCAAATCTACCAGCGCTACACTTATAAAAATATCAAATTGTATTGTAATATACAAGTATTAAAAGCCATAATTTCATAAAACCATCACAGAAAATCCATGCTGCCATAACATATATACAGTAACTTCAGCTCGACATGTTTCACCAATCACTGACTTCTTCAGGAGTTTTGTGAAGCATACAATATCACTACAAATATTGAAGCAGATACAGATATCAGAGCATAACAATACATTGAATAAACTGAGGCTGAGGCTATCTTACCCAGGGGGCTTAGACGTATTGGTAAATCAATAGATAGATGGACACACATCAATAGGATTGCACATGGAGACATCCCTCTTATGGCTCACTGATATCTCCATGTGATATCTGTGTCTGCTAATACAGTATGTAATCAGTATTACACTGATAATTCTTTACAAGATATTTTTTCATAGTGTTCATTTTTGTGTTATGCTTTTATTATTTGTAGTGATATTGTACTTCACAAGTCTCCTGAAGAAGTCAGTGATTGGTGAAGCATGTCTAGCTGAAGTTACTGTATATACACTATTGCCACATGGATGTTCTGTGATGGTTTTATGAAATAATGGTTTTTAATATTTGTAAGATATGATATTTTTATAAGTATTATGTCATGTTAATTATGGCATCTTAAAAATTCCTTTCTTGTACATACTCTTTTTGTACTTTTAAAACACTAGATGTATCCAGGAACACCAATTAGCTTTGCAGATATAACCTCTCACCACTGCCATTTCTTTCCCTGTGTTTTAAAAGCTGTCATCACATGCTCGGGATAGTTCATCTTGCCTGCAGTCTGCACTACCAATAGTTGGCAGAACAGTCCACTAAAGTGTTGGAAGCAGGGAGCCTTCTGCACAGGTTTAGCAATGGCCTGCCCATTCTTTTATCTCATATGGCTCCAGACAGCCAATTGTGGAAAGAAAGTTACACATCTAATGGAATCTCCTTATTACCTTCCCAGTTCTCATATCTAATTTAAGGTATGTTGTTCTTCACACCAGAAATCTTCAAACGATAGCCAAATCTGGCCCGTTGCAAGATTGTACCCACCCTTCAGCTAGGGTCATAGGTTTCTCATACAGGTCTATGGTTTGCATTTCTTCTCAACATCTTCAACCCCCCCCCCCCGCCCCCACCCCCCCCACCCCCCCCGATGTCCAATGCAGGTTCCTCCAGGTGCGCTATCTCTATACTGTCATTGGTTGTTTGCGATCCCTTCATCCAGAGCTGCTCTGCCTCCACCTACTGCTATAGCCACGTTCCCAGCCTCTTCAGGCTCCAAGCCACACTGTAAATGTGTGAGGAAGGTTGGACTCTGATGTAATGGGGACTCTGATGTAAGGGGGGAATTTGAGTCGGACCTTACTGTAAGGGGGGGTTTTGATGGGTACCTTGATGTAAGAGGGGGTTTTAATGGGGACCCTGACGTAAGAGTGGACTCTGATAGGAACGTTGATTTAAGGATGGATTCCGATGTAAGCGTGGACTTTGATGAGCATGCCGATGTAAGGAAGAATCTGATTGTGACTCTGATGTAAGCGAGTACTCTGATGGGCACTACAAATTAAGGGGGACTCTGATGTAACTGGGAAAACTTTGATGGGGACCTTGCTGTAAGGAGGGATTTTAATAGGGACCTTGATGTAAGGGGGGATTTTGATGGGGACCCTGATATAACAGCAGACTCTGATAGGAAATGTGATTTAAGGATGGATTCTGCTGTGGGTGGGGCTTTGGTACGGGTGGACTTTGATGGGACTTTAATGTAAGGGAGAATCTGATTGGGTCTCTGATGTAAGGGGGGGAACACTGGTGGGCACTATGTTTTAAGTGGGGCTCTGATGAGGATTCTGATGTAAGGAAGGAATCTGATGAAGTCTCTGATGTAAGGGGGAACTCTAATGAGGACTCTGATGTAAGGGGGGACTTTGATGGGGACCTTGATATAAGGGTGGACTCTGATAGGAACTCTGATTTAAGGATGGACTCTGGTGTAAGGGTGGACTTTAATGGGCACTTGGTCATAAGGGGAATTCTGATGGGGACCCTATTGTAGGGTAGGGGCTCTGATGGGGACCAGGATGTAAAGGGGACTCTGATGGGGCGTATGAATGCCTGTGTTGAGGAGCAATAGCTTATGCTTTAATATTGATTATTGAATCAGCACATTTCAGCCATTCTGTATTTGCTTATTTCCCTACTTTTCCAACATCGCTGGCTAGTATATTTTTACCTACCTGGGGTGTTATTAAAACCTTTTGAAGTCCTGTCTTTCACCTTTACACAATGTATGATATTTTTCCTATATTGTTTCCTCCTCCTAACAAGGAATTTTGTGTGAAATGATCTTGAGATGCAGCTGTACAGTCATTTAGGTTATTAGCCTCCAGGACTGACATTCTAACACAGGTTCGTGTCTCCCTTAAGTATAAAAACATTATAATTTACAACAATGACATGATATTTGTGCTCCTGTCAAGTAAAATCTTGTCAAAAAACAAAAATATGAAACTGATGACATGCCTTTAACCGCTTCACGACTGCCCACCACACATATACACAGCAGGGTGGCCGCTCTGTGCCAGATCACGTACCTAGTACGAGATCTGACACTTCGGGGTCTGGGGCGTGTGCGCGCACCTCCTGCGACCCGCTCCTGCTATGATCACACACAGCGGGAGCCCAGTGGCAGGCACCACGGACTCAATGTCCGCCGGCACCCGCCAATTGTTTAGTACACAGGCAGAACGGTGATCTGCCTATGTAAACAAGGCAGACCGCCGTTCTGTCAGTAGGGAAGACATTGATCCTTTGTTACTGCTAAGCAGGAACACGTATCTCTGCCTTCCCTGATTAGAAGCACCTCCCACACAGTGAGTAAGCACTGGCTAGGAACACATTTAACCCTTTGATTGCCCCTGCTGTTAACCCCTTTCCTGCCAGTGTCATTAGTACAGTGACAGTGCATATTTTTTGCACTGATCACTGTATTAGGGCACTTTCACAGCACCGGTACTTTTGGCAGCGATTTACCGTCACTTTAGCTGTGCTTTTCGGCCACTAGTGGGGCCCTTTCAACCCCTGCTAGCAGCCGAAAAAGGGTTGAAAGCGCCCGCAAAGTGCCGCTGCAGCGGCGCTTTGCCTGCGCTGCCCATTGATTTTAAGCAGGGACACTTTAGGAGTGGTGTATACAAAGGGGTCCAGAGGTGCAGGGGGTTGTGTAATGTTAAGGGGTCCAGAGGTGCAGGGGGTTGTGTAATGTAAAGGTGTCCAGAGGTGCAGGGGGTTGTGTAATGTAAAAGGGTCCAGAGGTGCAGGGGGGCTGTGTAATATAAAGGGGTCAAGAGGGGCAGGGGTTTGTGTAATGTAAAGCGGTCCAGAGGTGCAGGGGGGTTGTGTAATGTAAAGGAGTCCAGAGGTGCAGGGGGTTGTGTAATATAAAGGGGTCCAGAGGGGCAGGGGGTTGTGTAATGTAAAGGAGTCCAGATATAGGATCCTCCCCAGGTGCCAAATGCTCTAGGTACACACCTGCTGCACGCAATGTACTGTGGACAGGTGGCCCGTACAGGCAAAGTGGCGTACTGGTACGTTGCTGCCTTTTTTCGGGTTTGAGGTGTGCACATGGACAGTACAGTGACAGTGTATTAGCATTGTTCACTGTATTAGTGTCACTGGAGATGTCAATTGCAGTTAGTGGGGGTCAGTGTCAGGTAATGTCAGATTGTCTTTAGGGTAGTGTAGGTCATTTAATTTGTGTATTTTTCTGTGTGTACTTGATTGATATTTGTGTACTGTCACTTTTTGTTGGATATGCAGTACAATTTTAAAGTATACAAAAATGTAAAATACAGTAACAGTAACAGTATAGGCAACCATATAGCTGAATGATAGTATACAATTATATTTAGTAAAGATATATGTGCATGTAATCAAAGGCTAATCAGTGTCAAGTTTTATACACAATAATAGTTGTCCTATATAAAACTGTATATATTGTGTTAAACTTTATTCATTTAAACAATGTCAAATCTGTCATTTTTCCTTCCCGTCTGCCTTCAGGTGCTATATTATTGTACTTCCCATCAGAGGGAATTTTTTTTTTTTTAAAGTGCACTGTCACTTTAAAAGTTTTATACTCCATTTATTTTTTTGTCTGTAAAAGGAGCTTCTGTAACCCTCAGGAACCATCTAAAGCTCATTGTGCACTTTAAAAACGTAATTCTTCCTTCCCCATTGATTTGACATAAATTGAAAAAGTTCCCGAAATCTCTAGAATTTTGCTTAACTTTGGGAAAAAATGCTCTCAATTTTCATAATAATCATTACAGAGCAATTTTGTAATTTAACAAGATTAAATGAATTTTCTATTTCAGCCTGCTGCCAATGTGTAAATCTGAAAAAAAGTCAAATTTTCCTTCCTTCCTTGTAATATTGCAACCTGGAGGGAGGCGTTCTATACACTGTGAGTTTATACAAATACTTCCTTGGATCCAATTTCCTATTTGCTATGGAAGTTTTATTTTATTTTTATTAGAAGCTTAGTGACTCTTAATTGATCAATATATGACACTTATGGTTAAACTTGCTCATCCATGTCTTTATCCATACCGCTCAACTGTCCCGGATTTCGGGGGACTGTCCCTGATTTGGAGCAATGTCCCTCTGTCCCTCATTCCTCCTCATTTGTCCCTTCATTTTGGTCTCATCTATATAGATGTATAAAAAATGCACTTATCTTTCAAAAAGTGTTTCCCAGTGCTAAACTTTTCATCCAATTTCTAAATTGCTGTATTTGTACATATTCAATTTTTATAAAGGAATAGTAGTGGTAAAAAAAAGCACTTTTGGATTTAATTAACTTTTTTGGGGGGTTATTTCTCCTTTAAGGGGGTGTGGCAGGGGGCGTGTCCTATGCCTACATACATTTGCTAGTAGGTGTCCCTCATTCCCATCTCAAAATGTTGGGAGGTATGCTTTATGGACCTTGCTTTGTGCACTGGTCCAAATCATTTGGTGGCGGGGACATTATGGAGTGGGATTGTTTTTCAGGGATTGGGTTTGGCCCCTTAGTATCAGTGAAGAGAACTCTTAAGGCATCAGCATACCAAGACATTTTGGACAATTTCATGCTCCCAACTTTGTGGGAACAGTTTGGGGACGGCCCCTTCCTGTTCCAATATGACTGCTCACCAGCGCACAAAGCAAGGTCCATAAAGACACGGATGAGTGAGTTTGGGGTGGAGGAACTTGACTGGCCTGCGCAGAGTCCTGAATTCAACCCGATAGAACACCTTTGGGATGAATTAGAGCGGTAACTGCGAGCCAGGCCTTCTCGTCCACATCAGTGTCTGACCTCACAAATGCACTTCTGGAACAATGGTCAAACATTCCCATAGACACACTCCTAAACCTTGTGGACAGCCTTCCCAGAAGAGCTGAAGCTGTTATAGCTGCAAAGGGTGGGCCAACTCAATATTGAACTCTATGGACTAAGACTGGGATGCCATTAAAGTTCATGTGCATGTAAAGGCAGGCGTCCCAATCAGGGCTGGTGCAAGGATTTTTGACATCCTACGGTAGGTGGAACCTCATTTTGCCATCCCCATTGGCTCCACCGACTCCACCCCCTTTGCCTTGCCCATGTGACAGAAGGCGCCGCTATACAGGAAGCATCAGCTCTGCTTCCTCTAGCGCTGGCTCCAGTGCTGCCCTGCGCCTCTAATTACACTACTGGTTGGACGGAGCAGCTGCCTGAGACTGAGTTAGTTACATGTTACAACCTGCAGAGCATGCAGACGCAGAGGGAAACCAGCGGCCGGGTGCAACTAGGCAGCATTGCGCCCTAGGCAGCTGCCTAGTTTGCCTAGTGGTAGCACCGGCTCTGGTCTCAATACTTTTGGTAATATGGTGTATTTTGTTTGGCAGGATCCATATATTTCTGTCTGTGTATTTAGAGCCAGCTCAGAGTGGCAAATATCAACTACATATCTACCTTCTCTCACTGAGCTGTATCTGCTCAGCGTTAACAGATACTGAATGTGATGAATGGGGATCATTTTTCCTTAAAATGCTCCATGCTCCATACTCTCTAAGGGCAAGCAAAGTTAATGGATCTCCAAAATGCAATGTAGTTCACTACCAGCAGAGGGCAGTCATGGGTCATGTTCAGTGCTGATATCTTCTAATAACATTTTACTGATGCACATGAAGATCCTGTATAATATGAGGGCTAATTCAGAATATTGTGTTATATTAACACATAATAAAACTGACATTTTTCCAAACGCCACAGCAATACGCCAAAAAAATGCTGTGTATTACATTGCAATTCATTTTGAATGGCACTCAATGCACAATGTATGGGTGTTTTAGCCAACACCAAGGAACAAATACCCGTCTGTGTTTTGTGGGTGCATTATGTTGTTAAAAAAATGATCTATGTCCATTAAAATATAGGCTGCAGTACATTTAACATGCGGTATTGTGATTTCTAACCTGCAGTACTGGCTGTTAGCATACGTTGCATTATTGCAGTTCATGTTACCATTCCAAATGCTGCATGTGTGGTAACACACCATAAACACACCATAAACACACCATAAACACATCAAAACAATCTCAATAGGCCCTTAAGTGCCGGTTCACACTGATGCGAGTTCATAACGAATGCGATGCGTCAAAAACATTCTAAATTCGCATGTCATCCATAAAGTCATTGTTTTCAATGGCGGTCGTTCACATACATGCTTTGCGATTCCTCTACGAATGTGATGCGATAAAAAAAAGGGTCTTGTGCGAGTTTACAGCGTTGCGTTGCAAATTTAGTCTCCATAGACATCAATGTAAATCGTTCTGGTATCGCATTGTTGGTTCAGATATGTGCGAATTCCACCACACTACTCTCCACAAAAACCAGGAAGTACACAGGAAGTTAACACCTTTTTTTTTTTTTTACATTATGATTCCATTGGCTAGAATATCAATCGCAGCTATGACCAACTCCTGAAATTCACGTTACATTTGCGGTAAAATCGCACCTCACACAGGACAAAAAAACGGAACAAATTCACAGCGCATCAGTGTGAACCGGCACTTAAGCAGCACTGAAGTTTGCTGTTCACTGTGAGCAGGCAGGTTACTGATTGCAGAAGTGACATGCAATATACTTAGGGTTGCCACCTGTCCGGGATTCATGCGGGACTGCCTGAAACCCGGACACATTATTTAGACCTGACTATGGCTTCCCAGCAGGGTTGCTGGCTGCAGTTGTCTGTTACATTCTCTCTCACACTGCCCAAAGCCAGTCCTAACACCCCCCCCCCACAAACACACACAGACGGGAGAGAAGAGAGGGCTTGATCTTCTCCTCTTCCTCCTGCCCCCACCCCTCTGTGTCTGCCCACACTTCAATCCTTGACGCTGTGCCTCAGAAAAGGAAAGTGGGGGCCGGAAATTTGAATTCCAGCAGCCTCAGATACATCTGGATGAGAGGTGCTGACTGCCAAGGGGTGAGTGAGCTCACCATCCATCCCTGTCTGTGACTGAAGCCCCCCCCCACCTTTCTCTCTTTCCTGCTTCTGAGTGAGTAAGCTAAGGTAAATCAGGGTTCTCAGAGCACCCCTTACATCAGAGTTCCCCTTTACACCAGAGGCTACAGTGTTCCCCCTTACATCAGAGTTCTCAGTGTTCCCCCTTAATTAGGGTCCCCAGAGTTCTCCCTTACATCAGAGTTCCCAGAGTTTTCCCCTAACAGTGTAAGGGAAATCTGCGAGTTCAGATGTAAAAGGGGAACTCTGTGGACTCCGATGGACCTTGGACCCAGGACCCAGGACCTTGAAATGCTTCTTATGAAGCCACTCCTTCGTTGCCCAGGCGGTGTGTTTGGGATCATTGTCATGCTGAAAGACCCAGCCACGTTTCATCTTCAATGCCCTTGCTGATGGGAGGAGGTTTGCACTCAAAATCTCGCGATACATGACCCCATTCATTCTTTCATGTACACGGATCAGTTGTCCTGTTCCCTTTGCAGAGAAACAGCCCCAAAGCATGATGTTGCCACCACCATGCTTCACAGTAGGTATGGTGTTCTTTGGTTGCAACTCAGCATTCGCTCTCCTCCAAACACGACGAGTTGTGTTTCTACCAAACAGTTCTACTTTGGTTTCATCTGACCATATGACATTCTCCCAATCCTCTTCTGGATCATCCAAATGCTCTCTAGCCAACCTCCGACGGGCCCGGACATGTACTGGCTTAAGCAGGGGGACACGTCTGGCACTGCAGGATCTGAGTCCCTGACGGCATAGTGTGTCACTGATGGTAGCCCTTGTTACGTTGGTCCCAGCTCTCTGCAGGTCATTCACTAGGTCCCCCCGCGTGGTTCTGGGATTTTTGCTCACCGTTCTTGTGATCATTTTGACCCCACGGGGTGAGAACTTGCGTGGAGCTCCAGATTGAGGGAGATTATCAGTGGTCTTGTATGTCTTCCATTTGCTAATTATTGCTCCCACAGTTGATTTCTTCACACCAAGCTGCTTGCCTTTTGCAGATTCAGTCTTCCCAGCCTGGTGCAGGTATACAATTTTGTTTCTGGTGTCCTTCGACAGCTCTTTGGTCTTCACCATAGTGGAGTTTGGTCTTCACCATAGTGAAGTTTGGAGTGTGACTGTTTGAAGTTGTGGACAGGTGTCTTTTATACTGATAACAAGTCCAAACAGGTGCCATTAATACAGGTAAGGAGTGGAGGACAGAGGAGCCTCTGAGAAGAAGATACAGGTCTGTGAGAGCCAGAAATCTTGCTTGTTTGTAGGTGACCAAATACTTATTTTCCACCATAATGTGCAAATAAATTATTTCAAAAATCAGACATGTGATTGTCTGGATTTGTTTTCACATTTTGTCTCTCATAGTTGAGGTATACCTATGATAACAATTACAGGCCTCTCTCATCTTTTTAAGTGGGAGAACTTGCACAATTGGTGGCTGACTAAATACCGGTACTTTTTTGCCCCACTGTATATATATATATATATATATATATATATATATATATATATATATATATATATTCGGGGTTTTTTTTAAGTTTAACTTTTTTTTTTCGTTTTGGACAGAGTGGAGATGGTTTAGAACACCTGTCAGGTTTTATTGCTGTCTGGGTCCCCGTTAATGAGATTCACCCTCTCTATTTGTCCTGTTTAACAATATCGTCAAGGAAGTGAAAGGAAAAAAAAGGAAAAAAAATGGGTTGTCCCCAGAAAAGTAATAGAGGGAAATCTTCCAATGGGGACACTAGTTCTGGTTCTGGTGACCTGGGGGTCCCCAAGGAATTCCATTAATTTGTAGGGATTTCCTCTCACTTCATGTTTGGCTATGGGACAGGAAGTGAAAGGCAATCTCTGCAATGGAACACGGAAGGGGTTATAACCCTCCCTTGCTCTATCAAAAATTTTAAAAAAAGTTTTGCCTATAGTTCTACTTTAAGTATGCTGCATAAATGGGAACACATAACAAACATGTACTGTAGAGTAAGATTTTCAAAAAAATTTTAAAAGTGGAAATACGTGTTAACCACTTCAGCCCCAGAGCATTTGGCTGGCCAAAGACCAGAGCACTTTTTGCAATTCGGCACTACGTCGCTTTAACTGACAAATACACGGTTGTGCGACGTGGCTCCCAAACAAAATTGACTTACTTTTTTCCCCACAAATAGAGCTTTCTTTTGGTGGTATTTGATCACCTCTGCGGTTTTTATTTTTTGCGCTATAAACAAAAACAGAGCGACAATTTTGAAAAAAACGCAGTATTTTTTACTTTGTTGCTATAATAAATATCCCCAAAAAATATATAAAAAAAATGTTTTTTTCCCTCAGGCCGATACATATTCTTCTACATATTTTTGGTAAAAAAAAAAAATTGCAATAAGCATATATTGATTGATAGCGTTTACAAAATAGGGGATAGATTTATGGCATTTTTATTGATAATTTTTTTTTTTACTAGTAATGGCGGTGATCAGCGATTTTTATGGTGACTGCGACATTATGGTGGACACATCGGATACTTTTGGTGCTATTTTGGGACCATTCAGATTTATACAGCGGTCAGTGCGATTAAAAATGCATTGATTACTGTGTAAATGTGACTGGCAGTGAAGGGGTTAACCAGGAGGGGGCACTGCAGGGGTTAAGTGTGTCCTAGGGAGTGATTCTAACTGTAGGGGGGGGGGCTACGTGTGACACGACACTGATCACCACTCCCGATCACAGGGAGCTGTGATCAGTGACAGTGTCACTAGGCAGAACGGGGAAATGCTTGTTTACATCAGCGTTTCCCAGTTCTTCCTCTCCATGAGACGATCGCGGGTATCCCCGTGGACATCGAGTGGACATCAGACTCACGGAGCTTGCGGTGGCGCGTGCACGCACCTGCTATCCAGGCCTCGCAAGATCACGTACAATAACGTGATTTCGCGCTGCGGAGCCAACCTGCTGCAGTAAAACTGCTGCAGCTGGTCCGCAAGCGGTTAAAGGATAAGTTCACCTTTACAAAACAAATAATAAATGTCCATTTTTTGCAGGTCTACTATATCTACTGTATTATTATTTTTTGTTAGAAGCCTGTACAGCAATGCATCTGCGATCAGCAGACTGTCTGTGTAGCTGTACCTCCGATACCTCCGATACGGGCAGGCAGTTACTGAATGACAAGACGCTCAATGAACTACCTACAGCTAGGGTGACCACATTTCCAAATTGCCATTCAGGGACAAATTCACCAAAGGAAGTGCTCCAAAACCCTGTCGGCAAAGATAAGAAGTCTGCAGCTTCGGCAGCAGCAGAGAAGCCCGAATCCTGAAGCTGCCAGCACGCTCCCCCCCCAACATTGTGCCTGTGCCTCTCCTCCGCATGCAGCACAGGTGATTCTGGTGTGCCCAGGCGCACCCCGTGCACACCCCTATGTCCCCGCTGTATTCCAGGACACTTTAATGTCCCTGGATGAAGGTGCCCGGGACCTGGACCAGACCTGCAAAATGTGGGACTGTCCTGGGCACTCATCAGTGCCCTGGTAGTTCATTGATAACTACAAGCCGTCAGCCACAGAGGCTGTTGGTACATGTAATTCATTGATTCACAGGGATCTGTGAATCAATAAAGCGGCTATCCCCGCATGGCCCCGCCCTCTTTGAATTGTGACAGTGAGTGCAGGGAGAAGATCCTCACCTCGCTGTCACAATGACAAGGTGATCTCGGGAGGGGATTCTGAAACTAACAATGTTAAATGTTACCATACCTCCCAACTTTATGAGATGGAAATAAGGGACACCTATGAGCAAAAGTATGTAGGCATAGGACACACACCCTGCCACGGCCCTCCTAAAGGAGAATTGTACAAAAAAAGATTGGTTAAACCTACAAATGCTTTTTTTACCACTAATATTCCTCTATATTGGCTTTTGAAATTTACAAATGCAGCAATTTAGAAACTATAAACCATATAGATCATACCAAAATGAGGGACAAATGAGAAGGAAAGAGGGACAGAGGGACTGAGTTCCAAATAAGGCACAGTCCCTCAAAATCAGCGACAGTTGGGATCTATGTGTTAAATCCTAAATATGGGTGTAACTTGTAACATGTTCAGAAAAGTGAACTTATCCTTTAAGGCTACATTCACACTGGAGTTATGGCCTTTGTGTTCCTTTTTGATGCATTTTTTTTTTATTTTATTTTTTTCTAATGCCTTTTTGGGTTTGAGCATTTTTGTTTTAGCCAATGGAAAGTTAGTTACTAGGAGAAATAGATGGGTGTCATGTAGGAAAGCGGAGGAAAAACATGTTACATGTGTTTCTCAGGATTTGTTCACGCACTTCCATGGAAGTCTACTGGGGCTAAAAATGCATAATTAAGCCTCACGGAAGCTCCTGTACTTTGCTCTGAGTCTTGAGCGACAGCATTGCTCAACTGCCTCTTTGTAGTCAGAGACAGAAGAAGAAAGAATTGCTCAAATCATTTTTTATCTGAACTCCAGGTGTTTAAATATATTTCTCATTAAAGGATACAAATCGTCTTTGTGTGCAGCAAATGCCTTTATTATTAGCCCTATTTATTACCTTGTGAAAGGAGTGGTGATATTCTCAATGTGCAGAAAGCAGAGCTGTGGGAGGGACCCAGCAGGCTCCACCCACTACTGGCTGCCTGTAGAAAACTACAGAAGGGGGCGGAGACCAGACCAGTCACCCTGCAAAAGCAGGAGATCAGCAGTGAACGGTCTTTATTAGAGCCAGCTCATGCACACTGGATTACTTCCACAGATCTGGAACAAATACATAAAACACACCAAGATTCAAGGAACAACGAACACGCCTCCTGTATTTTGACCATATTTGATGAACCCAGAGGAATCATTTTAAAGAAAACGTAAACTTCCTCTGCTGACATTTACCTATAGGTAAGCCTATAATAAGACTTACCTATAGGTAGTTTAAATATCTCTTAAACGTTTACCATTTAGGAGATATTTACATTACATGCAGCCAGTGACATCACTGCCACCAATGCCGTTCTTTCCAAACCCTGTGCCATCATTGCGGCTCCGGTCAGTCACAGAGCCGGAGCCCGCAAACCTGGAAGCAAGACGGGTGAAAATGGAAGCGGCTGCACCACTGACATCACGGCGCTGGAACAGGTAAGTTTCACATAATGTGCTAGTATGCGATGCATACTAGCACATTATGATTTAAACTTGCAGGAAGAAGAAAAAAAACGTCCATCGATATACAACTGCTTTAAGCTTTTTTTTTACAGTGATCACCAGCTGGTAACTGATTTATTTTCTACTAAGGGGTTAATAACACCAAGTATGAAAACCCTGCACCCAATGTTGGTCATAATGTTCACAGAGTACTTTGTTCTTCATCTGAATTTTATTTTTTTTTCTTTGAAAATTGCATTGTCTGCTCTCTCTGCTATAGAGCCGAGGCTTAACGACGGGCCTGACATAACAAGGTCACTGTGCCCAAGAGATAGAAGCAAGCTGTCTGGCCATGTTATCATCACATAGCTTCTTGTGGCTCTGTGTCGCTGCTTAGTGCCCTGCTTCTAAAATATCTAGGAAAATAACATGCCAAGTAACTTTTTATGCCCTTTCAGAAACTCTAATCACCATTGGCTGAATGACTGAATATTATAGTAATGTCTGAAGTGAAGAATCGTATGTACAGTATATAAAAACTGAAATAGAATTTTATGATTATGTCCTGAGGTCAGATCATGATGGAGGGGTGGTGTTCTAAGTCTGTATAGAATGTAATAGGGTATTATTATGTGCAGAGGTCAGATCATTATGGGGGGGGGGGGGTGTTCTAAGTCAGTTTAGAGTGTAATAGGATATTATTATATTATTCCCAGACTTTTCCAGAGCCTCTCCCACCCTCTGGAACTCTCTACCTCAAGCTGTCCGGCTATCTCCTACTCTGGCTGCCTTTAGGCGATCCCTGAAATCTCATCTCTTCAGGGAGGCCTATCAAACCTCCAACTAATCTTTTAACCTTTCAACCTTCTGTAACACCTGTCCCACCCTGTTAGATTGTAAGCTCCTATAAGCAGGGCCCTCTTATCCCTCTTGTATTTTATTGTATTGTAACTGTATTGTCTCCCTTTTATATTGTAAAGTGCTGCATAACCTGTTGGCGCTATATAAATCCTGTATAATAATAATAATTATGGCCATAGGTCAGATTAGGTTAAAGGAGCGGTGTTCTATGTCTGTGTATCTTGTAGTAGAGCATTATTGTGATTGTGTGCAGATGTCAGATCACGTTGAAGAAGCAGTACTATATAGCCACGTAGAGTGTAATAAGATAATCTTAATGATTATGTCCAGAGGTCAAATTATGTCAAAGGGGTGGTATTCTATATATGTATGTAGTGCTTTCCCCTGAAGAAGCCACTTGGTATGATGGGTGCTCTGCTCTCTGCCGCGACTCTGTGAACCACTTTGTCCCTCTGACCAACCTGGTTACCTGATAGCTTACTGCAATGATCTAACTTAGTTCAGGTTTTAGAATACTACCCAACTATATTGGCACATGGAAAATAAACACCAGGCTATTTAATGGCAATTACTAATTAAATATATTGTAAAAAGAGCAAAGTAAACATCAATTCACCAACAATAATAAACATGTAAAGACTCTGTTAAATTGCAGTAAAATAACACGGTATGATATGGCAATTCACCTAGACCACCATAAGACTAAACTAAGTTACCTGATATATACAGTACAGCATTGATAAAGAACAGCATAAACTTTGAAAAGTATACAGGAAATGGCAATGAAAAGTCTCGCAATAACCCTCTGCAATAACTTGTAGGCAGGTGCAGTATACCTTCTCTACTGTAGGTGGCGCTCCTTCCGCAGTGGCATTGCAGTTGCCATGGAAGTCAAGAGGAACATGGTTCCTCTATGGTTTCCCGGCTCACTGGGGTAGCTATTCAATTGAATGCTGCCAACACATATGACTCGAGCAGCCATCTTGGGTCAGGAAACCTATTTAAAACTCTGACTACTAGGTTTGGCGTGCATTTGCAACTGTAGAATAGGGATAGGAACCCCATCTGTGAACATTAGAACTAGCGGCAGGGAAAGGTTCCTGACAAGGAGGGAAGCGTAGGGTTTGCAGATTCCCTGGACATCCTCCCACTTGGGCACGAGACAGCCAGGCTGTATTCTGCCCCTCCTGACAGGTGCTGTGAGTTTGGCAGAAAGCTGCTCTCTACACGGTATGGGACCCATGAGTTTTCCCGGTTGGGCTGTCTTCCACCAGGTTTACTGTTACATCACACCTGGACTTTATGTGTAATTGCCACCGCACAATGCTGCACCCCACCTACAAACTGACCAAATCAAGCATCCCAGAGTGCACTCTGCATATACACCCCTAAGTGTGGTTGGGTGTACATGTCCCTAAAAGAAGTACTCCTGTTGGTGGCTGCAAAGTAACTACTCCCTTATTGGTAATCTTCAGCCGGCCAACAGTTGGGCCTGATCTCTATGATGGTGCACATTTTAGAGTCTCTTTAAACTGAATGCAGTGAGCAACTTAGGGGATGCTAGACAAATAGGGCACTCTGCTTACTGTTTGGCCAGCAGCACTAAAGATTACACACAGCAGTGGCTCACCAATCCCAGCAGTGCAGCGGATCTTGATGTGGACGCTAGTCTGTTTGGTATTGCCTCTGTCTCTGTCCTTGAGAATCCTGAGCCGCGGGCTCAGTTCCAGCTCCGGTCCTCACATGGCTTAGTCTCAGCACTCAGGAATCTGGTCCACAGCAACAGGTCTGCACACTCTGGCTCCCACACTGCTCCCCCCTCATCCATAGCTTGAAACCCAGGAAAACTTGTGCTCCCTCCTTCTTTGTGTGTGTCAGGAACCATGAATCAGACTAAGACAGAAAATGCAGTAAAAATCACATCTTTAATGTAATAGTAAAAATAGTACAGATCAGGAATGTAGTCAAAACATAAGCCAAGGTTCGGAAGCCAAAACGGGTAATCAGGTGAGCCGGTAAACAGGAAGCCAGAGATCAGCATAGTCGTAAGCCAAAGGTCAGGATCAGGAACCAGAAGGGACGTCAGCCGGGCAAAGTTTTTAACAGGAACTCAGCAGAGACACTCAGGATATGATGACTAAGGCGAAGGCATGAAATAAATGAACAAAGCAGTTTAAATAGCCAGAAGGGGATGGCTGTAGGCTGGACTGATGAGCAGGTAATGATAACCAGATGAGTCACTTGTGGAACCAATGAGGGCTGACAATCATCCGACAGCTGAGCAGCCTGAGCACTGAGAAGAGAGCTGCTAAGCTGCTCCTCAATAACCCTTCCCCCTCGGAGGGGCACCAGGTTTGAGAGGGAAACATTTATGGAAAGCAGCGGAGGAGGGCAAGAACATGTACGTCCGAGGATGAGACCCAAGAGCATTCCTCCGCACCATAACCTCTCCATTGAATAAGGTACTGTATGCGCCCATGAAACCTATGGGAGTCAATGATAGATTGTATCTCATACGCCTCATGGTTGTCAACCTGAACTGGGTAAGGATGTGGTACCGAGGTGGTAAAGCGGTTACACACCAAAGGTTTTAATAAGGAAACATGGAATACATTAGGGATACGCATGTCAGAAGGAAGGTCTAATGAGTAGGCCACTGGGTTGATCTTACAGGGAATGCGGTAAAGCCCAATATATTGCGTGCAAGTTTCAGTGAGGGAATACGGAGTCAGAGGTTATGAGATGACAGCCAGACCTTCTCCTCAACTTGGTAGGAAGGCACATGTATGCGTTAATGGTCAGCAAGGAGTCTGTACCTATAACTGGCACATCGCAAGGACTCTTGGACCCGCACCCAAGGGGAACGAGGATCATGGAGATGCTCCTCTAACACAGGAATTCCTTGTGGAACAAATGTGTTAGGCAACATGAATGGCTGGAACCCATAATTCACCATAAACAGAGATATTCAGGAAGCGGCATTGATGGCACTATTGTGAGCAAACTCAGCCCAAGGTAAGAAGTCTGACCAGCTGTTATGGTGGTCAGAAATCTAGCAACAAAGGAACTGCTCTAAGGCTTGGTTGGCTTGTTCTGCGGCCCCATTGGACTGCGGGTGAATCTCTGAGGAGAAGGAAAGCTGGATTCCCAACTGTGCACAAAAGGCTCGCCAAAACCTGGACACAAACTGGATGCCCCTGTCCAAGATGATAACCTTTGGTAACCCATGTAACCGAAAGACCTCCTGAGTGAAAATTTATGTCAGTTCTTTGGATGTAGGCAACTTCTTTAGCGGAATATAATGAGACATTTTCGAAAACTGATTAACCAACATAGAAACAACTGTGTTGCCCTGGGAGTTGGATAACTTCACAATAAAATCAATAGACAAGTGGGTTCAGGGCCTCTCACCACTGGGTATTGGTTGTAGTAGGCTCACTGGAAGGTGTTGTGGTGTTTTACTCTGAACACACACGAAACAAGTGGTTAAGAAGGCGGTTACATCAGCGCGGAGACTTAGTGAAGACTGTTACTCTCTTGAGGCAGTCAAATAATTCCTTAAGCAACGGGATCAGATAAGTGTTCCTAATCATAAGGCGCTTGAGACCCCTATAATCGATACTTGGTCTCAGTTCACCACTGTTCTTTTTCACAAAGAAGAAGCCAGCACCCGTAGGAGACAAGGATTTTCAGATGAATCCCCTGGGAAAGTGAATCGGCAACATAGACCTCCATGGCTTTATTCTCCAAGACAGACAAAGGGTTGACCCGGCCATAAAAAGGAATGGCACCAGGTTGAAGGTCAATTGCGCAATCATAATACTGGTGTGGAGGCAAAATGCCAGACTGACCTTTGTCACAGACATCACTAAATTCACGGTATTCCTCTGGCAATGAGGAGAGTGAAGATGTGCATATGACCCTAATCACTTTCTGAAAACATGTTTTACTGCATTGTTGTGACCAGGAAAGAACCTCAGCACGATGCCAATCAAAAGAGGGATTGTGCCTCTGTAACCAAGGATAACCACTGACCACCGGGTAATGAGGTTGAGGAAATTACTTAAATTTGGATTATCTTATGGTGAAGAGCTCCTATGGCTATGGCCAACAGAGCAGTCTCATGAGTCACATGAGCAGGTTGTAAGGTCCCAATTAAAAATGGGTGTACATGAGCGCTGCTGTTGTGCTATTGCGTGCTATAAGGCTACAAAACGTACTAAGCAGATCGCTCACACCTATACACACTCTCTAAACGTGTATCAATGTGCAAAATTATATTCAAGGTGGTGCCGCGCTCCCAATATCAGGCGCAAGTACAGTGTAAGATAATATAAATTTTTTTAAAAATAAGTGAACAACATAAATGTAAACGCACCTCCAATATACCAAACTGTGTAAAATAAACCAGAAAACCAAACAATAATGACACACAATAAGCAACTGCCCAAACCAGATATATACAGCAAGCAGGGAATTCTAAGCAAAGTCGTAACAGAGCCAGGGTCATACACGGAAGATCAAGCAGAGGGAGCTGGGAGCCAGACAGTACAGGGAGAGGGTAACAGGAGACAGAGAGAGCAGATGGGAAGGGATCAGGCTGCAGGGTCGGGATCAGGCTGCAGGGTCGGGATCAGGGTCCAGGAACGGGATCGGGAACTCAGGAACACATAAACACAGCAACACAGGTCAGGGGCACCTGGAGACAAAACACCAAGGCAGGAATGAAAAGCATGGACAGGGTTTAAATACACTTCCTTCAACCAGTATCAGGGGATGACTGATTGCATTAGATTATGTGAGCTTCTGGCTGCTGAGAGACACCCGCTGGTGGATGCTGGAACTGCAGCCTATGGATCTGGGAGCCACAGTGCCACCAGCAGGTGAGCCCTTTCCTGACAGATATGATATGCTGATTTTGAAAATTGCTATGCAAACAGATTTAAAGGGACACTAGCACATTAGCATTTAATATAAGGTTGTAAAGGTCTCCCATCAATAGCCTCAATGGAAAGTGGAGTGTCACGAAGCTGCAGCGAAATCGAGTGCTTTGACACAAAGGCACTATCTATGAACAGGACTGCAGCCCCAGAATCAATTAGAGCCTGTCTATTGATGGACAACTTAGACCAAGAAAGGGTAGTTAAAACTTCAGGATAGCTGGGGATGAAAAAACACCACCTAAGGTCTGCCCCATACAGGACCTCAGGTGCAGACGTCCTCCTGGATGGGTAGGACAAGACTTCAATAAGTGACCTGCCTGGCCACAGTAAAGGCACAATCTCTCCCTTCTCCTAAAGGCCCTCTCTGTGGCAGAGAGACGTGTGAAACCCAACTGCATGGGCTCTACTTCACTGGCGGACTCTGTATCAGGAGGCATGGGAGGTGAAGGAGGCAAGGGTGGGAATGCATAGCTTGGAGCCAAATGTACAGGAGGCTCCTGCAAGTGCTCCTTAAAGGAAGGTCTCTCTCAGAGTCTGAAATCAATGAGAATGGCAAACGTGATCAACTCCTCAAGATTCCTAGGTGGATAATGGCTCTCCCCGTGGTTCACTGGCATTCCAAAGCCTTAGAAATGGCTTTAAAACCCTTCCTAGATCAACACATGTACATTACTTTGTTTTTAATCTGTTCTTGATTTTTTTTAGAATGTGGCATGATGTGTGGCTTTTTGTGATCTGTTGGCGTGCTTTACATTGTCAGACCTGGGTGCGGCAAGTGAAATTTAATTCAGCTTTCCAAAAAATTGTGGTTAATCACAGTTCATTCATGATTCAGTAAGGGAGGGGGCAATTGCTTTTTCACATAGGGCCAGGCAGGTTTGAACAGCTTTTTTCCCTTAATAGATGAAATAATAATTTAAAAACTGCATCTTGGATTTACTTGGGTTATCTTTGTGTAATATTAAAATTAGTTTGATGATCTGAATCATTTAAGTGTGAGAAATATGCAAAAAATAAAAAATCAGGAAGGTGGCAAATACTTTTTCACAGGAGAAAAAGCACAAAAAGCGCCACTCTAAGTGCAGTATGAAACAATTTATTCGGACACAGAATGTGTTGTACTCACAAAGGTATGTGACAGGTAGGCATTACAACAAAGTAAGCTGTCCAGGGGGAATCCATCAAGGAGTCCAACAGGGTGTCCGGCTGGGAGTCCGTAAGGTGCAGAGACATGGGAGCCGTGGAGCGTGTTGCGCCGGTGGGTACCGGCGTTTCCTGGTCCTCAGAAGCCCGGGTTGCCATTCGATAACTTACTTCCAGTCGGACGAGTAGGACAATAGCAGGTGACGCGTTTGCGGAGCATGCACTCCTTCTTCAGGCCTGAATCCTGTGTCCAAATAAATTGTTTTATACTGCACTTAGAGTGGCGCTTTTTGTGCTTTTTCTCCTATCACACAGAGTTCCGCTTCTATTACTCCACTAAAGCTGCCTTCAAGTGCTCATTTACAGACTGCATGGACTGTATTGTCATAACATCATAATGTTGTTCCTTTTCCCTCTATATTAAGGTGTGCTATCAATCAGGTGGATCTCTTCCTATTTGATGCTAAGCGCCAACTTTTTCCTACTTGAATACTTTTTCACAGCACTGTAATTTGCGCAACTGCCAGTAGTAGACTTGTCGTATTTATGATAAATTATATAGTTTCCATTCCAACTAATGACTTGTACTATTCTGGCAGATACATTCCAGAACTGGAAGCTATAGGAATTCTCTCTCACTGAATGAATTCTCTGTAAGGGTGTACTGCATGAACGAAATGACTAGCTCAACTTAGTATAGTAGAAAACATTTTTTGTTCTCTTAACCTAACTACAGTATCTCACAAAAGTGAGTACACCCCTCACATTTTTTAAAATATTTTATTATATCTTTTCATGTGGCGACACTGAAAAAATGACACTTTGCTACAATGTAAAGTAGTGAGTGTACAGCTTGTATAACAGTGTAAATTTGCTGTCCCCTCAAAATAACTCAACACACAGCCATTAATGTCTAAACTGCTGGCAACAAAAGTGAGTACACCCCTAAGTGAAAATGTCCAAATTAGACCCAATTAGCCATTTTCCCTCCCCAATGTCATGTGACTCGTTAGTGTTACAAGGTTTCAGGTGTGAATGGGGAGCAGTTGTGTTAAATTTGGTGTTATCGCTCTCACTCTCTCATACTGGCCACTGGAAGTTCAACATGGCACCTCATGGCAAAGAACTCTCTGAGGATCTGAAAAAAAGAATTGTTGCTCTACATAAAGATGGCTTAGGCTATAAGAAGATTGCCAAGACCCTGAAAAATGAGCTGCAGCACGGTTGCCAAGACCATACAGCGGTTAACAGGACAGGTTCCACTCAGAACAGGCCTCGCCATGGTCAACCAAAGAAGTTGAGTGCACGTGGTCAGCGACATATTCAGAGGTTGTCTTTTTGAAATAGACATATGAGTGCTGCCAGCATTGCTGCAGAGGTTGAAGGGGTGGGGGGGTCAGCCTGTCAGTGCTCAGATCACACTGCATCAAATTGGTCTGCATGGCTGTCTTCCCAGAGGGAATCCTCTTCTAAAGATGATGCACAAGAAAGCCCACAAACAGCTTGCTGAAAACAAGCAGACTAAGGACATGGATTAATGGAACCATGTCCTGTGGTCTGATGAGACCAAGATAAACTTATTTGGTGTCAAGCATGTGTGGCTGCAACCCGGTGAGGAGTACAAAGACAAGTGTGTCTTGCCTACAGTCAGGCATGGTGGTGGGAGTGTCATGGTCTGGGGCTGCATGAGTGCTGCCGTCACTGAGGAGATACACATCATTGAGGGAACCATGATTGCCAATATGTACTGTGACATACTAAATCAGAGAATGATCCTCTCCCTTCGGAGACTGGGTCGCAGGGCAGTATTCCAACATGATAACAAACCCAAACACATCTCCAAGACCACCATTGCCTTGCTAAAGAAGCTAAGGGTGAAGGTGATGGACTGGCCAAGCATGTCTCCAGACCTAAACCATATTGAGCATCTGTGGGGCACCCTCAAACGGAAGGTGGAGGAGCGCAAGGTCTCTAACATCCACCAGCTCCGTGATGTCGTTATGGAGGAGTGGAAGAGGACTCCAGTGGCAACCTGTGAAGCTCTGGTGAACTCCATGCCCAAGGGAGTTAAGGCAGTGCTGGAAAATAATGGTGGCCACACAAAATATTGACACTTTGGGCCCAATTTGGACATTTTCACTTAGGGGTGTACTCACTTTTGTTGCCAGCGGTTTAGACATTAATGGCTGTGTGTTGAGTTATTTTGAGGGGACAGCAAATTTACACTGTTATACAAGCTGTACACTCACTACTTTACATTGTAGCAAAGTGTAATTTCTTCAGTGTTGTCACATGAAAAGATATAATAAGATATTTACAAAAATGTGAGGGATGTACTTACTTTTGTGAGATACTGTATAATAAAGAGCAAGGAGAAGTTAAAGTGTATGTAAACCCTACAATTAACAATTGACTTTTTTTACTTACCCCCTTCAGGTCTGTTAAAGATGCCATTAAATGTGTTCTGTTATATCCATTCAAAAGGTGCAACAAATGTCTTTGGATTTTGCCAGAAATCTTGTGAACTGATAAGCTGTGTTTTTAACCCCGTGCACAAGGTGGGGTTATGGAGATGAGGAGGGGGGGAGAAGATAAGGGTTCAGGGTTATGGAGATGAGGCAGGGAAGGAGAACAGAGGTAGAGGTTATGGAGATGAGGAGGGGAGAAGAGATGAGGGAGAGGGGTTATGGATATGAGCATGGGGAGTAGATAAGGGGAGGGGTTATGGAGATGAGGAAGGGGAGGAAATGAGAGGATGGGGTTATGGAGATGAGGAGGTGGGGAGATGAGGGTTCAGGGTTATGGAGATGAGGAAGGGGAGGAGGGGATGGGGTTATGGAGATGAGGAGGTGGGGAGGGGTTATGGAGATGAGGAGGGATGAGGATATGAGAGGGAGGGGTTATGGAGATGAGCAGGGGTCAAGGAAATGAAGAGTAAGGGTTACGGAGATATGGAGGAAGGAGAAGATGAAGGGAGAGGTTACGGAGATGAGGAGGGGGAGGAGACGGGGGTAGGGGCTATGGAGGTGAGAAGGGGAGAGCACATGAGAGCTGGAGTTATGGCGATGAGGAGGGGTTATGGAGGAAAGGGGAGGGGAAGAGATGAAGTAAGGGGTTATGGAGATGAGGGGAGGAGTTATGCAGATGAGAAGGGGGAAGAAAATGAGGTGAGGGGTTATGGAAATGAGGAAGGGAGAGGAGAAGAGATGATGGGTAGGGGTTATGGAGATAAGGAGGAAGAAGGAGATGATAGCTTATTGAGATGAGGAGGGAGGAGAAGATAAGGGGAGGGGTTATGGAAATAAGGAGGGGGATGAAGATGAATGGTAGGGGTTATGGATATGAGGAGGAAGGAGGAGAAGGGGGGGAGGGGTATGGAGATGATTTGGGAGGAGATGAGAAGAGGTTATGGAAATGAGGAAGGGGGTAGGAGATGAGGGTTCAGGGTTATATAGATGAGAAGGGGGATGGGATGAGAGGTAGGAGTTATGGAGATGAGTAGAGAAGAGATGAGGGGAAAGGTTATAGATATGAGGAGGGAGAGAAGATGAAGGGGAGGGGTTATGAAGATGAGGAGGGGCAAGGCGATGAGGGGAGGGGTTGAGAAGATGAGGAGGAAGGAGGTGATGATGATGAGGGGTTATGAAGATGAGGAGGGAGTAGAGATGGGTAGTAGGGGTTAAGGAGATGAGGCGGTGAAGGATATATGGAGAAGTCTGTGTTCTTTGTAATCCATCAGAAATTAAAAAGGCAGGGCTGACACCACATGAGCTTAGAAATTCATAACTGTGTTGTCATGTCAAAAAGAAAGGAGGGCACTATATTTTTGGCACGTCTTAAGTTTTTCTGTACTTACCATTTGTCTAAAGGGATAATCATGAGGAAATATGCATGTATTCCAGAGATGTACTATATACAGTATAAATTTTTAATTGACATATGCTTTAACTATGCCAAGCTAAGATCCTGGTTTTTCCACAGTCTTCTGCAGACATTCTGTCTCTGATTGGTGGAGGTATAAGGGAGAAGCAGATTGGGCTTCCCGATTGGGCTCAAGATGGCCAGGACACATTCTGTTGTCTTTACAGGCGCTGTCAGTTAATCTGACTATCGCTCCATGCATTAAGCTAAAAACCATGAGTGAACCAGGTTGGGCAGTCTTCCCTCCGGGTTCTGTTGTGAACTCTTTCTGCATACTTTATTACAAGTTCTTTATTGCACCCGTCTGTGTGAATTATTGCAGCAACACCACGCTGCACACACCTAGATGTCCCTAAATGGGGAGTGTGTGAGAGGGAATGATGGGATACTCAGAAGCGCATGTTGAGTGTTCAGGAGAGATCTCCATGTGCAATGTTCTTCCTGCTCAGTGGTAAAACCTATCCCCAGGAGTCTTGTAGGCCTCCTGTCCTAGTGGGCAGTCCAACTAGGGGAGCTCCAATTGGGATCTCAGTGCTTGCCTAGGTTTTTTTGTAGAATCCATTGCTGGCAACAAAACAAGAAATACTGGTACTAATGGCAACAAGAAGTCCAACTTGGTGTTCTTTCCTGCTGGAGATTTCAAGCCACCTTTTTTGCCATTTCTATATACATATGAGCCTCCTGTGATTTTCGTTATGAATATAATGCTTTCTTAGTCTGGGACAGGGGGAGGGAACCTTTTCATCATAAAGTGTCCATTTACAAACATAAGACAATTGACATGAATAATAGGAATTTTTTTTCAATTTTTCGGTTGAGATGTATGAGCTGTAGGATGTTTATTTCAGCTGCACCTGAATTTTCAGTGGTAAGTTGGCTCCCCGATCCCTCCCACAAGCTATAATGGCCTTTTTTTCCCTTTGTTTCCATTTTATTTATTTTTGGCCACCCTGCCTCCAGTCACCATTTTCACTTAGTCAAGAATGACATCTGCAGGGCTCTGAAGCCTCATGCAATAGGTACGTCACATATCCCAGCATGCTTCACACTTCATTTACAGACGCTGGAAGAGGGTGGCTCTGGCATATGTCATCAGGGTGTTGGGCTGCCTCATCCAGGAGCTGAAGATGGCTTTTCATGCATACGCATGCCTTAGGTTGCCTGTTCTAAGGGTCTATAATGGAGAGCAATGTTTACCATATTTCACAGTCCTACAGCCTTAGTCCTCTCAAAGTAAACTGTGGGTTTAGTTATTTATTTATTGTTAAATATGGTATATATAGCAGAATATGTTGTTGTCTTCTAACCAGCCAGCAGATGGAGTTGTAATCTTTCTTTCACATGTTCTGCTACTGCAGGTTTCAGCTGTGCTGGAAGATGCAGGTTGTTTACAGAACTCCACCGAGTCATCACAATAGTGACTCTCACCTAATCATATGGCTTGGTAGGAGGCTTCTATCAGAGAAAAAGGATCTGTAAATAGATTCCCTGCTGATGCGGAACAGAGGACGACTGTGTGAAAGAGGTCCAAAAGCATGAACGAGGTTATAAACCTTCCTCGCTGTATTCCAAGCAAGGAAAGGTTTGTAGTTCTAAAATAATAGTGGGTGATCCCACCACGAAGGTCCTTGTTCAACCAACATTTTGTCCCTGTGACAACATTCTGCCCTGTCTCTCACTTGCGCTTCTTTGTCACCCTGTCACACATCTAGGTTTGTGCATTGTGATGTGGCTGCAATAATTCACACAGACGGGTGCAATAAAGAACTTGTAATGAAGTATGCAGAAAGAGTTCACAGCAGAACCCGGAGGGAAGACCGTCCAACCTGGTGCACTCACGTTTTTTAGCATATTGCATGAAGCGATAGTCAGCTAGACTGACAGCGCCTTTAAAGACAACAGAATGTGTCCTGGCCATTTTAAGCTCAATCGGGAAGATGTCCAGAGGAGTGTCAAACCCTACACTTTCTCTCCTCATCAGGAGTCTTTCCCTTCCCTTCCAATAACACTGCCACATGGGGTGGCAGTATTCAATAGGATAGCTTCCCCAGTGACTCATGAAACCATAGGGAAACCCTGTTCCTCTTGACTTCCTCTCCAACAGTGTTACTGCAGGGAGCGCCACCTGCAGTGGAGAAAATAAACTGCACCTGCCTACACACGGGCTTCTGATCGAAGTGGGTGCATGTAGAGAGGAAGTGGCTGCAAAAAGACTCAGGGGACAAGCAGCACTGAGATGCAAAAAATGAAAAAAGTTAACACAAGTATTTTTATATAAAATAAATACCAAATATTTATAATACACAGTGTTTTAGGCAGCTAAATGCCATTCAGTTAGGGTTTGATATATGTGAGGAAGATATAACATCCATCCAATTGCTGTTTCATTTTACTGTAGCCACATGCTCTTTACAACATAAATACGCAATGGAGCAGCTGTCCCATGTTTCCACTCTGTGCCATCAATACTTTGACCTGAGGGCCTAAATGTGATGGAAGCCACTGACCTTGTAATAACTGCTGACATATAGATCAATAATGTATGTTTTTCCCTTTGATAGACTGCACCCTGAGGAAGTGTCACCAGCATCCCTTGACATGACATTCTGCAGGAATTCTTCCACGTATGGCTGACCGGGAAATTGTTCTTTGTCTTCCCTGGAGGAGTGAACATGACACAAGCTGTAGGTATCTGGCATGCAATCAGTCAATTGCTGTCCGTGTAGCCTGTGTGCTGGTAGGGGGTCAGCTGATTACTGTGCTTGATTCCAGCAGTGGACTCTGCTTAGGCCTGCAGAGTACTGTGAAAAAATACCATTTAATTTATGACCACACTCTTCTGGCATATTCTAAAAATCTTTTATTGATATATATATATATATATATATATATATATATATATATATATATATATATATTTATATTTATATTTACTTTATTTTTTTTATTTTAATTGTTTTAATAAAAAAAATACAAATAGCTCCCAACAATTACAGTGGATGAAGTCTGTAGTTTCTGTATGAGTGGCAAATTATGATCGCTGACAGGTAAAGAACATTGATTATCTTGTGAAAATGGCATCTGAAAGTCTTCAGTATATATTAGGCAGCAAGTGATGGTGTTGACCCTGAAGCAGCTCTCTTGGGATGTTCCCAGTCTCCGGTGGTCAGGACCTACCAAAAGTGGTCCAAGGAACAAAAACCAGTGAACCAGCGACAGGATCATGGATGTCAGAGGCTCACTGATACATGTAGGGAGTGAAGGCTGGCCCCGTGTATTCCGACCCCATAGAAGAACTACTGTGGCTCATATTGCTGCAAAAGTTGATGTTGGTTTCCTATAAAAAGGTGTCAGAACACACAATGCATAACAATTTGATGTGTATGGGGCTGTAGGCCAGTCAGGGTGCCCATGCTGACCCATGTCCGCAGCCAAAAGCACCTACAATGGGCATGTGAGCATCAGAACTGGACCACTGAGCAATGGAAGAAGGTGGCCTGGTCTGATTAATGATGTATTCTTTTACATCATGGTGGCCTGGAGATGTGTGCGTCGCTTACCTGGGGAAGAGATGCCACCAGGATGCAGTATAGGAAGAAGGCAAGCCGGCAGAGGCAGCGTGATGCTTTGTCTAGTCCATGCCTCAGTGGGGCAGGGCTGTTTTGGGCAGCAAAGGAGGGACCTACTCATATTAGGTGAGTAGTCATAATGCTATGGTTGTTGGCATAGGTGTGTGCAGGGGGTGTGCAAGGTGTGCCTGGACACACCCTACTCACTCTTTGTGTTGCCCTCCTACTGCCCAGGCTTCCCCGTGCTGCGCCACCACCCCCAGTCCTCATTCCCAGCGGTGTTGCAGCAGGGAATGTTTCACAATGGAGAGCGGGGGAATGGCCTAGTCAATAGACATGCTTGTAGGTTAATTGGCTCCTGTCTAAATGGGCCCTAGTAAGTGTATGAATGTGAGTTAGGGACCTTAGATTGTAAGATCCTTGAGGGCAGGGACTGGTGTGAATGTACAATATTGTGTAAAGTGCTGCATAAATTGATGACACTATATAAGTACCTCTAATAAATAAATAAATGTAATTTACTGGCCTCTTCCTTTTCTAAATGAACACAGTGAACACACTCACACACTGTGTTCAATCACAATGGAAGCATACTAAACTGTTTTCTACGTGTCAGTTTGTGAATGATCAGGAAGCCACTCAGCACAGAGCACTTTCCATTCATTCACTGTCCAGTGCAGCTGGGGCTGCAGAGAAAAGCATGTGTGTTTGTGTTTTAGGGTGCACACCCTAATGAAATAGGCTGCACACACCTATGGTTGTTGGTCATAATGCTGTGGCTGATAGGTGTAATTGAACACAATGTCATTCAGGACTATCATTGTTCCTCGCTCTGATCTTGTGTATGTACCCCAATTGCCCGGAATTGTGCTTGTTGCTGTGTATGCCTAAAAATCTTTTCATAATAAACCTATTGAAACATAAAACTCTGACTGTTGTACAGATGTAAAGCTAAACTCCAGGATACGCAAATATTATCCAAATACAAGAGTCATGGTAATTCTTTCTTAAATCTTGTTATAGTTTGTGTATTTCTTCCAGATCTGTGCAGCAATCCATCACAAAAACTTTGCCAGAGCTTCCTGTAATAAAGATTGGTCATTGCTGCTCTCTCTCCTTGTACAGGGTGACTGGTCTGGTCTCCGCCCACTCCTGTAATTTTCTGCAGGCAGTTTGTAGTGGGTGGAGCCTGCTGGGCCCCTCCCACAGCTCTGCTCCCTGCACAGGCTCTGTACATCCTAGTGATGATGTCACCGTTACTTTCACAAAGTATCTGAGTTTGCAAATGCATTTGGTGAACACTCCGGCCCAGTGCACAAGCATTTTCCTGTGAGTTTTGGGATCCTCATTAACCACTTGCCGCCTGCCATATAGCAAAATGACGGCTGCAAAGTAGTTTCGATATCTTGACCAGACGTCATATGATGTTGCCAGGATATCAATCCGCTGCGCGCCCCCAGGGGTGCGTATCGCGGCGATCGTTGTTGCGGTGTGTCAGTCTGACACAGCGCAACTCTGATCTAGGTAAAGAGTCTCTGACAGAGACTCTTTACCACGTGATCAGCCATGTCCAATCACAGCTGATCACTATATAAACAGGAAGAGCCGTGATCAGCTTTTCCTCACTCGCGTCTGTTCCTGCTTCTCTGACAGGGGGGTCTGTGCTGATTGATTATCAGCGCAGCCTCCCCCCCGAGGATGCCCACACTGGACCACCAGGGACGCCACCAGGACCACCAGGGATGTCACCACCAAGTATGCCACCCTAGACCACCAGGGATGCCAATCAGTGCCCACGATGGATGCCAATCAGTACCCACAATGGATGCAAATCAGTGCCCACAATGGATGCCAATCAGTGCCCACAATGGGCATCACTGATTGGCAGGCATTATCGTTTGACACTGATTGGCATCCATCAGTACCACCTATCAATGCCCATCCGTGCCACCTATCAGTGCCCATCCGTCCCGCCTATCAGTGCCCATCCGCGCCACCTTTCAGTGCCCATCTGTGCTGCCTATGTGTACCCATCAGTGCTGCATATCAGTGCCACCTATCAGTGCCGCATATTAGTGACCATCATCAGTGGCCATCAGTGCCACCTCATTGGTGCCACCTCATCGGTGCCCATCAGTGCTGCCTTATCAGTGCCCGTCAGTGCAGCCCAATCAGTGCCCATCAGTGAAAGAGAAAACTTACTTATTTACAAAGTTTTGTAACAGAAACAAAAAAAAAAAACATTTTTTTTAATTTTTTGTCTTTTTTTATTTGTTTAGCAGAAAATAAAAACCGCAGAGGTGATCAAATACCACCAAAAGAAAGCTCTATTTGTGGGAACAAAATGATAAAAATGTTGTTTGGGTACAGTGTAGCATGACCGCACAATTGTCATTCAAAGTGCGACAGCGCTGAAAGCTGAACATTGGTCTGGGGAGGAAGGTGTATAAGTGCCTGGTATTGAAGTGGTTAATCTCGCCAGAAGGGATGTGACTTAACCCTTGTCTAGGCACAGCAGACAGAAGACAGAGGTAATTTAAGTATATATTCAAACTTTTTTCCTTACAGGTACATTCAGCCATGTTTAAAGAAGGAGAGTTCCTGGATCGAATAAGAGGACTGTACATTTTACTGCCAGCTCCACTTTACATATAGATGGACTGACCACTGATGAAGACTGCTAAAGTATATTTAAAAAATGTTTTAGTTATGGAAAGAGTAGGAAACGGTAAGAACCCCTATTAGCGTTTTGTTCCTCTCTGTGTGTCTCCAATGGGGAAATGCACTTTCACTATTTAACAGTACCAGCAGGACTCTTTTACTGTGTCCAGGGCTGTCAGTCTAATGATGCAAAATGCTTGTAGCAGTGCAGAGCAAAGAGTAAGTGTATGGCTGCCCCTTTAATGCACAGATACAGACCGGTGAAGGCCCCGGCTGTATTGCTTAAGGGAATCCTTTACTAAGAGAAATATGAAGGCTGCCATAGCTGACCATCTTATAAAATAGCAACTTGCAATTTTGTCCTTCAAATACTGTGAAGTCATTGACCAGAGATAAGTATGCAGATCAGGAAAGCCAAAGTGAAGTCAGAACTCTTAATGTACATACTTATATCAGGTAAAGCAGAGCAAAGAATCCACTAAATAAGGACTGCCAGGAAACTAGCATTTTCAGTCATAATGTCCATCAGTAGCAGATTCCAAGCCTTCTTGGTGCCAGTTTCTCTTACATGCAATGTTGGTATTTTATGTTAATGTTTTTTTTGGTATATGAATGACGCATATTTTTATACGCATAGATCACAAGATTATCTGAAAAGAATTTTAAATCCTGTGGCAGAGAAAACAGATTGTCCATTGGTATTTTAATCACATTTGCAGCTCTTTGCCTGGAGTTCAGCTTAGCTGGTTACTGGATGTTTCAAATAAATGCAGGAATTACTTCAACATGCTATACGAAACTTCACACTAAAGTAAAGTAAGTCTGCAAACAATATTATTCTTCCAGCAGATGGCAGCAGAGTACAGGTAACACACTTTACACTACATTCATTTCAAAACTTGTAATGAAAAATGTCTTTATATTATACAGAAATTGGAATTTCCCTAATTTATAACAAATATTAGCGCTACTGTGTCCATTTTCTTTCATTGTTGGTGGATCCCTCGTGTTTTACACTTGTTTTACACTTATACTTGTAGACGCACCAACTAGAAATAAAACATTACTGGATCTACTGATTACCAACAATACAGACCTGATCACAGATGTGGAAATACGGGGCAATTTAGGTAACAGTGATCACAGGTCAATTAGTTTCAGTATAAATCACACAAATAGGAAACATGAAGGGAACACAAAGACACTGAATTTCAAAAGAGCCAACTTCCCTAAACTACAAACCTTGCTAAAAGGCATAAATTGGGATAAAATATTAGGAACAAAGAATACGGAGGAGAGATGGGTTTGCTTTAAGAGCATATTAAATAAGGGCATTAGCCAATGTATCCCATTGGGTAATAAATTTAAAAGAGCGAACAAAAATCCTGGATGGTTTAACTCCAATGTAAAAATGCATATAAAAGCAAAGGAGAAGGCCCTCAAAAAATACAAGGTTGAGGGATCATCCTCTGCATTCAGACTTTATAAAGAATGCAATAAGAAATGTAAGGGTGCAATTAGGACGGCTAAGATAGAACATGAAAGACACATAGCGGAGGAGAGCAAAAAAGATCCCAAGAAATTCTTTAAGTATGTAAACAGTAAAAAAGGGAGGACAGACCATATTGGCCCCATAAAGAAAGAGGAAGGACATCTGGTTACAAAGGATGGGGAGATGGCAAAGGTATTGAATTTATTCTTCTCCTCAGTCTTCACGAGTGAATCAGGGGGCTTCAGTAACCAAAACTGCAGTGTTTATCCTCATGACACAACACAGGAAGCACCTACATGGTTAACAGAGGACAGAATTAAAATTAGACTTGAGAAACTTAACATTAATAAATCACCGGGACCAGATGGCTTGCATCCGAGGGTACTTAGGGAACTCAGTCAGGTGATTGCCAGACCGTTGTTCCTAATTTTTACAGGCAATCTATTGACTGGAATGGTACCAGCTGATTGGAGAAAAGCCAATGTAGCACCAATATTTAAAAAGGGCCCAAAAAACATCCCTGGGAATTACAGACCAGTTAGCCTAACATCAATAGTATGTAAACTCTTGGAGGGGATGATATAGGACTATATACAAGATTTTAGTAATAAGAATGATATCATTAGCACTAATCAGCATGGATTCATGAAGAATCGTTCTTACCAAACCAATCTATTAACCTTCTATGAGGAGGTGAGTTGCCATTTAGATAAAGGAAGGCCCGTAGACGTGGTGTATCTGGATTTTGCAAAAGCATTTGACACAGTTCCCCATAAACGTTTACTGTACAAAATAAGGTGCGTTGGCATGGACCATAGGGTGAGTACATGGATTGAAAACTGGCTACAAGGGCGTGTTCAGAGGGTGGTGATAAATGGGGAGTACTCAGAATGGTCAGGGGTGGGTAGTGGGGTTCCCCAGGGTTCTGTGCTGGGACCAATCCTATTTAATTTGTTCATAAACGACCTGGAGGATGGGATAAACAGTTCAATCTCTGTATTTGCAGACGATACTAAGCTAAGCAGGGCAATAACTTCTCCGCAGGATGTGGAAATCTTGCAAAAAGACCTGAACAAATTAATGGGGTGGGCGACTACATGGCAAATGAGGTTCAATGTAGAAAAATGCAAAATAATGCATTTGGGTGGCAAAAATATGAATGCAATCTATACACTGGGGGGAGAACCTCTGGGGGAATCTAGGATGGAAAAGGACCTGGGGGTCCTAGTAGATGATAGGCTCAGCAATGGCATGCAATGCCAAGCTGCTGCTAATAAAGCAAACAGAATATTGGCATGCATTAAAAGGGGAATCAACTCCAGAGATAAAACGATAATTCTCCCGCTCTACAAGACTCTGGTCCGGCCGCACCTGGAGTATGCTGTCCAGTTCTGGGCACCAGTCCTCAGGAGGGATGTACTGGAAATGGAGCGAGTACAAAGAAGGGCAACAAAGCTAATAAAGGGTCTGGAGGATCTTAGTTATGAGGAAAGGTTGCGAGCACTGAACTTATTCTCTCTGGAGAAGAGACGCTTGAGAGGGGATATGATTTCAATTTACAAATACTGTACTGGTGACCCCACAATAGGGATAAAACTTTTTCGCAGAAGAGAGTTTAATAAGACTCGTGGCCACTCATTACAATTAGAAGAAAAGAGGTTTAACCTTAAACTACGTAGAGGGTTCTTTACTGTAAGAGCGGCAAGGATGTGGAATTCCCTTCCACAGGCGGTGGTCTCAGCGGGGAGCATTGATAGCTTCAAGAAACTATTAGATAATCACCTGAATGACCGCAACATACAGGGATATGTAATGTAATACTGACACATAATTACACACATAGGTTGGACTTGATGGACTTGTGTCTTTTTTCAACCTCACCTATTATTTAACTTCAACCACTGAGAGCCTTGCCAGAGCTGGTAGATGATTCTAGGTCCACCCTAGAAAACATGAAGGAACGCAAATGAAATCATCAACATCAGAAGACTTCTTTTATTTTTAAACCTTAAAAGGTCTTGGTGCAGTGTGACTACTAACTATAGTATATGTATAGTTCAAGTATAACTAAAGGCAAAACATTTTTTTTGTTTTGAATAGAGTGGAGAGGGGTTAGAACAGCTGTCAGGTTTTTATTGCTGTCTTTTTGTCCTTGCTAGAGAGTTTTGTCCTCTCTATTTGTCCTGTTTAGGTCTGGTTCACACTGGTGCGACATGCACTCTGACTTTGAGAACATATGTCGCATGACATGTAAAAAAAAATGATTCCCTATGAAAGCCATCTTAACTGGTCCGACTTGTGTCAGTCCGACTTTGGAAAAAGGTTCCTGCACTACTTTAGTCCGACTTGGGTGCGACTTCTGCCCATAGAATTGAATAGAAGTTGCATCCAAGTCACTTCACCATCTTAACTGATCTAACCTGTGGCATGCGAAATGTTGTCCGAGGTGTGCAATGTTATCATGCAAAATCGAAAAAACAAACAAAAAAAACGTCATGGGGTCCCCCCAAAATCCATACCAGACCCTTATCCGAGCATGCAGTCCGGCAGGTCAGGAAAGGGGGGGCAAGCGAGAGCCCCCCCTCTCCTGAACCATACCAGGCCACATGCCCTCAACATTTGGGGGATGGGTGCTTTGGGGCAGGCGGGGCTGAGCCCCCCTACCCCAAAGCACCTTGTCCCCATGTCAATGGGGACATGGGCCTCTTCCCCACAACCCTGGGCTGTGGTTGTGGGGGCGGGCGGGCAGGGGGCATATCGGAATCTGGACACCTCCTGGATGCCGCCCCCCTCCCATGTGAATGAGTATGGGGTATCTTGTACCCATTCACCCCAAAAAAGCATTGTAGTGTGAAAAAAAAACATGAGATGAGATGGTTTTTGACACATGAGACTTGTCTCATGTTTTTTTTTTTTTTTTTACACTACACTGCTTTTTTGGGGGGTGAATGGGTAGGAGTACAATGTACCCCATACTCATTCACATGGGGGGGCCGGATTTGGGGGCCCCCTTTCTTAAAGGAAGCTTTCAGATTCCGATAAGCCCCCTGCCCTCACACACCCACAACCACAGCCCAGGGTTGTGGGGAAGAGGCCCTTGTCCCCGTCAACATGTGGACAAGGTACTTTGGGGTGGGGGGGGCAGAGCCCCCTCTGCCCCAAAGCACCCAACCCCCCCATGTTGAGGGCATGTGGCCTGGTATAGTTGGGGGGGGGAGCTCGCAGATTAGCCCCCCTTCCTGACCTGCCGGGCTGCATACTCAGATAAGGGTCTGGCATGGATTTTGGGGGGACCCCACTCCGTTTTTTTTCTCAAAATCGGATCCCACTCAATAAAGTCACATGGAAGTCGAATCGATGTCAGAATGAAGTTTCAGGGCAAAGTGGGATCAACAGTCGCAACTTTCATGTCGCACCAGTGTGAACCGGGCCTTACGGTTATCATTAAAAGTGAAAGTAAAAGAAAATTCCAAATTTTGGGTTGTCCCCAGAAAAGTAATAGAGGGGAAAACTTCCAATGGTGACAGTAGTTCTAGTGACACCCCAAGATTCACTCACTTTGGAGGGATTTCCACCCACTTCCTGTTTTAGCTATGGGACAGGACGGGAAAGGAAATCTCCCCACAGGTGTGAGAAAAAAAAACAATACAAAAAATGGCAGGGGTTAGAACCCCCTCCCCCCTTTACGCTACCCAAAATGAAATAAAAGCCTTGCCCCCAGTTCTACTTTAAAAAAAATTTATTATTATTTTTGGATAGAGAACCTTATCAGGGTTTTAATACCCAAGAGAAGGTAGACATAAGGCATTGTCCACAAGTCTTGAAAATGTGAAAAAAGTAATACATTATTGAGCCTGCTTTGTTGGGTTTAATAGCTCGCCACAAAACAAGGGGTCTCTAGGAAAATTGGGGTCACCTATTTTGAGAAGTCAATGCATAATCAAGTCAGATGCCAAACAAACATCTTGAGAGTATATTGTCTTTTAATAACTCAAACAGTGACAGCAGGAAAGCAAAGTATGTCACTTTTTGAGGTCCCCCTTCATCAAGGTTAAAAAGAAGAATACCAACATTACAATGTATGAGAAACATTTATAAAAAAAATAAGGATAAAACAAGAATACTGATATTAAAAAAAAAAAAAAATCTCCTTCCTTTATCAACATTCCTCATAATGGTAATTATTATATCAGTGTTGCATTCATCCACCCATCCTCCATTCAAAGATAGTTTTTTATTCATAGAAGTTATAACAGCTTCTATGAATGGAGAGATGGAGGGGGGTAGAAAGGGTGAACATGGTCGGCACTCTTGATGAGTGCATATGATATCAGTGGCCGCTGGTGGTATATTTTTTGGGGTCAGTCGGGTAGGTCACAGGCCACTGGTCGATCACCAGCCCTGCACTTACCTCATCTAGGTCGCGTGCAGCACTTCATCCAAGTGGCGGGCAGCGTCTCCTTCTCCTGGTGCTTCACGGCGGCTTCACCTGCATCTCCTCCCTCCTCCTCCTCGGCGGCCAAAAGGATCGCTTCTCCTCTCAGCCAATTGGGTGACGGGCCTCAGGACCCGCTTCATGATTGGCCGGGAGGAGAATCAGGAAGACAATAACGAATATTAATTTGCTATTGTCACATAACTGGGTGGTCTCAGGGCGCAGTGCTCTGCGCCCCGAGACCGCCCTTTTTTGAAGCCCATTAAAGCCTCTGGCTCTAATCATGTGCTTCTACAAAAAAAAAAAAAATTGAATCCATTGAAATCCATGCGTCCGGCACAACGCGTGTAGATTATGGGGCCGGACGCATGGATTAGAGGGGAGGCGCCCCTGCGTCCTGCATTACCGCCCGCCACTGTATGACAGGTCCCTGGGCTCTATTAACACCCTGCTGCACCAGAAGATTACAGGGGTCGGGGTAAGCATTGGAGAATGAATGGTTTCACATCACATTGATAGTAGGTAATGTCCCTTCTGCTCATTTTATTTATTTTTTTGGCTAAAATTAGGAATTTTTACAAAAATTTGGAACAATGGATATTGACATAAGGCAGATGGAAGACGGTAATTACTGATAGCATGATAATGCGAAAAGGTGGAGGGACAGAAGCGGGACTTTGTATGAGGCACGTGGGTGAATATATTGGGTTACATGCTGAATGTTGAGAAATAAATAATGAAGTCAATATAGGTTCCAGAAATGGTATAGAAGCGTAATCATGATATAAAAAGTTTTAATGGCATGTGTATTTGGGCCAAATACAATCAAAAGAGAACACATATGAGATCCTAATAAAAGCGTATAGACAACAATGTATAACAGGCAGAGTTCATTAATTGATAATACAGTAATAATAACACATATACATGGTACATTACATAGGTGCATCAATAGATCTAAACTCAACGCGTTTAATGGCTTGTAACCAATCGTCAGGAGTCCGATGCCATTTAACTAAATCAGAAACAATGAAACAATAAAATACCTATTAATGTGTGAGCAGATGTATGTAAGGGAGATATTCTGGAAATGTAATCTTCCGTATACTCACAAGTTGCACATAGGTCAATAGTGATAGTGTGTTCAAATACGATATCAGTCTGGGTCCATAGAGTCTCACCCGGGGTTGAGGCAGAGAGCATACCCCAATGGGGCCGCCAGCACGGCAGCCAATATGACAGAGGCACCCATGGAGACCGGCAGTCAGGGACATCTGGCGGGGCCATGGAATGTGGATAAGCTGGGGAAAAAAAACGATGATGATGAGGAAGGGTGTGTGGGTGGGTAGGTAAGTGATGATGGGATCAGTGAAAGTAGTGTGGGATAGCCATGGATGTGTAAAGAAAAGCTTGAGTGGATCAGATGTGAGGGTGACGGGAGGGAATGGATGTATGTGCAACAGGAAATCATTACTGTGATGGGTAAGCGTGAGTGACAGAGGGTATGAAAGTTACCTGTGTGGTGAGTGGGCCAGCCGAGCCAGAAGTCCGAATGAGTGACGGGGTCATGGGATGCCCGGCCAAAGGCAGCCATATAATGCCGCGGACATGAGGTGCGCTCACGCCAACGTCATGCGCGGGCGTGATGACGCGGCAAGGGGAGGGAGGGAGGGCCGATGTATGCGGCCGCCTACCATACCCTGCAGCGTCTAAGCCCGGAGATGGAAAAGCACTGAACATCCCGTGTGCGGCGGCATAGACGCCGCAGGCGGGATGTAGGAGGCATGACACCGATGCGCCGAGGCAAGGGCCCGCCCACGTCGTAGACGAAGGGGTGATGGGTCCTAGGCTGGGCGCATCGCAACCCCGGGAAATAGACAGGATGGAACCCGGCACATATAGTACATAAGAGACAGATGGATGACAATAATGTGAGGGAAAAATGCTCACACATTAATAGGTATTTTATTGTTTCATTGTTTCTGATTTAGTTAAATGGCATCGGACTCCTGACGATTGGTTACAAGCCATGAAACGCGTTGAGTTTAGATCTATTGATGCACCTATGTAATGTACCATGTATATGTGTTATTATTACTGTATTATCAATTCATGAACTCTGCCTGTTATACATTGTTGTCTATACGCTTTTATTAGGATCTCATATGTGTTCTCTTTTGATTGTATTTGGCCCAAATACACATGCCATTAAAACTTTTTATATCATGATTACGCTTCTATACCATTTGTGGAACCTATATTGACTTCATTATTTATTTCTCAACATTCAGCATGTAACCCAATATATTCACCCACCTGCCTCATACAAAGTCCCGCTTCTGTCCCTCCACCTTTTCGCATATTTATTGGGATGGAGGCATGTCGGTGCTCTCTTGGTAATAATACGTGGATTGGTCACAACCCCCTTTGACATATGATAACCAGGGTGGTAGACACCCGCTTCCTGTGACCAAATTATTCCACCTATTCATGCTTACACATACGCATCACAATTGACCCGTTTACCATATCTTATCATTTTGTTCTTTTCCCCATTTCACTATCTACCTATCACTTTATTATTTTCTGTCCTCTCCCTTTCTTTTTCTCTTCCCTTCCTCCTATCTAGCATACTGTATATTACCTGATTGAGACCCATGGTCCTACTCCTGCTCATTAACTGTTTACAACGCAAGAGTCGCATGTATTATCCACTGTCCATACCTCTGCACTCTTCAAAACGGCATTTGTATACTGATTCCCTACAGTATTAAACATCAGTTCCATCCCTTGCCCTGCACAGTTCAACACTATTTGGGTCTCGTTCCCCATGCTACACTTTTCATTTTTCGTTTACCATCTCCCTTCTTTTTTTTTTTCTTTTTTCCCCCATTTTTGTCTTTCTTTTGTTTTCCTTTCAGGGACCATATTGCCCTTTTTCCCTCCAATTAATCTTTATTTGTTTTTTTCTCTCTTTTTTTCATTTTTTATTTTTTGTTCCCCTTTAGTCAGATAACCACTGATTTAATTCAGGGCTAAAGTTCTTACTCTACTCTTTTTTTTTTTGTTGTTCTTTTCTTTAGCCAGATAAATAACTGATTCAATTCAGGGCTAAAGCTCGCTTACTTTTTTTTACCCTTTACATTTTCCTATCTTATTTCTTACTAAAAAATTTTTTTTCTTTTGTTTAGCTTTGGTCAAAAAATACTGATTAAATTCAGGGCCAAAGCTTTTTATGTTTCATACTTCCCTGTATTGAGAATGTATCCTATGCAGGGAGCAAATATGTTTTCGCTTTCTTTGCCACATTGATTATATTCAAGGCAAAGATGTGCTAGCTTCTAGATATTACTTCTGCACTCAATCCTGAGTTACTTTAGACTTTTCTCCCCCTTTTTTTCCCTCACATTATTGTCATCCATCTGTCTCTTATGTACTATATGTGCCGGGTTCCGTCCTGTCTATTTCCCGGGGTTGCGATGCGCCCAGCCTAGGACCCATCACCCCTTCGTCTACGACGTGGGCGGGCCCTTGCCTCGGCGCATCGGCGTCATGCCTCCTACATCCCGCCTGCGGCGTCTATGCCGCCGCACACGGGATGTTCAGTGCTTTTCCATCTCCGGGCTTAGACGCTGCAGGGTATGGTAGGCGGCCGCATACATCGGCCCTCCCTCCCTCCCCTTGCCGCGTCATCACGCCCGCGCATGACGTTGGCGTGAGCGCACCTCATGTCCGCGGCATTATATGGCTGCCTTTGGCCGGGCATCCCATGACCCCGTCACTCATTCGGACTTCTGGCTCGGCTGGCCCACTCACCACACAGGTAACTTTCATACCCTCTGTCACTCACGCTTACCCATCACAGTAATGATTTCCTGTTGCACATACATCCATTCCCTCCCGTCACCCTCACATCTGATCCACTCAAGCTTTTCTTTACACATCCATGGCTATCCCACACTACTTTCACTGATCCCATCATCACTTACCTACCCACCCACACACCCTTCCTCATCATCATCGTTTTTTTTCCCCAGCTTATCCACATTCCATGGCCCCGCCAGATGTCCCTGACTGCCGGTCTCCATGGGTGCCTCTGTCATATTGGCTGCCGTGCTGGCGGCCCCATTGGGGTATGCTCTCTGCCTCAACCCCGGGTGAGACTCTATGGACCCAGACTGATATCGTATTTGAACACACTATCACTATTGACCTATGTGCAACTTGTGAGTATACGGAAGATTACATTTCCAGTATATCTCCCTTACATACATCTGCTCACACATTAATAGGTATTTTATTGTTTCATTGTTTCTGATTTAGTTAAATGGCATCGGACTCCTGATGATTGGTTACAAGCCATGAAACGCGTTGAGTTTAGATCTATTGATGCACCTATGTAATGTACCATGTATATGTGTTATTATTACTGTATTATCAATTCATGAACTCTGCCTGTTATACATTGTTGTCTATACGCTTTTATTAGGATCTCATATGTGTTCTCTTTTGATTGTATTTGGCCCAAATACACATGCCATTAAAACTTTTTATATCATGATTACGCTTCTATACCATTTGTGGAACCTATATTGACTTCATTATTTATTTCTCAACATTCAGCATGTAACCCAATATATTCACCCACGTGCCTCATACAAAGTCCCGCTTCTGTCCCTCCACCTTTTTGCATATTTATTGGGATGGAGGCATGTCGGTGCTCTCTTGGTAATAATACGTGGATTGGTCACAACCCCCTTTGACATATGATAGCATGATAATCTTTTTCTTGTTCGAACATTTTTTAGAGAGTAAACATACAAAAGGTAGAGGACAAACAAGAATTATCCCCGAAAGAAGGAGGCCAAAACAAGGTGCACAATGATGCAATACAATGGCAGGGATGCAGCCTGTACAAATATAGGGTAATCGGAGAAGTACACACATGTAAACTGTTAAACAACACAGTATGTATAAGTATAAAAGACAGCATGATAATGTTACAGAGTTCTCAATACTCCAAAATGAAAAAAAAGAATAGGATTATTCAGTACATCTTAGCAATTCATGCAAATTTCCTCATGTTTCATCCCTTTATAAACACTGTGAATGAAAAATACCCGTTGATCTGATCAAAATCAATCAAAAGCCCTCAATGCCCTGTTTGGGTTCACAACAGGTGCTGATGGCAACTTTTGGCCCGGGGGGCAGTACAACCCAGAGGCCCATGGTGCAGCGACTTGGCCCCCCTCCCGCTCTCCCTCTTCCCTATTTCCTCCTGACCTCCATCCCAGGCTGAAGCTCTGCTCCAGGTACTCTCTGCTCACTGGGCGGGTTGGGCTGGACAACACCTGCTGCACCGACTCCGGGTTCCCAAACTGGTCAGCCAGGGGCTTCAAGGGGGGAGCCAGGGCTGCTCAGTCGGGGCTGGCCAGGGTAAGACAGCCTTCAGTGGGGCACAGAGCCAGCCTCTGCTCGGGCACGGTGTACACCATCCATTCCAGGAACACCAGTGGGGACATTTTACTTCTCTTCACCAAGAAACCTTTAGGCATGTCTGCAGCGGAAGCGGTGTGGCCTTTTTACGGGGAATTAGGGTGGCTCGGGGGGGCAATTGCCCCCCGGCCCAGTCCACCCATGGTTCACAAGACAGCTGACCTAAAGTCCCAAGCAGTGTTGTCAGCCCTGCTTGCTGGACTACAGAATTCTGCCAATTCCCCTGCTCCTACTCCACATGCATTCACTGATTTCTTTCCCAGGAAAAGATTGCCTTGACTTTCAAGACCATGTCCACACACTGTGGGATTTATAAAATTTCCATAACTATTTGTCCAGCATAACTGCACATATATTCATTCTGTTAGCCAGCTTTTGGGAGAATGGGGCAAATTTTCAAAGGTTATTTTTTCTTCTGCTCTTAACCACTTGTTTACTGGGCACTTAAACCCCCTTCCTGCTCAGGCCAATTTTTAGTTTTTTTAGCACTGTCGCACTTTGAATGACAATTGCGTGAACATACAACACTGTACCCAAATCAAACTTTTATCATTTTTTTCACACAAATAGAGCTTTCTTTTGGTGGTATTTAATCACTGCTGGGTTTTTTTATTTTTTTGCTAAAGACAGAACATTTTTAAAAAACAAAAACAAAACAGTTTCATAGTTTGTTACAAAATTTTGAAAACAGGTAATTTCTCCTTCATTGATGTGTGCTGATGAGGCAGCACTGATTGGCACTGATAGACTGCACTGATAGGCTGCACTGATAGGCACTGATAAGGCAACAATGATGGGCACTGATAGGTGGCACTGGTGGTCACTGACGAGGCGGCACTGGTGGGCACTGAGAGTTGGCACTGATGGGTGGCACTTTAGGGCATTGATAGGCACTGGTAGGTGACACTGATCGGCATTACTGATAGGTGGCACTGATGGGCACTGGTTGGCAGCACTGATGGGCGCTGATAGGTGGCACTGCTGGGCATTGATAGGTGTCACTGGTGGGCAGTGGTTGGCGGCACTGATATGCACCTGTAGGTGGCACTGATATGCACCTGTAGGTGGCACTGTTGGGCACTGGTAGGCAGCAGTGATATGCACCTGTAGGTGGCACTGGTGGGCACTGGCAGGTGGCACTGGAGGGCACTGCATAGCAGCAGTGCCTCTCCCTGTTGGGGACTGATGTCCCTCTGTCAGAAGCCGGTGATCGATCTTTTGTTTACATCACGTGATCACCTGTCATTGGCTGAAAGCTGATCACGTGGTAGGGGGCCAGGATCGGCCCCTTACTCCGATCTGTGATCAGCCGAATCTCATTGATTTGATGATCCCAGAGCACGCCGCCATTGGAAGATTTATCCTTTGGTCCTGTTCTGGGGACAACTCAAAATTTGGGATTTACTTTGACTGATAACAGTAAACAAGACAAATAGGGTGAATCTCCCTAACGGGGGCACAGACAGCTATAAAAACTGACAGCTGTCTCCAGTTGATTTTAATAACAGGACCCTTTTCTCTCAGCTCTAGTAGCAGAACTCCATTGTCTACTCCTCACCTCACTCCTTCAGTCTCCTCTCGCATTACTAACTTACTAACTGACATACTGTATCTTTAAACCAAATCTCTCTAAAACTGAGCTATTAATATTCCCCCCCCCCCGCCTGTGCCCCCCTCCATGACTTTTCCATCAAAATCAGCAATGCAACTATCAGTCCCTCCCCTCACGCCAGGGTACTAGGTGCAATCCTAGACTATGACCTGTCATTTCAGCCCCAAGTCCAATCGTTGTCAAAAGTTTGTAGAATTCACCTGCGTAACATCTCTAAAATTCGCCCCTTTTTAACAAATGAAACCACCAAGCTCCTCATTCACTCCCTCGTTATCTCTCGCCTTGACTATTGCAACTCCCTTCTCATTGGCCTGCCTCTCCATAGGCTATCCTCTCTTCAGTCTATCATAAATGCTGCTGCCAGACCAACCGCTCAGTGTCTGCCAACCCTCTCCTCCAATCCCTACACTGGCTCCCAATCACCCAGCGAATTAAATTCAAAATACTAACCACAACATAAAAAGCCATTCACAACTCTGCCCCGAGCTACATCGCCAATCTTGTCTCCAAATATCACCCAAACCGTCCTCTCCGCTCTTCTCAAGACCTCCTATTCTCAAGCTCTCTCATCTGCTCCTCCCATGCTCGTCTCCAGGATTTCTCCAGAGCCTCTCCCATCATCTGGAACTCTCTACCTCAACCTGTCCAGCTATCCCCTACTCTGGCTACCTTCAGGCGATCCCTGAAAACTCATCTCTTCAGGAAAGCCTATCACGTCTCCAACTAATCTTCTATCACTTCCATCAGCTCATTCCCCACAGTTACAACCTTTTGTACCACCTGCCCCACCCTATTAGATTGTAAGCTCTTCTGAGCAGGGCCCTCTTAATCCTCTTGTATTTTATTGTAGTATAACTGTATTGTCTCCTTTTTATATTGTAAAGTACTGCCTAAACTGTTGGTGCTATATAAATCCTGTATAATTATAATAATAATAATATGGTATGCTCCTTTGAGCCAAGAGAGTTGCTGATTCAAATGTTGTGGAACTGTAGTGTATTAGAAAAAATTCCACTTCTAGTGGCCATATCATACCTCTCAGTGAACATTTCTTCAACCTGTTTTGTGATGATGCCTTTACTACCACCATGCCTATCACCCTCTCCCTACCTCACCCTTCCCCCCCCCCTTTTTTCTTTCATTTCCATTGTTTATATTTTTTGGTGTGTTGTAGCCGGGGTGGCTTGCTTTTGCGCCTCCCCCTACCCGGTAGTTATGGAATCTTCATGCCCACTTGGTGGGACTTCAGCCTCATATGATGAGGTTGTGACGATGGTTGTGTGGGCAGAGAGAGAATGTTCTTCTCCTGCCTACTGGAGCTCCCAATGGGCTCTTCTCTAACCTTTTTTCTTTATTTATTCTTTGCTAGCACTTACCTTTTGGCCAGCCTTCGGGATCCCCATATTCCTTCTGCCCTATAATGGGTCCTCGCACCGTCCTGGAATGGTCCGCAAACAAGGTCCATGTTCACCTCAGAGGTAAGTGACAGCGTATCAGGTGAGGACCTTACCCCTCTGCTCAATGGCAAATGACACTATTCCCTCTCCTCCACTGCGTGTTGCTTCATACAATACGCAGAGAATGAATTCCCTGGTGAAACGGAGGAAAATCCTGCATTCTCTTCACTTCCAAAAAATTTACATTGTACTCCTTCAGGAGACACATTTTCCAAAGTGGTATAACCCTTCCTTCCTACATGCCAAATTCCCTATGTTTGTCCTTGCAAACGCCGAAGACAAAACCAAGGGGGTAGCTATTCTATTTTCTAACAATTGCAAATTCACACCTCAGTTGGAACACAAGGACCCCAAGGGCAGATTTCTGCTTGTGAAGGGGATTGTAGATGATCAATTATATTCCGTTATCTCGTATTATGCATCCAATCAGGGCCAAGCTGAGTTCTTCCAGGCTATGCTTAAAACGCTAGATCCCATGGTTGGAGGGACAGTCATTTATGGGGGAGACTCAAATACTGCCCTGGACCAGGGGTTGGATAAGACCAGACCACCTGGATCCCAACTCACTTGTCCACCTAAACGGAGGCTCAAAATAGCCAAATTAGAGAAAGCTATCAAAGAATATTTCCTCCTTAATAACTTAGCGGAGGTGTCAGCGGAGATGTCCACACAGATCAAAATGAAGAGAATAGTCCACATTGACAGACTAGAGAAGGAATTTACACAAATGCAAGGTCTCCATAAACGAGACCCCAAAAATGTCCCCGTGGATAAACTGGACGCAGCTCATCTCTCCTTCAACCTGGCTCTCACAGCCAAGGCATTAGATGGAGTGGATCTAAATTCTTTCACCAAAGGGATAAAATTGGTCATATGTTAGCCACTAAACTATCTCCCCAACAATGCATGCAAGCTTTACATAGAATTTGAGTATCGGGAGGGACTCACCGTTTTTAATCCACAAAGCATCATGGGAATGTTCCATGCTTTCTATGAGAAATTATACAGCGCAGGGAATATTTGTAACACGGCCCACATGAATTAATTTTTGTATTCCCTCCCAATTCCGTGTCTGGAAACCCGACACCAGGATAAAATGGAGACCTGGTATCAGCGGAAGAAGTGCTTCTAGTCATTAAGAACCTTAAAAGGGGGTCTGCCCCGGCCCATATGTCTTCTCCACCCCATATTATAAAACGTTTGCGCAGATTTTGGCTCCACACCTCACACGCTTCTTTAACTCCAAAACTAAAGGGGACCCTTTGGATAGACAGCCTAATTCAGCTTTTATCTCTGTAATAACCAAACTGAATAGAGTCCAAGGAGAGGTAGGGAACTACAGGCCCATTTCTCTGATCAAAAACGACATGAAGATCCTGACCAAGATCCCAGCAAACCGCATCTTTTATTGGTCTGTATGTCCATAAGAACCAAGTGGGTTTTATTCCAGGCAGACAAGGTCCAGATCAGGAGAGCGATCAATAAACATATCTCATCTACAGAGGGGGTGAGACAAAGGGAGATGTCAGCAAGGTTTGCTCCTTTCAATCGATCTCCAAAAAGCCTTCGATTCAGTCTCCTGGCCCTACCTGTTCAACATCATGAGCCGATGGGTTTTTAGTCAAAATTTCATGGGTCTGTTAGCAGCGCTTTACTCCTTTCCGGAAGCCCGAGTACGCCTCCAGGGTTATTATTCAAAGCCTATTAAAATAGCCAGAGGGACTAGACAGGGCTGCCTCTTATCCCCTTTAATATTTGCAATAGCAATAGAAACCCTGGCGATAGCCATACACACCCACCCTGACATTCATGGGGTTAACTGTGGTCCGCAGACACATAAATGTGCCCTATTTGCGGACAACTTACTATCATTTGTCACTTCACCGACAACCTCTCTCCCAAACGTTTGTAAGCGGTTGAAGGACTTTGCTAAGGCTTTGGGATTACAGGTCAACCTTGCTAAATCCCAAATTTTAAATGTGACAGTCCCGCATATGATTGCTGTGAACCATACCCACCTAAGGACCGAGCCTCTTTCTGAGATTTGTTGTTTACAAGTTAAAAACAAGTTAAAAACAGGCTTTTTTGCTAGAAAAGTACTTAGAACCCCCAAACATTATACATTTTTTTTCTAACACCCTAGAGAATAAAATGGCGGTCGTTGCAATACTTTCTGTCACACCGTTATTGTTCAGCGGTTTTACAAGCGAACTTTTTTTGGAAAAAATACACTTTTTTAAATTAAAAAATAAGACAACAGTAAAGTTAGCCCACTTTTTTTTATATTGTGAAAGTTAATGTTACGCCGAGTAAATTGATACCCAACATGTCACGCTTCAAAATTGCACCCGCTCGTGGAATGGCGACAAGCTTTTACCCTTAAAAATCTCCATAGGCGATGTTTAAAAAATTCTACAGGTTGCATGTTTTGAGTTATAGAGGAGGTCTAGGGCTAGAATTATTGCTCTCACTCTACCGATCGTGGCGATACCTCACATGTGTGGTTTGAACACCATTTTCATATGCGGGCGCTACTCGCGTATGCGTTCGCTTCTGCACGCGAGCTCGTCGGGGCACGGTTAATTTTTTAAAAATTTATTTTACCTTTTATTAATTTTTATACTGTTTTAAAAAAAAAATTGTCACTTTTATTCCTATTACACGGAATGTAAGCATCCAGGACCCCTTAAATATGAGATCTGGGGTCAAAAAGACCTCAGATCTCATATTTACACTAAAATGCAATAAAAAAAAATTGTCATTTAAAAAAAAAAAAAATGGCCCTTTAAGAGCCGTGGCGGAAGTGACGTTTTGTCCTCGCTTCCGCCCTGCATTGTTATGGAGAAGGGTGGGGGCCATCTTCCCCTCACTCATCTAATCCAATCACCTTCACCGCTGCCGATGGCCCCGGTAAGCAGCAGAGGGCACCGGAGCGAGACGGAAGGGGGGCCCTCTCCCGCCGCCGATAAAAGTGATCTTGCTGTGATCCCACCTCAGAGACCACTTTTATCTTAAACCAGACCGCTCACTGAAGAAGAGGATACCGGGGTTAGGGCAGCTAGCTGCTGCCATAACAAGGATACTCCTCTTCAAACAGCCGACATATGACGACGGTGGGCGGTCCAGAAGTGATTAAAAACTCCTTTCAATTTGAGTGGAGTGACACTACCATCCATTATCTGGGAGTGGACCTTTACCCCGAAGGTCAAACAACTCTATATGGTTAACTTCCCCCCTCTTTATAAAAAAACTCGAAGCGGATCTTAAGAGCTGGGCGCTCCATGAAATATCCGGGTTAGGGAGGATAAACGCGGTTAAGATGACGCTGCTTCCCAAATTAATCTATTTCGTGCCCTTCCGATTCCCATCAAAAAATACCATCTGCGGATCTTTCAAAGCAAAATAATAACATTCATCTGCGTTTCCTCAGGACACCGACTCTCAAGGAGAATTCTATACAGACCAAGGCCAAAGGGAGGGCTAGGGGTCCCCAATTTATCGTGGTACTACCAAGTGGCACGCTTGGCACAATTATCGATCATTTACACGCCTGGAAATGATTGGGTGCATATAGAACGGCAAGCAGTCCCCACACACATGTTGGACTTCCTACTCTGGTGCCCTCCTAAGGATCGCCCACACTACCTTATCCCCCTGGGCCCACTCTCGCTCAGCTACTGTAAAAGCAAATTGGAGATGCCTGCCTCTAAGAGGTTTAGATTCATGCAAATATCCCATACTCTTATGCCCCGTACACACTGTCGGACATTGATCGGACATTCCGACAACAAAATCCACTGATTTTTTTAGACGGATGTTGGCTCAAACTTGTTTTGCATACACACAGTCGCACAAAGTTGTCAGAATTTCCGAACGCCAAGAACGCGGTCACGTACACCACGTACGACGAGACTAGAAAAGGGCAGTTCAGAACCAAGCGCGGCACCTTTTGGGCTCTTTTTGCTAATCTCGTGTTAGTAAAAGTTTGGTGAGAGACGATTCGCGTTTTTTCAGACTCGTGGTTTTCAGATCGTTTTCTGCTGTTCAGTTTTTGCTTGTGGTTTGTATCTGGTCTTCAGTGCGTGCAGCGAGTACAATTGACTTGTCATTGTGTTCTTGTTCGTTCGTTACTGATTTTCACGTCGCTCTTCACAGGCCTTGCTGTTCTTCAGTGCGTTCTGTTACTCCGTTCTGAGCAGCTGACCATTTTCTAGCCATGTTGCATATACGTACTCATCATAGAGTTCGTGCTGTGCGGGGGCTTGGTGTTGGGGTCCTTACTTTGACACAAGCCCAGTCCATGAACAGGGCGAGGAGGAGTTCATGGACCAAGAATTGGTTGCTCCAGCGTGACCAGTTCTGTCACATGCCTTTGCTCCGTGAGATCCGTGAGAATAATCCTGAGGATTTCAGGAACTTTCTCCGGATGACGGACCCCGTATTTCACCGTTTGATGGCTTTGCTGACCCCTTATATCAGCAGGCAGGATACCTGCATGAGGCAAGCCATTACTCCGGAGCAGAGGCTAGTCACCACCCTGCGGTACTTGGCGATGGGGAGAAGCCTGCAGGACCTCAAGTTCTCGACAGGCATCTCCCCCCAGGCTCTGGGGATCATTATCCCGGAGACCTGTTCTGCCATCATCCAGGTGCTGCAGAAGGAGTATATTAAGGTAAGATTTTTATCCTTTAACATCACATTTTATTGTATTTAATGTTTACTAATGTATTGTATTTCTTTCATCATTCCCTTATTACCATGATTGTAATATGCTGTGAATGTCCCCTTTGTCCTCATGCATGCTTGATTTTTATGTAATTTTTTTTTGTCCTTCATACATATTTGCCTTCGCTTACCTCCCCAGCATGCTCTCCTGGGCCTATATTCACCTCATGTAGTCACTTAACAATGTATTTTGTCAGCTCCATAGTAGTGCTTTACCCTAAATACCCCCTAAAATGTTGTAAATTGTGATGTGTGCTTTAAATTCTGGCAAAGTGCCAAAGGCTTTTTTTTTTGGGTCCCAAAATCATTTGGAACCCTCCCTCCCCCCAACTGCTAACTCAGCTGATACCAATCCTCTATCTGCTGACTTTGCCAAACCCATACACACTATACCCACCTCTTTTGTGGTCAGATTTATGGATGAATTCCCCAAAGCATGTAGTGCAAGGGCCTGCCTGAATACTTTCAAATGGTACTGTTTAAAGTTTTTGTATCCTATTATTATCTTGATAGGTGATAGCAGAATGTAAAAATGTTCTAAAATGTGTACAGTGTGTATTTATATCTTTGTATTATGACACTTCTTACCTGTCCAGTGGGCTGCCAATAGTGTAAAGTAAGGAGGGGCTTGCCAAAGTAATACACATTATTTAGGCATTCATCTCTCAATGAAGTGGAGAGGGTTACCTGTCCAAAACATCTCCCCCCCATATTTTTTTTTTAAATGGGCCATGAGAGGGGGGGGGGAATCTGATAGGTGGACCTTATACCTTTGTCTTTAAATACTCCCTAAAATAAATGTTATATTGATGTTGGCCAAGAATGTTTGTGTCTAATCTGCTTTCCATGTTTATGTGCAAAATGATTAATTTATTTTTCTTGTTTGACTCCACAGTTTCCTTCCAACCCACAGGAATGGCAGACTGTGGCCTCCCACTTTGCCAAGCAGTGGGACTTTCCTAACTTCGGAGGGGCAATTGATGGGAAACACGTCCACATCGTCCCACCACCCAACTCGGGGTCATACTATTACAACTACAAGGGGTTCAATAGTATTGTGATGTTGGCGGTGGGGTCGGCTACTTACGAGTTCCTGTATGTGGACGTGGGGAAGAATGGCCGCATGTCAGATGGTGGAGTCATCGCCCAGACGGAGCTCTACAGGCATCTCCAGAATAGCAGCTTGGACTTGCCACCTCCAGAAGACAATGCGGAAGGACTCCCATTCGTCTTTGTTGCGGATGATGCATTTGCGCTGGGGGACCATCTTATGCGGCCATTCCCTATGAGGACCCTCACCCCGGACCAGAGGGTTTTTAATTACCGGCTGGCCAGAGCCAGAAGAGTGGTGGAGAACACGTTTGGAATAATGGCCAGCCGGTTCCACCTATTTCTTACACAGATACACATGGCGGAATATAAACTCAATCACATCATCCTGGCTTGCTGTGTTCTCCACAACTTTTTAAGGAGAAATTCTGTGAACTATGCTGGCTCAGTTGGGCCTGAAGCCGGAGTTATTAATCTCAATGAACCAACCGTGACGGCGCTTGACGCTGGCCATCCTGGCTTGCCCCCCCTGAGTGCTCGCGAGGTCCATATAAGATACATGGAATACTTAGCGGGTAGGGGGGCCATCAATATGCCAGACAATGTCCGAGACATTTTTTAAATAAAAAAATTTTTTAAACAGAACAAATATTTGCTTACATTTACTGCTTGGCTTTCTTTTAGCTGACCATGACTGAAATGTGGGGAGTCATGAAAATGGTGTGATTGTGTAAAATTAGAAAGCACTGTTGGGTGTTATTTACTAAAGGAAAATACACTTTGCACTACAAGTGCACTTGAGACTGCACTGAAACTGCACTTGTAGTGCAAAGTGGATTTGCCCTTAGGAATTAACCCCCATTGTCACTGAAAACACCAATTTTACCACAAAAAAAGTTTATGAGCATTGAAAGAAGGAGCCACACATTGTTGATTATCAATCTTTTTAATACAAGCACAATCACATGTGCATTTATAAAAGGTTTTGCAAACAAACCAACATGTTTGTTGTCTAACAAATTTTTTGGTCACATTAATAAAAGTAGAAATGTCCATTTAAGGTAAAACAGGCATGTTTAAAAACAACAAGAAATACGCAAATCTGGAACTTACAAAGTTCAACTGTCGAAATTGAAGGCAATATCAGACATGAGTATTTATAAACTGTGTTTGATATTGTGTTCAGCAGATGGTGTGAAGTCACCCCTGGAAAAGCCAAATTTTCAAGATGCACACAAATTGCCAAATGTCAACATACATTGATCTCCTGTGATGGAAGATAGCACATGCTGACACACCGTGTACATCCTAAAAATGTGGCTTTTCGAGAATATGTGAAAAAATGTGAAAAATATTTTCTGTAAAAAAAGCAGAAATAATTAGGGATTTTGAGGGGTTTTAAACTCTCCCAAAAACATCAATGATGTTCTTCATTTTGTTTTGAACATCACTTATGTTTTGCTTGATGTTTTCCAAGTCCCTATTACACCCCATTATCTCCCCGATCAGGATCTGGGCACTTTCACTGGTGAAATTACCTTCATCCAGAACATCACGATCACCTAAAAATATAGTAAAAAAAAAACACACCATGTATTATAAATATGCCGGCATCCATCTCTTACCTGAGACTGTGGTCGCAGACACTCACCTGTTGTGGTGACAATTTCCACCATGTCTCCCTCCTCCTCCTCTGCTGGGCTTTGGGGGATTTCCCCTTTTTCATGAGGTGGGGGGTCTGTTGTCTCCTCGGATGAGTGGTGTCCTCCAAGTCTTTTCTCCCCTATGTAAAAAAAAATAGGTATACTTAGCACACAGATATTTAATGGCAGAAATAGGAATATGAAACATTGCTTGGAAGTGGGGTACAATTGCCTGTTTTGGCAGAGTTTCAAGATGAAGAAATATTGTTTTCCTTTGTAAAGCATGAATACTTACCTGTTTTGTGCAAGCTTCACAGATGGAGACACCCAGGGCCGGTACAAGGGGGGCGGAAGGGGCGGGTGCCCTGGGCGGAACAAATTACCATGCAAAGGGGGGCGCAGTGCTGGCAGTGTGCTGCTAAAAATGTTTTGGGCATACTGTGGTTACTGCCAACCGGCCGCACTACAATCCTGCACAGCTGCGTGAAAGGATGTGCCGAGTGCGCTCCTGCACCCGGCACAAGAATAGGACCCGTCCGACCCGGTCTACCGTTCCCTGTCAGGCGGATCCGTGGAGTGATCTCTGCCCAGAGTGCGACCCAGAGGAGGAACGAACCAACCACGGCAACCAGGCAGTCAGACTCAGTGCATCAATAGTAAGCAGATGAACATCATGTACAGATGAACTGGCTAACTCGGGGGGAGGGGAGAGGTGATATTATCCACATGCTGACCGGGCCATAGCCGAAAGACAGCTAAACCGTGGTCGGCTTATCCTGGGAGGGCGTCCATGGACATCCTCCCAGAATACTGCTCTCGCGCACCCGAAAACATCCGTCCAGAGGACCAGGCGCATCACATATCATGGTAAACGACCACTGATCACTACCGTTTATCGTGTGATCGCTCCGTCAAATGACGGAGCGATCACATGTAAACAAACCGGCGTCATGTCATGACGCCGGTTCCTCCCTCCCCTCTGTGTACCGATCGGTACAGTGTGAGAGGAGAGGGGGATGGATGGATAGCTGCAGCACTGTGGGCTGGATCTGTAGTGCCTACAGCGCTGCTCAGTGACAAATGCTGTCACATCCAGCCATCCCTCCATGCTCTAATGCCCTGCACTACCCTGCAATACTCTGCAATACCCTACAATACTCTGCAATACCCCACAATACTCTGCAATACCCTGCACTACTCTGCAATACCCTGCACTACTCTGCAATACCCTGCACTACTCTGCAATACCCTGCACTACTCTGCAATACCCTGCACTACTCTGCAATACCTTGCACTACTCTGCAATACCCTGCACTACTCTGCACTACTCCCCAATACCCTGCACTACCCTGCACTACTCCCCAATACTCTGCAATACTCCGCACTACTCTGCACTACTCTGCACTACTGCGGAATACCCCGCACTACTCTGCACTACTCCGCAATACCCCGCAATACTCTGCACTACTCTGCAATACCCCGCAATACTCTGCAATACCCCTCAATACTCTGCAATACCCCTCAATACTCTGCAATACTCCGCAATACCCCTCAATACCCCTCAATATTCTGCAATACCCTGCAATACTCTGCAATACCCTGCAATACCCTGCAATACTCTGCAATACCCCACAATACCCCACAATACTCTGCAATACCCCACAATACTCTGCAATACCCCACAATACTCTGCAATATCCCGCAATACTCTGCCATACCCAGTCATACTCTGCAATACCCAGTCATACTTGGCGATACCCTGCAATACTCAGCCATGCTCAGCCATACTCGGCTGTACTCGGCCTCTGTATGTGGCCAGGCTGTGGAAGTCTCACACATGTGGTATCGCCGTACTCGGGAGTAATAGCAGAATGTGTTTTGGGGTGTAATTTGTGGTATGCATTTGCTGTGTGTGAGAAATAACCTGCTAATATGACAATTTTGTGAAAAAAAAAAAGAAAAAAAAAATCTTGATTTTGCAAAGAATTGTGGGAAAAAATGACAACTTAGAAAAACTCGCCATGCATCTTTCTAAATACCTTGAAATGTCTTCTTTCCAAAAAGGGGTCATTTGGTAGGGTATTTGTACTTTTCTGGCATGTTAGGGTCTCAAGAATATAGATTGGCCGTCACTACTTCTGGTGTGATCAATTTTCAAATATTGGCACCATAGCTTTTGGACTCTATAACTTTCACAAAGACCAAATAATATACACCAATTTGTACTTATTTTTACCACAGATATATAGCAGTATAAATTGTGGCCAAAATTTACGAAGAAAAATGACTAATTTGCTAAATTTTATAACAGAAACAAAGAAAATTTCATATTTTTAACCAAATTTTAAGTCTTTTTTCTACCGAATTTTCAGTCTTTTTTCTTTTATAGCACAAAAAATAAAAAACCCAACAGTGATTAAATACCACCAAAAGAAAGCCTATTTGTGTGAAAAAAAGACAAAAATTTCATATGGGTACAGTGTTGCATGACTGAGTAATTGTCATTCAAAATGTGAGAGCACCGAAAGCTGAAAATTGGTCTGGTTAGGAAGGGGGTTTAAGTGCCCAGTTGTCAAGTGGTTAAATGCCAATGGTATCAGTAATATGCAGCATGAAGGGGGTTAATGTGTTGCCACTGGTCACTAATGCATTAGCAGTGCTGCCAACCCACCAAATTGAAATTTACTGACACAGCACCCAAAATTTACTGGCACAGCCAAGTTTTTACTGGCATTTTCAAAAGTTACAACATTACAGTTTTAAGTGCTAATTTCAACATTTAGGCAGAAAAATAGTACAATATGCAATTAACAATATGAATTGGGTAGATATTAAGTAAAAAACTATACAGTATTTCTTACAGAACTCAGGAGGGCAAGAAATTAGAATGGGCATGCACACACACACATGAAATTGACTCTCACAATGACACTGACAGCAGTGTGTAGTAGCACAGATGATGATGACACCTCACCAACACGATACGTCCCCTCCTGAGTCAGTGACGGGTGGTTTATTCAGTCTACTCCAGTCCAAACAGCACTGACAGTACCGCTCCTGGCTTACCTTGCTCCTGTCCCACAGACCCGCACACAAGACTCCGGTTGCTCCGCTCCCTTGCACTACGGCATCACATGACGCGCTCGGGCACCGCCTCTGCCTGACCTGACCCCCGCCAGCGCCGTTTGAACATACTGTAGCACTCAGATGGTCTCTGCCGGCTGCGCAGTTCCGAGCCAAGCGTCCAAGCCATGTTTTTTACTGGCAACCTTTTACTGTCACTGGCATTTACTGGCAGGAGGAAAATGGCCATTTTTTACTGGCTGCCAGTAAAAATACTGGCGGTTGGCAACACTGTGCATTAGTGACAAGTGTCAGTTAACCCCTTTGTGCTGCATTAGTGGCACAAGTATCAGTGTTCATTAACCCCTTTTTGCTGCAGCATAGCACTGATACTTGTGTCACTAAGCTAAGCAGGGCAATAACTTCTCCGCAGGATGTGGAAATCTTGCAAAAAGACCTGAACAAATTAATGGGGTGGGCGACTACATGGCAAATGAGGTTCAATGTAGAAAAATGTAAAATAATGCATTTGGGTGGCAAAAATATGAATGCAATCTATAGACTGGGGGGAGAACCTCTGGGGGAATCTAGGATGGAAAAGGACCTGGGGGTCCTAGTGGATGATAGGCTCAGCAATGGCATGCAATGCCAAGCTGCTGCTAATAAAGCAAACAGAATATTGGCATGCATTAAAAGGGGGATCAACTGCAGAGATAAAACGATAATTCTCCCGCTCTACAAGACTCTGGTCCGGCCGCACCTGGAGTATGCTGTCCAGTTCTGGGCACCAGTCCTCAGGAGGGACGTACTGGAAATGGAGCGAGTACAAAGAAGGGCAACAAAGCTAATAAAGGGTCTGGAGGATCTTAGTTATGAGGAAAGGTTGCGAGCACTGAACTTATTCTCTCTGGAGAAGAGACGCTTGAGAGGGGATATGATTTCAATTTACAAATACTGTACTGGTGACCCCATAATAGGGATAAAACTTTTTCGCAGAAGAGAGTTTAATAAGACTCGTGGCCACTCATTACAATTAGAAGAAAAGAGGTTTAACCTTAAACTACGTAGAGGGTTCTTTACTGTAAGAGCGGCAAGGATGTGGAATTCCCTTCCACAGGCGGTGGTCTCAGCGGGGAGCATTGATAGCTTCAAGAAACTATTAGATAATCACCTGAATGACCGCAATATACAGGGATATGTAATGTAATACTGACACATAATCACACACATAGGTTGGACTTGATGGACTTGTGTCTTTTTTCAACCTCACCTACTATGTAATGCAGCACAAAGGGGTTAACTGACACTTGTCACTAATGCATTAGTGACCAGTGGCAACACATTAACCCCCTTCATGCTGCATATTACTGATACAATTGGTAATTAACCACTTTGGATGGGCTTGGGCTTTTTCAAAACCCCACGTACCTGATCCCGCCAGGAAGCTGACAATGCGCAGTGCTAATCACAGGCAGTGAGATATTTCCCGATCCGCGGCTGCACAGATCGGGAAATGTCTCACTGCCTGTGATTAGCGCTGTGCAGTGTCGGCTTCCTGGTGGGATCAGGTACATGAGGTTGCATAAATATACTGCGATGGGACTGCAGCTACAGTAACCGCAGTGTACCCGTACATCGCCACCTGTTTCAGGAGCCTGCCCTCACCCAACTCTTCTGTGATTGTACACAACGAGAATCTGTCAGCAGGTCTCAGCCAATGATTTATGGCCAGCACCTGCTGATCAACTGTGTCCAATCACAGCCCACAGAGGGCTCTATACAGTGGGAATGATTGCTTTGTTTCTTCTCCCTACAAAGCAGGGAAAATAAACAAAATGAATCTGTGTTAAAAATCAGCACACTATACACACATTATACATAGTTAGGCACACAATTACCCCTTTGATTGTCCCTGATACCCACTTCACAGTGTCATTAGTACAGTGACAGTGTATATTATTATCACTGATCACTGTATTAATGTCACTGGTGATGTCAGTTATTCAGTTCCAACAAGGTGTCAGTGTCACTATCACAGTCCAACTATAAGTCACTGATCGCCCAAATTGCTAGTATATAAAAAAAAATGTTGGCGGTTATTATTATGGAGATTGCCATTTATATTGAGAGTTGTCATTTTCTAAACTGGCACCGATGCTGGGGGATATAATTCCAGAAACTGGGACTGATGCTGGTGGTCATTATTATTAGCTTGCCTACCGTATCACATGTACGGTGACTCTGCTCTGATCGTTGGAAAGACACACAAGTCAAACCTGTGCCTATGTAAACAAGGCAGAGCTCTGTCCTGTCAGCGGGGAAGCTAAGCTGCGGTTTTTCAAAGCACTTTAAGTACCTCTAATAAAATACATATATTTAAAATGTGTGAGTGAACTCTGATTCTATCAAATTAAACTTCATTTAATTTAATTTCATTTAATTTGTATTAAGTAATATTTTCCTCTTTTGAAATGACACTGACTCTTTCTTTATGGGGGGGGGCGCAGTTTGCCATCTTCGCCCTGGGCACCGGATGACCTTGTCCCGGCACTGGAGACACCCCTATAGTATACACTGGAGCACCTGTGCGGCCCCCTAATAAAAAGGGTGTTCTTGTGTCCCACACTAGTGATCCAACGTCCAGATGTGAAAACAGCTGCTGAGTGTCCTCTCCTTACACAGAATCTAGTTTGCATTTCATTCTAGTTCCAAACCCATCTAGACACCAAAATTATTTTAAGAGAAGTAGGCCAGAAAAAAATGTATTGAACTGCATCTGGACAAAACATGGTGTTTTATTGGCCGAATGAACAAGGTTTCCTACGAACGAATAATGTGTCCATGAACATGAAAGTTGCCATTTTAAACTGTACAACAGTAATAAAGAAAAGCACATGGAGCAGCACGAACGTTATAAAAATAACGAATAGGAACACAGGACAACTATTTACTTTTTTGCAGCACTCTCCTGATCCTTCTGTACTGCTCGTGCTCCCTTAATTTGAGGTCCGACCACCGCTTCCTGAGTTGATCCTTGGATCGTCATACCCCAAAATTTCGGTGCAGATTCTTGACAACTTTTGCCATTATCTTGGCCTTTCTGACATTGGGGTTGGGGTAAGGTCCATACTTCCCGTCATAGTTGGCCCTCTTCATTATGTCGACCATCTCCACCATCTCTACAAAGGACATATTTGAGGCCTTAAATCGTCTCCTCCGGGATCGTGACGTTTCTGGCTCCGGGCTTTCCTCCTCCTCCTCCACCTCGTTTCTGTAATTAGCACGCATCTGCTCTGTCTCCGCCATGTGCTCTTCCCCACTGTGCCGAACGAAAGGTGCAGGGAATAGACTAGAAAGAACGTCAGGGGCGGGCGGAGTTTCACGCATGAGCAGTGCATATAAATCGTAACACGCGTGCGTAGTACGTACGATCTGTGAGCGGAGGAAGAAGTATCGGAAGCGCAGATCGTGATAATGAAGGTAACATTTAAACTTGGGCCTATACTGCTTAGAGATTGAGGCCTATATTGGGACAAGATTAGGAGACTTTAGCCTGACATTAGGGTTTGTCTTGTGTTGTGTCTTTCAGAGAAAATGGATATATTGAAGGATCAGGACTTTATCACCATATTCATTGATATGTTCAGGGAGCTGCCCTGTCTGTGGCAGGTAAAGGAAGGTAGCGCTGGATCAATTGCTGGAATTTGTGAAGCCGGTGATCCCCACGGCAGACATCACCTATTTGAAGGCCCTAATTGGTGGCATGAGGAGCACTTATCTAAGGGAACGCAAGAAGGTCCAGGATTCCCTGAGATCAGGAGCAGCAGATGACATTTATCTCCCCAGGATGTGGTACTATGACAGGCTGCATTTTCTGGCAGGTCAGACTAAACCCAGGCCAGCACTCTCCACTCTTCCTTCCACGCTTCCTTCCCCCCCAGCTGAGGCTTCTGACATCCAACCTGGGCCTTCCAGGCAGCAACATGTGGAGGAGCCCGTCTTGAGCCAGGTATAGCATTCTTCAAAATATTTATGGTTGTCAAATTAATGATGTTAAATATATGTTAGTTTGGATTCCTAATTTCTGATTGTGATTGATGAACCAAAAACTAAAACGATGTCCCTTTTTCATACACAGGAAAGTCTCAGCCAGGAGGTGGCCAGGCCAAGTAGGCTGCCTGATACCCAGGTCCCTCCCCTCCACCTTCAAAGAAAAAGTGGAAGAGGAGTAACCTGGAGGAGGCAGCAATTGGCCTATTTTGGAAGGCTACTGAGGCCCTCAGAACACCCCACAGTGTTGAAGAGGATTTTGCTGCCATAACAGCATGCAAAATGCTGCAAATGGAGGAGGGCCAACGCCTCTTATGTTATTATTTTCGAAGCACTACATAAGGGGTTGAGGAGCCAACTCACATGCCAAACCCACATTTGTCAGCTCACCCATGGTCCTCCTCCTCCAGGTCCTCCTCCTCCAGGTCCTACTCCTCCTCCTGCCACACTCCAACACCAGAGCCACAGCTCGGGAAGGAAGCGTGTAAGGAAGACCAGAGAGTGATGGCCCTGGGTTCAGTCTGGTCTGGCAAAAGATGCAGGCTCTTGTATAACCACAGCCTGGGGACATACATGTCATCTGCTGCTGTTCATGATTCTCTTGGACTTCTGGACCAGATTGCACTCCCTTATATATGGACTCCTCAGGCCACCAATTTTGCAGTAAAATAATTGATGTGTGCCTGGGGTCAAAGGCTTCGCCAATTTCTGCTGTTTATCCAGCGTTGCCTTCCTCTTTGTTTGGTTATGAGCCCTTAATAAAGGAATTTTTTTTTCAATTATACTTGCCTATGTGTGTTTTCCTTCTAAAAGGACAGTTTGTTTGTGAGGAGGCAGGTACATTTCAAAAATACTATGTGAAATTAACAAGAGACACCAACACCAAACAATCTCCTTGAGATTAAATAATGCAAGACTTTCTCAAGGGCCCCTTGAGAAAGTCACGTGACATGTGATGATACGCGTGGGGAGAAGGAGTCAGTGACGTCTTCACATAGTGTTCAGCAAACACAGCGATAGCTGTATGAGCGGTGAAGCTGCCTGACCATTATAACAAAAGCGATTCAGCTACTGCAAATGTGTGAGTGGATTACATTGTTTGCCCAGTCTTGTAGCATTTAAAAACACTGCGCAATGATGGTTTTTCTTTTATCTTTATGTGAATCATCACCTTGCAAATGTAATTCATCATGCAACTGTGATCTGTGAGAATTGAAATACAAGCAAGTTCATCAAAAGCAATTGATTGGACATTTAGACCTCAGCTGGATTAACACAAACGGACACTATTTATTGCTTTTTTTTTTTTTCATCTACATATATCTAGGGATGTGTGTTCCCTTATATGTTTTTTGATGCATCTATTTGCATTTATTCACTTTATTGATTGATATATTTATTTGCACCTATTCACTTTACTGATTGTGATATCAGGGTATATGTTTTTTGATGCATTCTTTTGCATTTATTCAATTTATTGATTGATTATTTACTTGCACTTATTCACTTTACTGATTATGATATCAGGGTATTTTTATGGTTTAGCATTTTATATATAAGCACCACTCCAACAGATGGGGATAGTTTGATAAGCGCACCAACATATTTTATATATCCACTATATACCTGTCACTGGCCTCAGACAGCTCTAAGTTACCATATATGCTGGCGTGGGAGGGCAAGCTTCAGGACAGCTGGGAGCTGGAGGTCTGGAACAGAAACTTTTTTCGATCCTTCAGAGGCATGCACAACACTGCCCTGATTGAGGCAAACCTAAAAGTGTTAACCAGGTGGTACCTAGTTCCAACTAGGCTAGCAAAAATGTTCCCTTCCTCCTCTCCCCATTGCTTCAGAGGATGTGATATCTCGGGGTCCATGATTCATATCTGGTGGGAGTGCCTGAGAATTAGGGGATTCTGCAATAGAATATTTCACATACTACTCAAAGTTACAGATTGTCAGATCCCCAAAGACCCCTCAATAGCGTTACTCAATGTCCTGGTTCCTAAAACCAATAAAGCCACCCAGAATGTAATTTTCTTTATTCTTATGGGAGCAAAACTGACCATAGCACGGGCTTGGAAATAACCGAACGTCTCCGTTGCAGCAGCCAAACAGAAAAGTTCCTGGGATGATGGCACAAGAAAAAATGGTTAGCTCTCTGTTGGACTCACGCTGGCCATACATTATACGAAAAATCGGTCATTTAGACCATTCGTTCGTTTTTTCGGCCAGTTAATGGGCACAAAATCGATAATCGTTAGGACGTTTTTGAGCCGAAAAAACTAAGGACAAGGTTGGAAATGTTATGCCGAACGAACGATAAATTGAAAGGTTAATGTGTTTCCCGTCCGAACTGTCTGCGCAAGGTATATGTAAAAAAAAAAAAAACTAACAAAAATGTATTTATTTATGTCCACTGAACGATTTATCGGTCATTACATGATGGCACAATCGTTTGCGGTCACGGTCGAACGTTCGTTTTTCGAAAATGGGTTCGGCCGATTTTTCGTATAGTGTATGGCCAGCATTAGTTGCGAAGTTTGAGTCAACATGGGAGCCCTGGGCATCCTATATAGGTATTCCCTGATAATATTGTGAATTGCTTTGGGAGTGCGGGGAGTGTTGTGAGGCTGGCTAACCTTAGTGTTTCTTTTCTTTTTATTTCTTCTTTCAGACTTTTCTTTCTTATTATGCATTTTCGATCTCCTAGTGCGATTCGTTCTCCACTTTTAACGTTTCTCTCAAGAATTAGTTGTCCAGAGGCCTACTGCGGATGGGGCCATTGATGAAAGATGATATATACTCTGCTATTCTGTCAATGAGTCAGGCGACCTATCTCATATATTATATGCAGAATACTATCTCCACATTACACTCTTCAGAAAGATACGTTCTTTTAGGAGTGGTAGGATTATCCGTCTCTCTCCCACAGTTGACCATTATGCAAGTGATTACTGCCTCTGAAATCAGTTACACCATTGTACCATCCTTGACATGTATGTACAACATTCTGAATGTGATATTTTGTCACTTGTTTATAATAAGAGAAAACTATTGAAAGTAAAAACTGTCAGCTGTTCTAATCCCTCTCCACTCTATCCAAAACTATAAAAAAGTTTACCTTTAATTATACTTTAGGAATTTAAATGGCATAAATTGTCTGGCTCTTGCTCTCACAGGCAGATGAAACAAGCACTGTGTATTATGAATAGTCATGCCAATTCTGATAACACCGTTATTGTTTTGAAAGTAGATACATTAGCTACAGAAGCGTTATGAATAAATAATCCCATAAACTGGGCTTGATGATTGCATTTGGCAGATAGAAACAATGTTGCAAAACATAAATAGTAGTCACTGCTCTGCTGTCCATGCAGACTTGGTTCACATCTCTAAAGCCTCATACACACGATTGGATTGTTGGCCAACAAAACCGTGGAATTGTATCCAAAGGGCGTTGGCCCAAACTTGTCTTGCATACACACGGCCACACAATTGTTGGCCAACAATTATGAACATAGTGACGTACTACGTTGTTTTTCAGCTCTTTAGCACCACCCTTTAGGCTCCTTCTGTTAATTTTGTGTTAGTAGAAGTTTGGTGAGTGTTGATTCGCGCTTTTCATTTCGCACTTTTCATTTCGTTTCTGAACGGCCGTTCGTTAACCAGACATGTTCCGGAATCGGAGGAGATAACGTGTTATTTATTATTGGCCTTGGAGTTATTGCTTTGACATTTTTTTTTGTGGTTGAATAATAATGATTTGATTTGGTATATTTTCTATATTTTTAGATGCATAGAATGCACTTTTTGGTTAAGTTCTATTGGTACATAGCATGTCTATTTTTATTTGTTTGCGTTTTTTAATACACAATAAAAAATTGTGTAGAATAATACTTGGCTATGTGTTTTACTTCAAATGACAGTTTGGGAGTAGGCAGTTACATTTAAAAAAATACAATGTAAAATTGACAAGGGACACCAACATAATTTGATCCTAAAAACTACAGGATAATGTTGTTGTGGTAACTTGCCCAAATAAAAAAAAAAAGCACAATAATATTATTCTTGATATCACTAGAAAAAAAGCCTTTGAAAATGTGTTTGCAATAACTAAATCAGTATCCCCAGCAAAGCAGCTTCATTATTATCCCATTAAAGAAGAAGAGAATTGTGCTCTGCATTTGGAGATTTCATAATTTGCCACGTCACGAATGTTAATTCTAGTACAATTACAATACAATTCAATACAGGAGGAATCAGAGGGCCCTGATCATTAGAGCTTACAATCTAGGATGAGGACTCTGATGTGAAAAGGAAAAAAAGAATGGGGGCTGAGGGCTCTGATGTGAAAAGGAGGCTGGGGGCTCTGATGTGAAACAGGGGGGACTAAGGACTCTGATGTGAAAAAGAAGGGAGAAGGGGACTAAGGACTCTGATGTGAAAAAGAAGGGAGAAGGGGACTAAGGACTCTGATGTGAAAAAGAAGGGAGAAGGGGACCTGAGGACTCTGATGTGAAAGAGGGAGGACTGGGGACTCTGATGTAAAACAGGGAGGAGAATGTGAGCTAAATGAGCTCTGATGTGAAAGAGGGGGGCTAAGGACTCTGATGTGAAGGGGGGGCACTAATGACTATGATGTAAAAGGGGGGGCACTAATGACTATGATGATGTAAAAAGGGGGGTGGATTGAGGACTCTTACATAAGAGTATATTAGAAGGGGGGTTCTGATGTGATGGGGGACCCCATTATAGACTGGGTTGCCTATAGATTTTGTAGAATTTCCAAGGCTCGGATGAATGAGGAAAGGCTGATCTGAGGACAATCAGCTCCCTGGAAATGATTATCGATCAGTGGGAATGGCCAATCACTGTGATGGATAGTTGTGCTCATCCAGCAGTACCTGTGTGTCCTCAGTGCTCGGTGCTGTACTCTCCCCAGTGACAGGCGGCATCGTGTACATCATATGAGCAGCTGCAGCAACGTGACCGGGGAGGGGAGGAGAGGAGTGGAGAGGAGAGGAGAGGAGAGCGGAGCTTTGTGTCGGCTGCAGTGCAGAACGTCCGCAGAGCAGAGCGGAGCTCAGGCGGGGAGAGGCAGCAGCGCAGGTAAGATCTCTGATGATGACAGTCAGGTATACTGATCACCTGGGGAGCTCGGGGCTGCTATGACGTCACACTGCACAAAGCCATCTGTCAGTGATATGATTATTGGGGACTGATCAGCCGATCAGATCAGGGATATAGGGAGTAGGTGGTAGTGTGGAATAGGTGAACGCCCAGATCACACAGGTAACAGGGAGATGATTGATCACTGATGGTGGAGAAGGTTCTATTCCACTGAAGATGACCTAATCCTTGTTCCTTCCTATTTTTAGGGCATAAGGGAGCAGATTGGGAGCTCTGCTTCTCTGCTGTGTAGATCATGGGACCTCTTCAGGACAGCAAGGTGAGACTTTTTGGTGTTTTTTGTTTTTCCTTTTTTGTTCAGGTAATGAGTGATCCACACCTTTTACAGATGCTGAGGAACTACAAGTCCCAGCCTTGAGGTTCCTCCACATCACACACTGGCTGAGCCTATGCAATGTGGACAGAGCTGTTTGTGTGGATTTGCAGTTTATTGCATCACCCTTTTTGCAATTGCAGGCTGTGCTGATTTTACCTTTAACTGTTTGTGTGTGTATATTGGATGGGTGTGTGTATATTGGGTGTGTGTGTGTGTGTGTGTGTGTGTGTGTGTTCTCGCCGTTCTTCTATGAATATATGATATTTGGGTTTTAAAAAATGGGTTGACAATATGTCTGTAATATACTGGCATCCATTGTCTATGCAATCAGGAGATGGCGTGTTCTGCCACCTGTGTGCTTTGGGTGTTGGCTTCAATTCCATTGTTCCAGCTCAGATGAAAGCTTTAGGGCTCACATACACTAGCGCTAGAGCTCTGAAGAGCCATCCACAGTGGATTTCTTTTCAGAGCGCAGGTAATAGGCATCTGGGAGCCATGATGTTGCCCCTCACCTCCTACTTCAACCCCTAAAAAGCCTGCACCACCACTCTGCATTTCACTTGAATGGGTCACATTCGGCGGGTGGTACTGCCTACCGAATGTGACATGTTGGGTATAATTCTAAAGGGGCAATAAAAATGTGACTCAACCACTTTTTTTTTTTTTTTTTGCCATCCCCAACCACAAGTGTAAACCTAGTCTCTAAGGGCTAGTTCATACAGGAGGTAAGTAGACTGTCGAGCCGTGGTTTTACCACTCATCTAAACAAGGGGAAACAGCCGCTGTGCACGTGTCATGGCTGCAATGCCAGAAATAATGAACCCCCATTTCACATTTGGCGTGCGGTACCAACACTGATCACAACCTATGTTGCCGTGTGGTGGGTCAGCTTTTTCAAGGTTAAAGCAGCATTGAACCCAAAAGCAAACATTTTTATTATATTCATTTTATTACAGGTACTGATATAGCGTTGTCAATTTATGCAGCACTTTACATATATATATTGTACATTCACATCAGTCCCTGCCCTCAAGGAGCTTACAATCGAAGTTACCTATCTCACAATTATACATACTAGAACCAATTTAAACAGGATCCAATTACCTGTGGGAGGAAACCGGAGTACCTGTACAAGGAGAACATGCAAATATTGCCATGGTTGGGATGCGGCCCAAGGACCCAGTGCTGTTAGGCACAAGTGCTAACCCCTTAGCCACTGTGTTATTTGCAGCACCAATTCTTAGATGTGATGGCTGCATTCATTTCCTTCTTTAAAGCAGAGTTCCACCCAAAAATGGAACGTCCGCTTTTTGGATTCTCTTCCCCCCCCCCCCCCCCTCCGGTGTCACATTTTGGTACCTTTCAGGGGGGAGCATATACATGTATAATCCAGGTATTTGCTCCCACTTCCGGGCATAGATAGCCGCAGTATCCATGGATATCTATACCATATCCGGCGCCTCCCCCCCTGTTTTCTGGGAGACCCACAGGTCCCAGAAGACAGCAGGAACCTTTGGGATTGCGCATGCGCAGTAGGGAACCAGGCTGTGAAGGCTTCACTTCCTGATTCCCTTAACGAAGATGGCGGCGCCTCCACCCAAGAGCAGAGGGACAGATCGGCTTTGGGTGCCAACATCTCGGGCGCCCTGGACAGGTAAGTGTCCATATTTTAAAAGTCAGCAGCTGCAGGATTTGTACCTGCTGACTTAATAAAAATTAAACAGAACTCCGCTTTAAGCTTTCTTTTATTTTCACCTGGCGATCTGGCCATCAAGTCTTTTTTTTTTTTTTTTTTTTTTTTTTAAAAAGACAAGCACTCTTCCAGGTGTATCAGTTTACAGGGCTGAGACAAACCATTTACCACTGGCAGGGGTGCTTACAATGATCAGCTGTTTAGTCCCATAAAGACTTTATCCTAAAAGGTGGTAAAAAAACAGCTGCAACTAATAAAGTGTGAGCTGGGGTTTGGCTTCAATTTTTGTTAGTGTATTTCAATCTGTTAATACATTAACACGCTCCTCCTTTCCAGACTGACGAGTCTGCTGTCTACTGTGCCCCTTGTTCTCCTTCCTCCAGAGTGGGGGGCCACACTAATACAGGAGGTATATCACTGGCCAGATCACCAGGTGAAAAAAAGGCCTAAAAAAATTATAAAACTAATACAGCCACCGCATTTAAGGATTGGTAAGCTGCAATATATTACAGTTTTGGCTTTAGGTTTAATAGCGCTTTAAAACAGGTGGCGGCTTATCGTTTCGTCATCACCTGACAAAGTACCAGGTGGAACGCTTTTCAGAGGGGCGTCAAGGACTTCCGCGTGTATGAATGAGCCCTAGGAGTGTTTGTCAATGATAAAGAATTAGGAATGTTTAATCCGTTTGCTGAGGGTCAGTCCAGTGTTTTGCTTTTTCCATTTTAAATGCTGGAAAATTTTGACTTTTTTTTTTTTTTTATCTATTCTATCCTTATTCTATCCTATCCTATCCTATCCTATCCTATCTTTGCCAGGGCCATTTGATGGGGTCAGGTCCATGTTGGCCTTATTGGTGTCATCTCTATGGGATCCTGGTAGATGTTTCTATCCAGCTCTTGATTCCCCCCTCCCCTCCTCATTCTTGAAGAAGTTTTTAAAGCTGCCCATACACAGTGGTTGGCCCTACTGGCTCAACATAGGTCAGGCACTCGATTGATGATTTTCGGCTTGCCACCTTTGACAAAAGTCAATCAGTCAGCACCCGCAACTAATAAACTTCAGGTGCTGGTCGGGTATTCTGATGGTCAGCACTAGTGGCTGTCAGAATATAATAGCTTGGTATAGGGGGATTCATCTATCCATGCTTCCATGTGGATGGAGGAACCCGTTTGATTTCTGACTGTCAGCTTAAAAGAAATGTATTAGAGCTTGTTAACCCTAATGCCCTGTACACACGGTCGGACATTGATCGGACATTCCGACAACAAAATCCTAGGATTTTTTCCGACGGATGTTGGCTCAAACTTGTCTTGCATACACACGGTCACACAAAGTTGTCGGAAAATCCGATCGTTCTGAACGTGGTGACGTAAAACACGTACTACGGGACTATAAACGGGGCAGTAGCCAATAGCTTTCGTCTCTTAATTTAGTCTGAGCATGCGTGGCACTTTGTGCTTCAGATTTGTGTACACACGATTGGAATTTCCGACAACGGATTTTGTTGTCGGAAAATTTTATAGCCTGATCTCAAACTTTGTGTGTCGGAAAATCCGATGGAAAATGTGTGATGGAGCCCACACACGGTCGGAATTTCCGACAACAAGGTCCTATCACACATTTTCCGTCGGAAAATCCGACCGTGTGTACGGGGCATAACAGTTAAGGGGTGGTCAAACTACACGGTTGAGCTGTATTTTTGGTGCCCTCCTCCAACTGCTATTTCCTCAGCAGTCAGGGTCAACACCATGCTGAATTTATAAGGGGGCAAAAGGGGAAGTTGCCCTGGGCCCCCTAACAGAAGGGTCCCCCTCTAAAGAACAATAATAGAAACAAAATAAATTATATAAAATAATAAAAAAAATTAATAAAATAATAAAGTATAGAATTAAAAATCACTTTTTTTTCTTTTAATAACTGTATCTTAGAAAATTTTTGCCATCCATTATCTGTAAATATTTTTTACTCTGGACTGGTATGCTGTATTGGGTTTTTAAAAACCAATTTTGGCAGGTCAAGTGAGCCACATTTTGCATTTTGGTAATGTGTGACTGTCATTGAAAATGTAAACCAACTCTGCATATGAGAGGTCCCCAGAACCTGAAGTGCCCTGGGCCGCCCAAGGTCTAAATCCAAGCCCTAGGTGTACACATGTCGTGGCATGAATTCTACCCTGATCGATTTTGGCAGATGTAGCACCCATTGAGCCCAACCCATTTAAGGGAATGGGCCGCTGCTAGTGCCCCGCAACTGTGGGGCTCAAGCAGGGAGTGAGGAGGCAATAGAAAATGCTCTCTGATGAGCGATCTGAACACAGATTGCTCTTCAGAGACCAAAGCAAGCCTTTTTTTTTGGTGTATGGCCAGCCTAAGAGCCTGTTCACAGCAGAATGGGGTACGGGAAAGGCGCATTCCATGTGTGTTTCCCGCGCCGGAAACGTCCTACCTTTGTGATCTGCTGCAGGTGCATTTTTAAGGTTACCCCAAACAGATTGCAAACCATAGGTGTGCACAGTCTATTGCATTAGGGTGTGCACTCCAAAGCTCAGACATACTGAAATATAGTAAATTGTGTTTACTGCGCTTTAGTTTGGGAATGAACACAGTGAGTGAGCGTGTTCATTTAGAAAAGGAAGGACACATATTAAGTCACCCTCCCCCTCCGTGATCCATCCTGAAACATCCCCGGCAGCAGCCAAGAGAAGGGAAGCCAGCAGCAATGCAGGGGGGGGGGGGGCAACATGGAGGGAAGCCTGGGCAGTAGAGGGAGTCTGCACCACACAGAGCAATTAGGGTGTGCCCGGGCACACCTGGCACATGCCTATGTTGCAAACACAGTGCAATTGCGGACACCAAATTGAATTGCATGGCATGGTACTACAGTACCAGTCAGTTTATACATAAACACAGTGAGATGTTCCTACCACCACACCCAGCTGTCTAATCATGGAAGTCTTCAGTCCTGTATATAGGTCCTCCTTCTGTTCCAGGGAAGCTAGCATCTGACAGTCCTGTATAGGAGCCACTAGCATTTGACCTAGGCACCCAGGGCATTGACAACTCGCCTCTTGAGTGGAGTACCCTGGGTCTCCTTGGCAGGAACTACTCGAAAAGAAGAGATGATGTTGGGAGGCCAAAACCCCTTACCTATCATCAAATCTAATGGTGGTTATACACATTCTGATAAGCGGCCAATTCTCTTTTCCAACCAGTTTCTCCTGATATGATTATTGATCTATAGCTGGCAACCCACTCGTTTGATATGCCACACAAAGGGAAGTGGGTTTTGGTCAATGGTTAGAATGCCATCGTAACTTACAGTCATTATCGATCATGTCTCCACCAGGTGATCTCATAATCTGATCACCCAAATGCAGTCATGTTCATGAGCAAAGTAACTCAGTGTTGCCGATTTTTGAAGTCAAAGATGTATAGCCGGCAACTCGTCATCCAGAAAGCAAATGAAAGCGTTGCCGATTAATGCAAACCGATCAATAATTTTCAGCCCTGGCAGATTGATTCTGATTTAATCGAGCCTGAAAGGGATATTATGACTATTTGCATACCAGATCAAGACACCATAAGCGTGGACAAACTACCGTCTCACCATTTTAAAACTCTACACGATGCAATAAGATGATTCAGACTTGATGGCTGAAAACACAGAGCTGACGTCAGTACTATAGTGATCTCATTAATACAGTAATCGTAATAGTCATCAAAACATATGAGAAGCTTGTGCAGAATGACAGATTCCATAGTATCCCTATTGAATGGACAAAACCTCCTAAATCCCTGGTGTCCAACCTGTGGCCCAAGGGCCACATGCAGCCCTATTGGTGTATGAGGTGTGGCCCTCAGCAATCTGTATTGGGAACATTGCTTAGGGTGATAGCATTGATTTCTACTAGCCTCATGTAACATGTTCCCCGTTTCGTATTGTCTCCTGCAGCATATCCCCTGCCAACAATGTATCCTGTCTTCACTGACCTTCATTCCTCTATTGGGTCTGCAATTTCTGAAAGTCCTCCTCAAGCATTACATGTGTTGACCATTATGTGTGGTCCTTTGGTGATGTCAGGGGCCGCATTTTAGGCCCCCTTTAATTCGTAAGTTGACAAGCACCACTCTAAAGGGAACCTGCCATAAGAAAAACACAAGGGCTGACGTTGCGGACCTAACCTGGAAACGCTAGCTTCCTGACTGTCATACAACCATGTAGCTTCATTATCTTGAGTCTCTGAAGTAGAACAAGTATCAAGATAAAAAGCTCAAAATTTTATTTGACTCTATTCCAACTTCCAGATCAGGATTCTAAATTCTCAAAGCCAGTGGTTGAGCATAGCAACCAGGCTATTGGTATTTGAAGATGTTGGTCAGCAGTGGCAGCCCCAATTATTTCATTCTTGGTTTACTTTTAGTTTAAGTGAAGAACTTTTTTACATGCAATTTTAAATATTGAAACCGATATTGTCTCTGTTTATGCTGAACCTGTAATGGTAGACATATGGAGCTATTCATGACCTTTTCATTTTGAAAATGCTTCTTTTTATGGCTGCTTCATTGGCTTCAATACTTCCTGAGTCAGGACTAGTTTGAAAAAGATTTCTGACTTTGCTTTAGCTTCTATTGGTGCATGCTTGTTTCAGGTATGGTAGGAGTCACTCCTATGATTCATTCAGTTATTTGTGTAAATTTCAGCTTGAGCTATTGAGTCCTGTAAACAAACTCTTTTCCAGCAATTAGATAACAGAACCTTAGCGCTCCAACTGATGGCAGGAAATATAATTCTGAAATGTTTGACAGTGTTTTATTATATACACAGAAAAAGAAACAAAAAAGGCGCCTCTAAGTGCAGAAGATTGACAATTTTAATGCCCCAAAAAGGGTTAAAAACACTTACAAAATGGAAGTGGTAATCAGGCACATCATGAATAAAGCTGCATTGGAAGGGATGGCGGTCAGAGGAAGCCTTCAGATGGAATGGATGTGGTCACTGAACACAGCGGTATGGGACACAGGAAGCCGCTGTGAGACCGGCGTCATCAGCTGGAAGGGAGACGAACCCGGAAGTGATGTCATCCACAGGGCGGCTCGATAACCAGCCTGAACCGCAAACAAACAGCCTGGACGAGGATGTGATGTCATCAGAAAGGGACGCGTTTCGGAACCTTCAATCGTTCCTTTTTCAACCTATGGCCATACTGATGACTTGAGAGGAATATATACACACCCACTAACAGTGGATTGGCCAGTGGGCGGGGGCAGCAAGGGAACATTTATTGAGTTGTAATCAGTTCGTTTTGTGCATATAAATGAAGGAAAACAAAAGGATACCTGCTACAGCATTCTAAAAAACATTATAAAAGACATTAAGAACATTAAAAAACTTTAAAAAACTTTAAAAAAACGGGATAAAAAGAAGAGGAAAAAATGTGATATAATGGTACGATATATAAAACAATAACCGATCATAGAGCCCGCAAGACACATGACAGAATGGGGATGGTGTGAGCAGGCAGGATGATGTCAATGTTAAGCTACAGGCCTAGAAGGAAACATACTACTATCAATAATTGATCATTAATTGATCGTTAAAATGAGGATGATAAGGGGGGGGGGGGTTTATTGGAAGAACCTAAAATGCTATCTACAGAAGGGAAGTATCATGTTAAAGTATGGCGCTAACTTCAAAATCTTCATTTAACCCTCCGGGGGCCAGAACGCCAAGCAAAAATATCCAGTACATTTCTCTATGGCATAGGCGTCGGTAACGTTCAGCAGCAGGGAGGTCTTTTGGCATTGCCTCAATAATCCATACTTTAAGACCATTCGTGGATTTGTTATGGGTGTGGAGGTAGTGTCTGGGGACACTGTGATTATCTAGTCCACCTTCAATTAAACGGCGATGTTCGCCAAACCGTTTCCGTAGTGGTCGAATAGTGCGCCCTACATAAAATAGACCACAGGGGCATGTGAGACAGTAAATGACATGGTCAGAAGAGCATGTGTGAAAACCCTTTATTGGGTATGTTTTGCCTTTAACATGAAACTCTTTTTGGCCATGTGTCACGAAGCTGCAAGTCTTGCAGAGGGGCTTACGGCACTGATACATCCCAGAAATAGCCAGAAACGTGGGCATATGATGGCCCGGAGGCAAAGGTTTGGCCCTAAGTTTGCTGGTTGCTACCTTGCTTTTGATGTTAGGTGCCTTTCTATACGCAAACTGGGGTCTATTTGGCAGGGTAGGGAGTAGATGTTCATCTTGTAATAGCAAAGACCAATGTGTGTATATATTCCTCTCAAGTCATCAGTATGGCCATAGGTTGAAAAAGGAACGATTGAAGGTTCCGAAACGCGTCCCTTTCTGATGACATCACATCCTCGTCCAGGCTGTTTGTTTGCGGTTCAGGCTGGTTATCGAGCCGCCCTGTGGATGACATCACTTCCGGGTTCGTCTCCCTTCCAGCTGATGACGCCGGTCTCACAGCGGCTTCCTGTGTCCCATACCGCTGTGTTCAGTGACCACATCCATTCCATCTGAAGGCTTCCTCTGACCGCCATCCCTTCCAATGCAGCTTTATTCATGATGTGCCTGATTACCACTTCCATTTTGTAAGTGTTTTTAACCCTTTTTGGGGCATTAAAATTGTCAATCTTCTGCACTTAGAGGCGCCTTTTTTGTTTCTTTGTATTATTATAGAGCCTGCTTCAGTCTTTTAAAGTCGCAGCCCTTCTGCTGAAGATCATTCCACCACCCCATTATACTTACCAACATCTCTCTTGTCATTTTGGACTGCCTAAATTTAGTAGAGACTTTTTCTGGATCATGTTAGTCCTGTGCTCCCTATATACCCTTTTTTTTATTTTCCATTTTATTATATACACAACTAACATTGGGGAAAAACATTTAAATAAATGTTATCTATTCACACTACTTTTAAGCCTGTTGGCCATTTTAAATTTGATAAAATCCTTTATGAAGTCAGATACATATATATTTGGGACGCCTGCCTTTACACGCACATGAACTTTAATGGCATTCCAGTCTTCATCTGTAGGGGTTCAATATTGAGCTGGCTCACCATTTGCAGCTATAAGTGCTTCAACTCTTCTGGGAAGGCTGTCCACAAGGTTTAGGAGTGTGTCTATGGAAATGTTTGACCATTCTTCCAGAAGCACATTTGTGAGGTTAGGCACTGATGTGGACGAGAAGGCCTGGCTCAGTCTTCACTCTGTTTCATCACAAAGGTGCTCTATTGGGTTGAGGTCAGGACTCTGTGCAAGCCAGTCAAGTTCCTCCACCCCAAACTTGCTCACCCATGTTTTTATGGACCTTGCCTTGTGCACTGGTGTGCAGTCATGTTGGAACAGGAAGGGGCCATCCCCAAACCGTTCCCACAAAGTTGGGAGCATGAAATTGTCCAAAATGTCTTGGTATGTTGACGCCTTAGGAGTTCTGTTCCCTGGAACTAAGGGGCCAAGCCCAACCCCTGAAAGACAATCTTGCACCATAATTCCCCCCCCCCCCTCCCCCTCTCCATCAAATGATTTTGAGGGGTGGCCCAATACTTTTGGCAATATAGTGTGGATGAGCCAATTTGGGGTAGAGGAACTTGACTGGCCTGCACAGAGTCCTGACCTCAATTGATAGAACACCTTTGGGATGAATTGGAGTGGAGACTGTGAGAGAGGCCTTCTCGTCGTCCAACATTAGTGCCTGACCTCACAAATGTGCTTCTGGAAGAATGGTCAAACATTCCCATAGACACACTCCTAAACCTTGTGGACAGCCTTCCCAGAAGAGTTGAAGCTGTTATAGCTGCAAAGGGTGGGCCAACTCAACATTGGACCTTAGACTAATGCTGGCCATACACTATACAGAAAATCGGCCGAACCCATTTTCGAAAAACGAACGTTCGACCGTGACCGCAAACGATTGTGCCATCATATAATGACCGATAAATTGTTCAGTGGACACGAATAAATTTTTTGTTCGTTTTTTTACATATACCTAGTGCAGACAGTTCGGACGGGAAACACATTAACCTTGCAATTTATCGTACGTTCGGCAGAAATTTTCCAAACTTCCCGTTCGTTTTTTTCCCACAAAAACGTCACAAACGATTATCGATTTGTGCCCATTAACTTGCCAAAAAACGAACGAAGTGTCTATACGAACGATTTTTCGGCCGATTTTTCGTATAGTGTATGGCCAGCATAAGACTGGGATGCCATTAAAGTTCATGTGTGTAAAGACAGGCATCCCAATATTTTTGACAAGAGTGCACATATAATCAAAATGTTTTTATTTATTTTTTTGCCAGAAATTCATGCTCAGTGTGCCTGTCTAATATTGGTCTGACATGTCATCCCTGTGTAGGGTTAAGGCTGTGCTCGGTGCTTCAATTCCTGAGCCCAGTGTGTTCATTGAAGCAATCAATAAATCATGGAAAGCTGATCGTGCAGCATGGTGTTACTCATTAAGCAGCTGTAGTCCCATACAGAAGCCCACTTGGAATCTTTCCTGTATACCGTTAGCATCTCCTACACACAGACTGGGACCTCAGATGTTAGTCTGACAGCTTGGCCTTCATCCCTTATCTTTCAAGACTCCCAATTAGACTTTAAAGCAGAATTGAAGCACTGAGCACACTTCTCTTTTCCATAATACATAAAGCTTTGCCCATGATGGCACACTTTCCTTTTGTCTTCCTAAAACATTGATAGAGCTGTCCCTCACCACTTCATCCACATCTGTTCCAGCACTTTTCGGGTGGTGTGCACCTCCTATTTGGCCATTGGGTGGACACTGATGATGATGTAACACAGACGCTGGGACTGCATAGTGCACTGTGCATGTTCAATAGGCAGTGTAGTGTACACATTAAATGTTGGGGGGGGGGGGGGTGTAAGAAATGTTGGGGTGTGTGGCGTGATTTTTTTTTTTTGTTTTTTGTTTTTGTTTTTTTTTTTTTTTTTTTTATTATCCTGGGGAAAGAAGACTTTATACTTGCCTATCCCACCACCCCCCCCATTCCTGGAAACTTTATGACTGACACACTTTAGGTGTATGGGATGCCTGCTGCATGTGCTGTGGTTCCATATGCTGGCCTCTACATTGCTACAGCACACAGTAGTGACATAGGGGCTGGAGCCACAGGGCATGGCAAGGGATTCAAGAAGCATCCGACACATAAGTATGTCAGCTGTGAAGATTCTTTAGGTGGCTTTGCTCAGTGAAAAAGTGGAGATTCCAGGAATGTAAGACTTTGTATAACCTCATTGCTGTTCCAGTACAGCAGAGGTCAGAAGGGGCGGGGGCAGAAGGAGCCAATCCGTTAGGATGCAATGAGCATGCTGATACAAGGGGAGAACAAATGATTAAATCAGTCTGCCTCTTCTCAGTTCACTGTCCAGTCATTGGGTGGTGGGGATATGTAAGTGTTGCTAAACTGTAGTAGAAAAATGGAGTCCCCTGGCCTGCCAGACAGGGCTTTGCTGTGTATCAGAACTTTGTAAATATCTGACCAGCATGGGAAAAAAAAATACAAATCCTTTTGATAAGTAAAATGGCTCATTTTATGTGTACTGTATTTCGTCAGTGTGTTTAACTGTTTATCTGGAGTTCAGCTGTTGTAAACCCTTATATACCCAATGAAGTGACTGGCCTCGGGTGATGCACAGAGATTAAGCAATTCGCCTACATGCGTTGTTTCAGAACTTCTTTAGAATTTACACAGTATTTAATGAGCTACAGAAAGCAGGGGACATGGATCTGATGTCACACACTGCACTATAGAAGGATGTTTTGTTCATCCTTTTTTTTTTTTTTTTTTTTATTTCAGAAGTTTACAACCACTTTAAAGGAGATGTGTGGAATGTTAAAATAATAAACATCTATGACACTGTGTCACCAGAGTGCAGAAATAAGTGTCCTGTGATCCATAAGAGAAGTATGGCCAAAAGAACTTTGGCACACTTCTCTTTTTAACTAAAGTATTTTTTTTCTGTGAAGTGGCCACTTTTGGCAGATACGTGTAACATTTCACATATGAGTTTCATAAGAGGTTGTTGGTGGCGGTGTGTATTTGTAAAGTGTTGTACTTGGTTTCCTTGGATTGCATTCCTTTGCACATTCCCAGTACGTCCTCCCTCTCTCTAAGAACAGTAAGTAAAAGCAAACTGAGCCAAGACTGGAAAAAAAAGTCTCCCTGCTGATAGGAAAGCTTTAAATTGTAGAACATATGACTTTAACTTTTTATGATTCCTGGAATTGTCTACTACACCTTGGTTATTGATGAGCACTTCAATGAGGTCCTGAACAGGAAAGGAATTATGGAGCCACAACCATCTGCCATAGTTACTAATACTAAACTTGAAATCAAGAAAAATCTTTTGAGCTAGCAATCAGCTAAAGGGGTGTGTTTATAAATGTTTTCACACATATATTCTCAGACAGACTCAAAGATTTTAAGATCTGTGCTCTCTGGGGCCAAACCATCACTTCCAGGGCTCCTTGTTCTTCTTTACACTTAAGATAGTTCTTAATGACATTAGATGTATGTTTGGGGTCATTGTCCTGCTACAGAATAAATGTGGGGCCAATCACATGCCTCTCTGATGGTATGACCTGATGGATAAGTATCTGCCTGTATTTCTAAGTATTGAGGACATCATTGATCCTGGCCAAATCTCCAACTCCATTTGCAAAAATGCAGCCCCAAGGAACCTCCACCATGCTGCAATGTTGCCTGCAGACACTCATTATTGTACCGCTCTCCAGTCCATCGAACAAACTGCCTCCTACTACATCCAAATATTTCAAATTTGGACTCATCAGTCCAGAGCACTTGCTGTCATTTTTATGCACCCCAGTTCCTATTTTTCATGCATAGTTGAGTCACTTGGCCTTGTTTCCACGTCAATGTGGCTTTTTGGCCGCAATTCTTCCAAAACCAGACTTCTGACCAGACTTTTCTGGACAGTAGATGAGTGTACCTGGTTCCCACTAGTTTCCACCAGATCTGTACTGATGGCACTGCTGGACATCTTCAAATGTCAAAGAGAAGTAAACATGATGTGTCTTTCATCTGCTGCATTAGGTTTCCTTGGCTGACCACTGCGTCTGTTTGCTTTGAAATCTTTGCCTGAGAGAGATCTTGCTGATGCAGTATAACTACCCTGTGTCTTGTTGCTTTGATCAGTCTTGCCATGGTGTATGACCTGTGACATGAAACGGTCTTCCACAAGGTCACCTTAGTAGTAGGGTTTGGATGTTCCTCGCCTAGTTTTAAGCCTCCTACACAGCTGTTTCTGTTAATGATGGTTTCAACCTACATGTGAAATTGATGATCATTAGCACCTACTTAGTATAATTGGTTATTCATACATATGACTCAAGTGCAAGTGTAGGAATTGATGCTGGTTTGAAGCTAAAGGGTTGTCACATCAAATATAGATTTGATATAGATTTTTCTTCTGTTTGTTTACTTTGCATTTTTTTAAATTGATAAAAATATACAATTAAAATGATATATTTTGAAAGTCTTATTTTACAGCATTTCTTCATACCTCCCTAAAACTTTTGCACAGAATTGCATTTAAAAAAAAAAAAAAAAATTATTTATATATATATATATATATATATATATATATATATATATATATTTATTTGTATTGCGATTTTGTTATAAACTGTATGCCTGGCCGTTAGGAGAAAAGAGGAGGAATGCTAAAATGTAGGTTTATTACTTTGCCTTTCCTTCTACTTTAAGCAAGTACCATTTTGTTTTTCCGTCTTCTCCTCCTGTCCGAAAATCCCCAGAAGACGATAAATATACCGTAGCTGTTCTGAACAGGCAAAGGCTGTCCTCACTTCCAAGTCAGCAAATTGGCACACCCCCATTCCCACAACACTTCCCATAATGTGCTCTTTATAAACCTACAGTGTATATAAAGGCCTGCTTTTTGCTAAGGCGAGATGTACCAGAGCTTCTGCTTTTGAACTAAGACAACAATCTGCCTATCGTGTGTGTTGGAGTCTAGGGCACTTGGGGTGCACTTGGTAAGATGTTGGGGTCAAAAAGGGTATTGGGTATGCCAAAGTAATTGTAAACCCTGTCACTGTGCTCAGCTGCTTAAGTGGGGTTGGAGGCAGGAGGGGATTTATAAGGGGGCAAAAGGGGAAATTGCCCAGGGCCCCCCTCTTTATAAAAATCATATAAGCCAATATTTTAAAAAATTAGATATAAAATGTTTATATTAAATGTATATTAAATGTATCGTGGGAAGTAATATTTTGCTGGTCGACATCTGGACTGGTATTGTATTGTTTTTCAAAAATTAATTTTGGTGGCTTAAGCAAACACATGGAGCACTATGACTGTGTGTGGGCATGTGTGACCTGAGAATGACGGAGTGTCATGCATTTTAAAAATGTGTAACTGTCAATGAGAATTTTAAACCAAGTCAGTGTATAAGAGGCCCCCAAACTGTAAGTGCCCCGGGCCCCCCAAGATCTAAATCTGGCTCTGGTTGGAGGTAATCATATTTTCTATAAGGGGTGACAACACAGAAGCACAATTGGAAGGCAGTGCACGGGTGTTGTCATCCAATAATAAGTGCCTGAAAAAGGACTTTCATGGTAGGATTATCAGCTATTCATTTAATGAAAGCTCCACAGGTTCACTTGCACAGAACGAAGAGGCATTGTATATGTTGAAACATCACTGCTTCTCCCTGGCCACTTTGGGTCAATACCTGCTCCCTTGCCACATGCAGTGGTTACTCCTGATGTCCTGTAGTGTACAAGCTGGTAGGAGGAACCATTGTTTGCTACAGGTAAGCAGGTATTTTACATAGCAAGAAGTATGGAATACCAGTTGTGCCCAGTGAAAAACTGAATTACCAGGAAAGGAAAGACAGATTCTGGTGTTAGGGGACTTAATCCTTAGGAGAGAGAGAGAGAGGGCAATCTGTCACTAAGACCTAAAGCGTCGAACTGTATGTTGTCTACCGGGCACTCGGGTTCGGCACATCATGGATCTGGTGGACAGATTACTGGGAGGGGCTGGGAAAGACTCGGCTGTCATGTTGCACATTGGCACCAATGACAAAGTCAGAGATAGATGGAGTGTCCTAAAAAAAACGATTTCAGGGGCTAAATTGAGGCAGAGGGAGATTAGAGGAGTAAACAAGTGGCTGAGGAGCTAGTGTAGAAAGGAGGGGTTTGGGTTCTTGGAGAACTGGCCTGACTTTTCAGTCAGTTACCAGCTCTATAGAAGGGACGGACTGCACCTAAGTGAAGAGGATAAAGATCTGCTAGGAGTGAAGATGGATGAAAATTTAGAGGGGCTTTTAAACTAGGCGACGGGGGGGGGGGGGGTCCAGAGGGACTGACAGTCAGTCATCGCGGAACTAATTCCAGAGTTTTGGGGGCATTAGTGGTAGGCTGACTAAAGCACCTCAACCCGAGGTAAGTACAGTAACAAGTCCTATTTGTAACCTCAGAACACCCAATAAGGAGATAGTATGCGACTGGTCTAAACTACATGGCATGTTCACCAATGCCAGGAGTCTGGCGGACAAGATGGTAAAACTAGAGCTACTGTTGTACAAGGAGGATTTAGATTTTTGTAGGAATTTCAGAGACTTGGTTCAACAGCTTTAATGATTGGCTGGCAACCATTTAAGGATATTCCCTATATCGCAGGAATAGAGACGGTAAAAAAGGGGGAGGGGTATGCCTGTGTATCAACAATTTATGTACAAGTGAATTTGAGAGACGACATCACTAATGGAAGAGGTGGAATCCTTACGGGTAGAGCTACAAAGGGAGGAAACTAAGTGGAAAGTAATACTGGGAGTATGCTATAGGCCACCTAACCAGAGGGAGGAGGTGGAGGTGGACCTCCTTATCAAAATTTACATTAGCAGCAAGGATGAGAAGTGTCATTATAATGGGGGATTTTAATTATCCAGACATAGACTGGGTAGAATGAACCACGCATTCCTATAAGGCTCGCCAGTTCCTAAATGTCTTGCAGGACAATTTCATGGGTCAGCTGGTAAATGCACCAACTAGAAACCAAGCGTTACTAGACCTACTGATTACCAACAATACAGACCTGATCACGGATGTGGAAATACGGGGCAATTTAGGAAACAGCTCTCACAGGTCAATTTGTTTCAGTATAAATCACACAAATGGGAAACATAAGGGGAATGCAAAGACATTGAATTTTAAAAGAGCCAACTTCCCTAAACTACGATCCTTGATAGAAGATACTAAAAGGGATAAAATCTTAGGAACAAACAACATGGAGGAAAAATGGGTATTAGCCAGTGCATCCCAATGGGAAATAAATTTAAAAGAGCTAATAAAAGTTCTGGGTGGCTCAACTCCAACGTAAGAATGCATATAAAAGCAAAGGAGAAGGCCTTCAAAAAATACAAGGCTGAGGAATCCTCATCATCAGCATTCCAACTTTACAAAGAAAGCAACAAGAAATGTAAGGGTGCAATCAGGGCGGCTAGGATAGAACACGAAAGGCACATAGCGGAGGAGAGTAAAAAAAAAATCCAAGAAATTCTTTAAGTACATAAATAATTAGAAAGGGAGGTCAGATCATATTGGTCCCATAAAGAATGATGAAGGAAATCTGGTTACTAAGGATGGGGAGATGGCGAAGATATTGAATTTATTCTTCTCCTCAGTCTTCACGAGGGAATCGGGGGGGCTTCAGTAACCAAAACTGCAATGTTTATCCTTATGATACGTCACAGGAAGCACCCTCATGGTTAACTGAGGACAGAATTAGAAATAGACTTAAAAAACATTTAATAAGTCACTGGGACCAGATGACTTGCACCTGAGGGTCCTGAAGGAACTCTGTCAAGTAATTGCCAGACCATTGTTCCTAATTTTTACGAACAATCTACTGACTGGAATGGTACCAGCTGATTGGAGAAAAGCCAATGTAGCACCAATATTTAAAAAAGGGCCAAGATGCATCCCTGGGAATTACAGACCAGTTAGCCTAACATCAATTGAATGCAAGGCCCGTAGCCGTGGTGTATCTGGATTTTGCAAAAGCTTTTGACACAGTTCCCCATAAACGTTTACTGTACAAAGTAAGGTCTGTTGGCCTGGACCATAGGGTGAGTACATGGATTGAAAACTTTCGCAATCTCTGTATTTGCGGACAATACTAAGCTAAGCGGGGCAATAACTTCAGTGGAGAATGTGGAAACCTTGAAGGAAGATCTGAACAAATTATCGGGTGGGCAACTACATGGCAAATGAGGTTTAATGTAGAATAATACATTTGGGTGGCAAAAATAGAAATGCAATCTACTCACTGGGTGGTGAACCTCCTAGGGGAATCTAGGATGGAAAAGGACCTGAAGGTCCTAGTAGATGACAGGCTCAGCAATGGCATGCAATGCCAAGCTGCTGCAACCAAAGCAAACAGAATATTGGCATGCATTAAAAAGGGGATTAATTCCAGAGATAAAACGATAATTCTCCTAATCTACAAGACTCTTCTGGTCCGGCTGCACCTGGAGCGTCCAGTTCTGGGCACCAGTCCTCAGGAAGGATGTACTGGAACTGTAGAGAGTACAGAGAACAGCAACCAAAACAGTTACGAGCACTGATTTCAATGTACAAATACCGTACTGGTGACCCCACCAGTAAGACACACGGCCATTCACTAAAATTTAGAAGAAAAGCGGTTTAACCTTAACCACTTCAGCCTTGGAAGGATTTACCCCCTTCCTGACCAGAATATTTTTTGTGATTCTGTACTGTGTCGCTGTAGCTGACAATTGCGCGGTCATGCGACATTGTACCCAAACAAAATTGACTTTTTTTTTTTTTAGAGCAAAAGAGCGACAATTTTGAAAAGCAATATTTTTTTTACTTTTTGCTATAATTAATACCCCCCCCCCCCCCCAAAAAATATAAAAAAAACAAAAACAAATTTCTTCCACAATTTAGGCCGATTACTAATAAATACACTTATTTATTAGTAATGGCGGCGATCTGCGATTTTTAATTTTTCCGGACTGCGACATGGCGGACACATCAGACACTTTTGACACTATTTTGGGACCATTGTCATTTTTATACAGCGATCAGAGCTACAAATAGCCACTGATTACTGTATAAATGACGCAGGGAAGGGGTTAAACACTAGGGGGCGATCAAGGGGTTAAGTGTGTCCTAGGGAGTGATTCTAACTGTGGGGGGGGGGTGGGCTCACTACAACATGACAGAGATCACTGCTCCTGATGACAGGGAGCAGTAGATCCCTGTCATGTTGCTAGGCAGAACAGGGAAATGCCTTGTTTACATAGGCATCTTCCCGCTCTGCATCTCCTCTCCGCAATCGCGGGCTGCTGGCGAACATCGAGTTTGCGGGACCCGTGGGCACGATCTCGTGGTGGGTGCGCGCTCGCCTGATAGGCGGCGAATTCAAAGGGACATACAGGTATGCTCATTTGCCTGCCTGTGCCATTCTGCCGACGTATGTGTGTGCAGCAGTCGGCAAGTGGTTAAACTGCGTAGAGGGTTCTTTACTGTAAGAGCAGCAAGGATGTGGAATTCTCTTCCACAAAGCGAAGGTTTCAGTGGGGAGCATCGATAAAAAAACTATTAGAAAAGCACCTGAACGACCGCAACCTACAGGGATATACAATGTAATACTGACATAAAATCACACACATAGTTTGGACTTGTGTCTTTTTTTTTTTTCAACCTAGCCAACTATGTAATTACCATGATTTGGGCAGCTTATCCTGCAGCCTGCAGCTGACCAAAGCAAGGGGAAAGGCGGTGGGAAGTTTAAAGTAAATCTGGTTCTTTACTCTGAATGGCATGACAACGTGGCAGCTACGCTTTTCAGAAGAAGTCAGCAGCACCCTACTTTTGTCTCCCAGTACAGATTTCATTAACGACTTGGCACGATGTCTCCTTAATTTGCGTGTTTATTCATATATGTAAATTTATTGACAATGCTAAAAATACATCTGGAAAAACTCTAGGCAAGACGAATCAATGATTTGTTTTCTGAGGGCACCAAAATTAAAGGCAAGTAAAACTGGTTTTGTTTGTAATCATCTTAATTAAATTTCCATGGATGTAGGTCATTTGTCAAGTCCTAATTGAAATATATGGAGACATACTTTTCATATGGCTATCTCAGTAGTGGGGTCCTGTAGTTAACATTGCTGATACCTGGGTCTTGGTTTTTTATTTTATTTTATTTTTTTTTTTGTTGTTGAACAAAGGTGTTTTGTTTTTTTTTTTGTTTTTTTGAGTCAAAAAGATGCACACATTTAATGTAGTATTTGTATGCATAAAACGAATAGTACATTCAAGACAGGTACAGCAAATATCGTACAGTAGTATATGCTAATGTATATCTATGTAAATGCATGCACAAAATACTGCAAAATAAAGACTGATTATCCCTTTATGTGTCTGAGCCTTTGTGTCATTGGTCAGGTTCGTATTTAATGGCATGTCTCTGATTCCTGTATCCAGCGGTCCCGGATCTTATTGTATTTGGCTGGGCAGCCTCTATTGGTGTATATGCATTTTTTTTATAGAGCAAAGGTATGTTAACTTCCGTCTTCCATTCTGAAAAATTAGGGGGGGGTGGCCTCATCCATTTCCTGGCAATTATTTTCCTGGCTGAAAATAGAGTTTCGTGAAGGAATATCTTAGTGAATTTGTCTACAGTATCAGGGAGTATCCCAAGTATACATTGTTTTGGGTCTAGCGCTATGGGAGAGCCCATGGTGTCATGCAAAAAGGTCACAACTTGTTTCCAGAGCCCTTGAATTTTTTCACAGGTCCATAGTAGATGGGAAAATGTGCCCATCTCTTGTCCACACAGCAAACACAGGGTAGACTGGTTACGTTTATATCTAGCTACACGAATGGGGATGAGCTGTCCTGTGTTATCTATCTATCTATCTATCTATCTATCTTGGGATAGTCTGTCTGAGAGTCTAGGGGACACTGCTTTGCAGAACTCCAGAGTCTCCTCCCATTCCTCATTCTCCGTGGGGACAGAGAGCATGTTGTAAAATGTGGATATCAATCCGCGCGGGTCTGTATTCTTGGCTATAGTCATGATAGGGTGGGGGATGGGTAGTGGAGGGGTGTGTAAAAATTGTGCTTGGGCCGCATGTCTTACCTGCAGAAACCTAAAGAACATGCGATTGTGGAGCGAGAACTCCTCTTTGAGCATATTGTAGGTTTTGAGATTTCCATCTGAGAATAAGTGATGCAAATGGTATACACCCTTTGTTTCCCACAGCTCTGGATCTTGAATGTGTAGGAATTTTGCGAGGTCTTTATTGTGCCATATTGGAGTATAATCGTTGTGTTGAGGTATCCTTAATTTGGTTGAGGCGAGGTCCCAGATACGTCTGTAATGATATACAAGGGATTTCGCATCCCCCGCCTGATTCAGTACTCTTGGAACCCGCTGATATCGCATATAGTGAGTCTCCAGTGAGTTGTGCCCCCCTGCGGGCAAAGTAGGGTTCGGAATCGTGTTCTCTGTCTTGTCGATGTGAAACAATAGGAACAGTTGGGATGCAATATAATGGAGATTGAGATCTGGTAGGGCCCTGCCTCCCATATCAGTTGGGTTTTTGAGCGCCTGTCAGGTGAGTTTATGCCTGCTAGTTCCCCAGACAAAGGGCTTAAGGAGGGCTTCAAGTGATTTTAAAATATTTTAGGGGTAAGTAAATTGGGGTATGCCATAAAACGTATAGGATTTTAGGGAGGAGGACCATTTTTATCAGGTTTATGCGGCCCCATATCCCCAGAGGCAGGTGGGCCCAAACACGTATCTTGGCTGTGACTAGGGAGAACGGGTTCTATGTTGAGAGATATGTAATCAGCCGGACTCCTGGATATGTGAATTCCTAAGTATTTAATGGTATTTACTCTTTGGAGTGGCATTCCTGCCTGGGACTCTGGTGGTGGGAAACTGTTGATCGGGAGGATTTGGGACTTCCCCCAATTGATCTTCAGTCTGGAAAACATTCCGAACCGTTCAATCAACTGGAGTGCAGTCTGGAGGGGAGAACCCGAGTCAGCGAGATATAGCAATGTATCGTCTGCATACATACATATTTTTATAAATGGTTTGCATGTCTTGCCTATAGTTAACACAGGCTCTGTTGTGTATTCCTACTAACATTCTGAGATCGTAAAGACTTCAATTTTAGCTGCCTCAGAGGGGACAGGGAGGGGGGCGGGACGAGCACCGTCAGATTACATACAGCTCCATACGATTCGCAGGATGCCGGACGCATGGATTTCAATGGGGTGTTTTTGTTTTTAGGGTTGTGTGTGTGGGGTGTTTTTTTTTTTTTTTTTTTTTTTTGAAGCATGTGATTAGAGCCTGAGCCCATCCAGTTGTGTGACAATAGTGCATTCATATTTGCTATTGTCTTCCTGATTCTCCGCCCGGCCAATCGGGGAGCGGGTCCTGAGACCCGATTGTCCAGAAAGTCTTAGGACTCCTGGCCAATCGGGTCTCGGGACCCACTTACTGTTCGGCCGGGAGGAGAAACAATGACCCGGTGTCACGGCAAGCTGCAGCAGGTGGAGGGGCAGCTTCCAGGAGCCCTACCCCCCGATCACCAGCACCACCTCCTAAGGTAAGGATATGGATGGCGTCCGACCTGACTAGGTGGGGGGAGGGGTCGTGTGCGAGTGAGGGTACCAGGGCCAGCTTCCAGGAGCAGACACCAACTCAGATTCCCGTCTATCTCCCACGCGGTCTGCCTTAAAGTGGATGTAAACCCACTCTCATCCTTTCTAAACTACTGCCATATTGGTTATCTATAAGGATATACATGCCTCCTGCATGTATCCTTACCTGTCAAATGTCTCCCCTCTGTCTGTTTATTAGACCCGAAAAACTGCAGATTCTGTGGGCAGATCTGTTGTCTGGAGCTCGGTGGGTGGAGTCGTGATGTCAGTAGACTCCCCACTCACCTCCTACACTTCCCTTGTCAACATGCATTTTCTCCTGTGTATTTCTTACACTGAACTTCTGATGGGCTTGTGGATTATGCCCCATGATCACTAACATCCAGAAGAAAGGAGGGGGGATGGGAAGTACACGGAATGCCTCACACTCCTGCATGAGATATGTAAATCACCTGTCACTCACAGCAAGGAGGAGAAACAGACCTCTATTTCCCTGTCTGACCATTTTTATCTCACTGAAAAAAGATAAGAGGATTGCTCAGAGCTGGATTAACTCTTTGTGGCAAGACTGGTCACAGATGACATGAAATCCTATACTGTACAAGGTATACGCCTTAATTAAAAAAAAAAAAAAAAATTGGGTTTACATCCACTTTAAGACTGTGTTCACACTATGTGCAGAGCGGCTCACAGCAGGGGTCTGGTGCATCCCTGTCTTACGTTTTGGGAACTAATCGGGTCTGTATTTTTGCCTGATTTTGCACTTGAAAAAGAGCCAAAGACTCAGTGCGCTCCGCGGCCACCCCGGAGATGTGTGAACACTCTCCTGTCATGCGAATTGGATATGGGGAAACCCGCATCCAGTTTGCATAAGTGTGAACCAAGCTTTAGTAAATCAACCCCATAGTGTCTTCAGCTTAGCTGTTTATAGACAAAAAATAATTCTCTGCATCCTGGGACCATCCAATAGCAGAAGGGTGACTTCTTTTTCTCTTTTTATTTATTTATGTTTTGTTTCTTTCACTTTTCTACAACATGAACGGGCGCAGTCAATTAATATTCATTTATTTAATTGGAATTTAAAAGCAGAATATATATTTATATTTTTATATTTATATTTAATATTTTTTTTTTTTACTGTTTGCCTAGTTCGATTTAATGTGATCTTTTGTTTGCTGGTTTTTAGAGCCGAGCTTAAAACGAACAGTGTATACTACTCTGCCTAATCCTTTGAACCCCTGGGAACTGTGTGCATCTATTTTCACCTTTTGGGTGTGTGTTTATATAGATTTAGAACTGGCAGGCCCATCCTCTCAACAGTTTCTATAGAAGTTTGTGCAATGCCCTGTCCCAAGAAATGGGTACAAATCTGCAGTGGAGTTTGCTAAACACCTTGCGGTGTATATAAATTGGCCTAGAAAATATATTTTTCCCCATTTGATAATAGTGGTGGTTGGTTTCTTTTTTCAATTGTGCTGGCACCAGGGGACCTACCATTTGTGCAGTATAACTGCTCAGGGGCTCTCTGGGTTTTAGGGGCCCCTTTTACATGAGATTTGGTTGCTGCTGGAATACCCTCTACTATCATTTGGACACTGCTTACTCTCTAGGGCAGGTGAGAAACAAGGGTCACTTTTCATTAAGTCCTAACCATTTTTCCCTAATTTATTGGGGCCCAAAATTTGCAATGGGGTCTTTGCTGACTATGGCTGTTACTGGCTATGACAGAGGTGAATATCGGTTACTCACCTTTTGCCTTTTGGGCTTGGGGAGTCTTCAAAGACCTCCTGCCTGCTGAGTCTGTGTTAAACGATGTGTTGATATTCAGTCCTAAATTCTGGTTTTAAGGCTCATAAGCTTGTTCAACAGGTCAAGGGGAATGACTATCTCAGCTGGTCATCAGACAGGAGGGCCATTGATGACGACCAGTTCAGCTTCAATATCCACCTGTTCATCCACATATGGTGTCTGTGGAATTTCCATTGGTTGGTTTGGTTTCCATCAATTTACACATTAAATACGCTTATACTTTTATGTTTACCTGTTAACTCTTCGATGGTATAACCGCGTTCATGCTTTCTAACAAATCGGTACAATTACCAAGCTAATAAACTAGGCCTGTGCGCTAACGACACCTCTCGTGTTACTGAAACCCTACTATAGCCTCATGTTGTCATAGTCTATAAATGTGCTCCCATACCCCCAGTGTTACCGTAGAAACAAGCGGAGAATCGGAAAATGCCCTCTGTTGTTCAGATTACTCTACAGGTTCTATTATGCCTGACTCCCTACAACGTGCGACTGTAAACTGTTTTTTTTTTTTTTTTGTATTCTTTTTATGTAAACAGAAAATGCAAGAAAAGGAGATTGCCCGGAGTCGTATCCCACGCCTGGTTCTGCGTCCATACTTGCCAAAGCAGAAAGTGTCCCCATCTTCTGAATCCCCATTTTCAGAGGAGGACAGCAAAGACTTTAAACTTACCTCCAGCCGCTCTGCCAGGACCATAAGTAGCAACAGCTTCTGCTCAGGTAAGTTTTTTTATTTTTTATTTTTTTCCCCAAGTTTTGTATCTGTGTACTGTGAACTACTTAGGCGTCATGCACACCGGATGTTTCTTTAACTCTCCTAGAAGCCAGCAAAGTTTTTGCAGAAAAATGCCTGACGCTTGTAAAAATGTCTAAAGCTTTTAGAGGCATCAAGCTCTTGGGCATTTATTTCTAATTTATTCTGGCATTGAAATGAATTAATGTTCAAGCATTTAGGTGTTTAGTAGCGTCAAGCATTTTTTTTTCTGCCCAAACTCTGCTGCTCCTGGACGCACTGGCATTGACACATAGTCTAACATGCATGGGAGTTTAGAGGCAGTAAAAAAAAGATAGGAGCAGCTGTAAAAATGTCCTGTGTGCATGAGGCCTAATGCTAACCAGGCAGCTTGAGCTAAAGCCAGTATGCCTAACTATCACAGCCAGATTCTTTTGGCTTTTTATGAAACTGGTGGATCCTTCAGCCTCTTGACCCAAGGTTCCATACTATGCTACCTCTCTTATGGCCCACTGCATTTGGCCGAGAAGGTATTGAGTTTGCACACAGGGAGGCTACTATGGTTAATAGAAAGGATGAGGGTCTGGGCTAGCTGACCATCTAGCTGCTGAAGCTTGCCAGCAAGTAAAGAGAATTGTGCTCGTCCTCTTGCAATCTTCTCACAAAACACTCAACTTTTAGTAGGATGCTGTAATCCGAATTGTGACAGCCAGCAGTGACTTCTTCAGAACTGACAGCAGAGGAATTGTATGACTTTCCCAGCTAAGTGTTGGCTTAATGAACATATTTTGGCATGTGCCCAGCAGTAAGTAAATAGGATTCAGCACAGTAAGGAAACCTATATTACAGCTCTGTATGGTTAGGCATGCTCTTCATAAACCGAAAATGTAAACACGGAATTGACAGATCTCTTTAAGGCCCTTTATTGTACATGCTACTATGGCATCCCTAGAATGTCAGGATGAGGGAGACTTGGGGTCAGAGCTGTAACTGTGAACTGATGTACCATAGGCAGAGCCAGTACATAAGTTCTTTTTATAATGCATCTCTATTTGTGTTAGTCATTGAGTAAATAAACCATAAACTACTGCTAAAGTCCCAATCCACCTATATCAACAAGAATGATGGAAACAGATTACTATTTCTATTACCATTCTAAAGGATTTATATAGTGCCAAAAGTATGTGTAGCACAGAATGTACCTAGGCTGCCTAGCTGGTAATGTAAGGGGAAAAGCAGTGTTTCATGGAACACCACAGCTTCATGCATGAGCCCCAGGGGAGTTGTATCTTTTTTTTGTACAAGCTCTCTCTCAAGTCTAAGGTTAGAGGTACCCTGTCGTGAAAGGAAAAATAAAAGCTGCCATTGCTTATTTTTGTATTTGTGCAAGCTCTGAGGAGTCCATCAGTTTTTTACTGACGCAGCACAAGTATGGACACATGAAACATTCTGATGTTTTACCTTGCACCATATTCGGGTTTAATCAAAGACTTGATAAGTAGCGAAGTAAGGATGAAAATCTGAGTCCCAGAACTGACACATTGAAAAAATGGCAACCTCTATATATCTGTTTTGTCAGCATCCCTTTAGGGCCCATTAAACGAGAAGTATAGCCAATGCTTTTTTGGTTATACTTCTCCTGTGGATCACATGAGTGCAGTTTTCTCCACCCCTCCAATGGAGGGGGGGGATTTTTGGGACTTTAGATGAGGCACATATGTAGTGTGCCTCCATCCCTAGTACATGTATGACCCATGTACTAGGGATGGAGCCCTATGACCCATTTTCCAGTGACGACGAGCTAAAGCCTGCTGTTGGCTGACGTCACAGACCTGGTCCAGGCTCTGAAAAGATCCTGACTATATGGACCGGCTGCTGGCTACCTGAGCCAACTGCTCCCGTCCCCTCCACAGCCCAGCACTCCAGTAAGCGCTGGAGGGGGCAGAGCAGAGAGCTGGTGACTGACATTCACCAGCTCTCTGCAGGGTGAAGACCAAGAGCTAAGCGATCAGTAGTCTTTGGCGCTCAGTTCTCAGGTCTTAATCCTCATGCGCACTAGACGTTTTTATACCTGCTTCTAGGGACGTCTGATGTTTTTTCTTTCCTTCTTTTTTTTTTTTTTTTTTCCTGCCATGTTAGCCTTCCATGTTAGCCTATGTGTCTATGCGCACACAGGCTTTTAGCAACGTTTAGTGGCAGGTGCTTTTAGAGGCTGTTGGAGGCAGGGAAAAAAAAGACTGCCAGTGCATTCAGGAGCAGCAGTTTGAGCAGAAAAAATGTTTGAAGCTACTAACAGCTGCTAGAAGCTGCTAACCGCTTCTAAAAGCTAATAACCGCTTCTAAAAGCTATTAAACATTTAATGCTTGAGCATTAATTCATTTCAATGACCAGAATACATTAACACCCAAGAGCTTGTGGCCTGTAAAAGCTTAAGGCCTCGTGTACACAAGACGCTGTTAAACGCATGTTCAGAGCCAGTTGGACACTTTTTTTTTTTCAACTGCCCCTGAACTCGTTCAATGTTATCCTATATGTCCATGTACACAGTCTCGTTTTTTGGCGTTTTTAGGCAGTTGTGTTTTTAGCCTTGTTTTTCCAGAAGCAAAAAAATGGGTTCAGACGCAAACGTTTTCCACGTTTCAGACGCCAAATGCGGCTAAACGCCGGTACTGCCTTTAGCCGCATTTGCGTTTATAAGTGTTTTTAAAGGAACCCTATTTTTTGGACCAGAAAACACAGAAATATGATGGTAAACTGCAGCAGAGAATGACATTTTGCGACCTGACTTTGGGGCCCCATATCTCGGGGCCACTTAGTGCTAGGAACCCCAAATTTGGTGTGCAAACACAACGGCACTACAACATATCCAAATTTGGGGTTCCTAGCACCAAGTGGCCCCAAGATACGGGGCCCCAAAGTTGGGTCGCAAAATGTCAAGCATTTTTCTGCAGCAGAGAATGACATTTTGTGACCTGACTTTGGGGCCCCATATCTCAGGGCCACTTGGTGCTAGGAACCCCAGCTTTATGTTGTAGTGCTAGTTCTACTGTGTTTGCACACCAAATTTGGGGTTCCTAGCACCAAGTGGCCTCGAGATATGGGGCTCCAAATTCAGGTAGGAAAATATCATTCTCTGCTGCAGAAGTGCTTGACATTTTGCGACCCGTTTCAGACGCCAAACGCGGCTAAACATGGGTACCCTTTGCGACCCGACTTTAGGGCCCCGTATCTCAGGGCCACTTGGTTGCTAGGAACCCCAAATTTGGTGTGCAAACACAGTGGAACTAGCACTACAAAATAACCAAAGTTGGTTCCTAGCACCAAGTGGCCCCGAGATACGTGGCCCCAAAGTTGGGTCGCAAAATGTCATTCTCTGCTCTGCAGACGCTTCTAGGCGCAAACGCGGTAAAACTCGGCATGCAAACGCGGCAAAACAGGGGTTTCTAAAGGCTGGTTTCAGCTTTTAAAAACGCGTTCAGCAGAGTTTGCACCGGCGTTTCGTGTGCATGAAGCCTAAGACACTTTTTTTTTTTTTTTTTTTTTTTTTTTTTACAAGGGTTAGACATTTTTTCTGCAAAAACGCTGCTGGCTTCTAAAGATGGAACAGCTGAAGCTGATATTGGTGCTGCAACCATCTAGGTGATTATTACATTTTTTTTTTTTTTTTAATTGGCTGGCAGCACTTTTTAACATACAAAAATACCTCATTTTATTTTTTTAAAGCCTTGCACCACAACACATTTAATTTGTGCTGTGGTGCATTGTAGTGCTGGTGTATGCTACCAAAATAGTGCATTGGCATGCCGTTCACAATAAAACTGACATTTTTCAATGCATTACTGCAACACACAGGTGTGAATTGGACCAACAGATTATGGCTTTAGATGTGGCCTTTACTGCTGCTTGGGTAAGCTTTAGCCCCGGTTCACACAGGGGCGACTTGTCAGGCGACTTAGCCGCCTGACAAGTCGCGTCCCGTTCTGTACTACGGAACCCTTCTAATAGGAGCGACTCAAGTCGCTCCGACTTAGATAAAGGTTCCTGTAGTATTTTTGGGGCAACTTCAGGCGACTTGCATTGACTTCTATATAGAAGTCGTTTTGCAAGTCGCCGCTGAAGTCGTGTGCAAGTCGCCTCGGTGAGTCGACCTGCAAGTCCTGTTGCCCCTGTGTGAACCGGCACTTAAGGCTCCATGGACACTAGTGGTTTTTTTTTTTTCAAGCTCCTAGAAGCTATTATTAGCATTTTTCTGCTTCTAGAAGCTAAATAGTGTTATCCTATGTGTCCGTGACACACTACTTTAGGCTATTAGCATTATTTGAGCTTCAGCATCCAGGAGCAGAAAAAAATGCTTTTGTAGAGTTTCTTGGAGCGTTTTTCCAGCAGGAATACTACTAATAGCGTTTTTTGAGCTTTCTCTCCCCCCCCCCCTTTTTTCTACAAAAAACGCTGCCAAAACGCTAATCCTCTTATATGCTTCTAAACACTATTACAAAAAGTAATTACCAGTGTTTTTTTTTTTTTTTTTTTTTTTTTTTTTTTTTTTTTTTTTTTTTTGGAGCTTAAAATAAACACTAGTGTGCATGGAGTCTAATAAACACCTCTCACAATTCTGTAGAAAAAGCCATCCTACAGTGCAAATTGGGCTCTTTAGTCCTATATTTAAAAACAAGAGCGCTAAATAGGTAGTTGTGGATTTGGCTGGTGGGCTTCAATGTTCAGTATGGCATCCTGGGGTGTCTGCTCTTAATCTTCAGTGTCTTTGCTTTTAAGGACCACCACACATCTACAAAAAAAAAAAAAAAAAGTATGATTCATGCTAACACTTTGGAACTAATAAGCACAAGCCGACAGATCGAACTAGTCCAAATGAATTAATTTGCGATGGAATAGCTGATTCTTCATCCTCCTTACTGTGCCAAGGGAAATGTTATGCAAGCTTGAAATGAGTCAACCCTTTTACCAGATTCTTGGAACAAGACAAATATTAGGACAGCGCTAAAACCCACTTCTAATGTAAATAATTACTTTTTGTAGCATTTCAACAAGCTCCAGTCTGTAAGCACTGTCAGCATGTATCTTGTACAGCCACCTCCTGCTAGTAGCCTAGGAGGGTGTGCGTGTTTACCATCTGACACTCGATCCTCCTCTTTGCCTTCATCCATGTGTCTGGATAGCGGCCACCAGGCTCAGATGTCAGCAGTGGAAACATTCTGCCAACGCATCTGGCTGTACACTCAGCAGCTATGGGGACTGGATCACAGGAAACTCCCAAGATACATTATGTTCAGAACTACTAGTCTGGGTAGGAAAAAAAGGAAATGGGCTGAAGTTTGCTACATTCCTTTTAAACGTGTTGCTGCATTTTTAGCGTATTTTTATTTCAACAACGCTGTATAGGAAAAAATAACCCAGTCTAAAGGAAATCTCTGCTACAGTTTACAATAACAGAATTAGCTAGTCATACAAAAAAATATAATCGGTTAACAATTCTGGCTCTTCTAATGTGTGGATTATCTGATCTAAATTGGACACCCAAAAATGTTGTTGTTGTTGTTGTTGTGTTGTGTGTGTTTTTTTTTTTTTTTTTTTTTTTTTTTTTTTTTTTTTAATTTTGCATAGGATGGGAAATGGCTAGAAACCCTATTCTATTTTTACTACAAGGGTTAGGGCCATTAGGTGTTTTTTTTTAATATCTCCCAGCTGTCCTTGATTTGGGTGGACTGTTCCTCTTTTTTGGAACCAAACCTATCTATTACTCTTTACTTCTAATTTGGCACTTTTTGGTGCAATGTATAGAGCTCTATAAAGAAATATACTGTTTAGTTACTAGCTGTATTATACTGCATTAAAATGCAAATCCAACCACTAAATTTGAGTTTGTTCATTTGTAATGCAGGTGTAAAGAAAAAGTAGTGGTGAGAAAAATCAGTTGTGGATTTAACCATTCTTTGCATATCAATCTTTCATGGTCCATGTAACTTGGTGCATCGTAAGGATGTGTCCTTTGCCTACATATCTATACCAAGGTGTCCGTCATTCTCATTTCAGAAGGTCGGAAAGGTACGGGTGTGTTGTTGATGGGCCAAAGGGTTGTGTCACTGGTATTTGTTTGATATCTGCTTTGAGACTCTTCTAAAATCATTAAGAATTCATTGACGGGTGCACATTAACTGCACTTGACCTTCTGATGACTTGTGATTGACTTGCTTCAGTTGGGTTTTGCTTTCCCATAGACTTGTATGGGAGTGCAAAATCCATCTGACGCAAAGCAGAGTCCTTAAACACAAGCCCTATGTGTTTTAGTTGAAGATTTTCGTTTACAAAAAGGGTTTATTAGCATGAAATTAAACATGTCAGGTCAGCATTTAGATGGTTACATTGTGTAATAAACAAACCTAAAACAAAAATGAATAATTGTAAAAAGGAGACATAAGCAGTAAGATTATGCAGGTTTCTAGTGTAGCGTCCCATGGAACAAAGAGAAAAGGAGGAAGTTCAAAATTGGCTTTCCAAGGTATCCGAGGAGTCATAGAATGTGTCTGTCTGTCTGTAAACAAAAATGACTATATATAGAACCTAGCATAATGAAACATAAATTTTGCAGTCAAGAGTCTCCCTATCAAAGTGGATGCAACAGAAGATGAGTATAACCATCCCTACCAGGGCAATACCTGGTGGCCTGATAAACCTATAGATTTAATGCATAAAGCATAACGGTTAGAGGTGAATGAAGGAGGGGGGGGGGGGAGGGAGAAAGAAAGCTAGTAGAAGAGAGAAAAAAAAGAACGGGAGGAAATAAGAGGAAGGAAGAGTCAATGGGGTGTGCTCCGGGGGGATGGTAAATCGAGAGAAGCATACTGTTAAACCGAGAAGGCTGGGTATATGTGATCCACGGTTGCCAAACTCTAAGAAATGTATCGTGTATCCGAGAGGATGGCCGTCAGTTTCTCCTTCACCATGACATTGTTCATACGGTTTTTGACCACCTCAAAGCTAACCATGGGGGTTTTCCATGCCCTCGCAATGGCTAGTTTAATTTCAGTAAAAAGATGCTGGGCCAATTGCCATTTCGGACGTAGCAATTCAACAATTGGTTTGCCAAGAAGGGCTTCATAAGAGTCCCTTTTTAAGGTTAACCTGAAATAAATTACGAAGAAGGGTATAGACTCTGACCTATACCCTGCACGCCCTCAGGCATGACCCCCAAATATGTGCAAAACAGAGAGGAGAGTAAGTTGGGATAAAGCGGGCCAATCTAACCGACGTATAACACTACCTATACAACACTATATAGGCATTCTCCAATATAAGAACATTTCTCACTTGGAAACCCATCTTAACACTTGGAAAGGGCTATAGTCATAATTTGCCAATCCTCTGGATCTAACTGCCTCCCTAGTTCTTTTTCCCATTTGAGGTTGTAAGGCCTCAATGGGGGCTTTTTTGCAGAAATGGGGTCGGGTTCTGCAAAGGCTCTCTAAAGGGATCAGAGTATATGGGGTAGGGCGGGATTTTATGAGTTGTTGAAGAAAATGCCTAAGTTGGAGGTAGCTATAATGTTCTCGTAAGGGAATATTATGGGAAGAAAGTAAGAGCAGAAAGTAAGTGCAGAATATTCAGCTAAGTCCCACAATCGTAGAGAATGGACTAAACATTGCCCTATTGCGGGTGATGAATAGGAGGGAGCCAGGGTAGAGCAGAGACAAATAAGGGAGCCGAATCGACAAGATCGATTGTGGCCCATAATGGCAGTTGATGTGTTTCATGAAGGTGGGATAACTGTGCTATGTTTGCTGCAGTATAGTAAACCTGCAAGTTTGAGACCGAAAGGCCACCATTGAACCTTCAAGCGTACAAGACCTGTTTACTGATTCGAGGACGAGTGGATCCCCATATGAACTGCAAAAGCTTACGTTGATGTATACATAAAATTATGTGAAGGGACTAAAACCGGTAAGACTCAAAAGAAATAAAGCAATTTCAGGAGATAAGCCTTTTGAATTGGAGTTATCCTACCAAACCAGGACAATTGTAAGTGGGACCAGGAGGACAGCATATCGGATAACCTTTTGAGCAAGGGTGGAAAATTAGCCTGGTACAATTCCCCCATATGTTGAGGTAAGACGAATTCCCAGATAGGGCAAGGAGGAGAGCCAATGAAATGGGAAGGCTGCTTTCAAATCTGTTAATACTGAATGAGAGAGGTTGACTGACAGTGCTTTAGATGTAGAAGGGTTGACGAGAAGGCCGAAGAGGGATTCGAAAGTGTCTAGAAAAATAGTAGGTTTGGCATAAAAATTCTGGGGGAAGTTAAAGTCAACAAAATATCATCTGCGAATAAGGATATTTTATGGGAAGAGCCCGCAACATCAATACCTCTTATATCTGAATGAGAAGGAACAGCCTCCGCCAATGGTTCCAGAGCCAGAACAAAAAAGTGGTGAAAGTGGGCAACCTTGATAGGTGCTCCTCCCGATATTGAAAACAGATGACTCAAAGCCATAATATTTAATTTTAGCCCGAGTGGAATCATAAAGCATTGTCATCCATCGCAGAAACGAGGCACCAAAACCATAATGGTGAAGTACGGACATGAGGTAAGGCCATGACAAAGTGTCAAATGCCTTATTCACATCAAGAGATAAAAGCATTGATTCTAATGAGCTGCTGTGGCCTATATGTTGTAACTGCAGTATTCGTTGAATAGTGTCCCCTGCCTGTCTCTGCGGAACAAAGCCAGCTTGATCCTTCTTGATTAAGTGGGGGAGGAAAGAGTTTAAGCGGTTGGCCAGAATTTTGGTCCCAATCTTTTAATATCTATATTGATAGGAGAAATGAGCCTGAAAGCAGCCCAAGAGGAGTGATCACGGTCAGGTTTAGGAAGCATCACTGTTAGCGGTCAATAAGTCTGATGTAAAGGTCTGGCCGTCCTTAACGGAATCATACATGGTTGTCACATGTGGGGCTATAACGTCAGCTAGCTTCCTATAATAAAGTGCCGTATAGCCATCCGGACCAGGTTGTTTACCAGCTTTCAGGTCTTTAATACATTGGAGGACTTCCGAGACTTAAACATCCCGGTCCATAAGGGCCATATGAGCCTCGGTCAATGTGGGGAGTGAAAGATGGTTCAAAAAGATATCCAGTGTCCTGACTGCACGGCGAGTGCAGCTTGGTAAGGCGATAATGAAATTCTTCCAATACCCACACTGGGTTGCTAGTGAGTACATTGTCGGGTACGCAAAGTGATAGGATTAAATTTTAGTAGTAAAAGTACGAAGCCTATTGGCCAGCTGTTGGAGATTTTCATGCACTTGCTGAAACTGTTGTCGTCAAAACAGTATGTGAAGGGAAATCGCTCACACTCCCAACTGCTCTTTTGAACCACAACCGTCTTCTCTGTTGTCCATCCATCCTT